>NC_066853.1:3915322-4246137 GCF_001640805.2 Lates calcarifer
GCTGAACTACAGCTGGCATGAAGGAGGTTCAGCAGACAAGTTCAAAGATCAGAGTTTTATGACATCAAGAAAAAGAGGAGGAAAATGCAGTACATATTGTATAGAGGAGGGCAAGTCGTTAACGCGGGTCTCAGATATAACTCGAACTAAGCCCAAATCTTTGCCAGATAAAAAAGTGTTATGAAACCTGTGGTCAACTACAATGAAATCGAAAAAAACTCGATCTCAACTGACTTGGTTGGCTAAAGGTTAACTTTGACAGCACCAGTCATTGTTAAAAATTAGTAAAAAGAGTGGTGAAATACAGGCGAAACTGTCCTCTCACCGGGTCAAAACTGCCCCTCATAATGAGACCCCACTTAAAATGAATCGCTCCTACTTTTAAGAGTTTGACAGCTTCTGGCACTTCCAACTCTATTCTCCCCTAGCTAGCTGCTCATGCTAACATCTCCAGTTCCTGAAGCCGACTCTAGCTTTTAACGAACGAGTTGAAGTGTGTTATCTTCCCGTGAGTGCAGTTTGGATGTCGGCACCTTGCTGACACTCTATCGGGATGAACTGCCAATCTAACTGAGAAAACAACGGCAAAGTCATGCTAGCAAACTGGCAATGCTAACGCAGCGCATGCTAACTTAGCCTGTTAGCTCCCCTCAGCTGTCATTCTCTGGCTGCCAAATACACACTGCACTCAGACTGCCGGCGACACAAACCACCGTGACCGAAACAGGAGAAAGTGGCACCCAACTTACCAGTTTCCATGTTCCCGAGGAGTTTGAGTGGCGTTGTCTGTTTTCCTGAAAAGTCACCGGCTCTTTGTTTATCTCATTCACTGATAGTCAGTCAGTGTGATCACAGGGTGCGCTCGTTTGTGGACTCGCGGTCGGTCTTTGACGTGGTGGCAGGGCGGAGTTTGTTATCCATTTATTTGAGGAACCCCTCCCCCCCGACCATTCTCACTCCTCCCCGGAGAGAGTCAAGTGACATCCAGCTGCACCATAACAAAAGATTTGAGATCTGTTTCATCAATACTGTGATTGCACCGTTATTTTTAATCTTTCAGTCACTTCAGTGTACACCCATTTTCTAGAGCCAGCTTCAGACAAGTCATGAATTTATTTGTTTGTATGTTTGTTTATTCATATTTAAACATTTAAAGGTTACAGAATACACTTATGGTATGATAGGATTTTTGCGTTTCCATCTATTTAAATTTAAATTGATGAAAAACGATTTAAGCTTAATTCTAAATTTAAATAGATGAAAAACCTTTATTATCTATATTTGTAAATTGTATTTAAAATCTATACAATAGAGATTTTTATTATTATGAAAAAAGACAAAAAGACACATTTATTTATTTGTTGGTTGTTATTTAAAAATCAATTTTCAGACACTCTAGGTCTCAGAATGCATCATGCATGATGATCCCTGCTGCTGATTTAAATTAACTAATGTCCACTATTATGTCTGACGTAAACACAAATGAGTTACGCCTATAACAGGATTTTCCAGTTGTTTCATTTTATATTACAATCCAGAGGCCATCGCTTGACTTCCCCTGTTATTCCCGCACGTCACGTGAGAGGAACGGCAAGGAGCATCATTAAACGAGCGCGCCGAGTTACAAAATAAAACCACGCTTTACTATGTGTGAGTAATCCAGCATGAACCTGCAGAAGAATAACACCAACAATTAACATTAAGCAGCTGTGTTTCATTTTGCTGACATTCTGTAGAACCCAATATTTGCTTAATATTGTTTCTCTTCAAAAGTTCGCAGCTTTTATTTTGAAGGTTAAATTTCTGCTGTTTGTGGCTTGGAATGTACAAGGTGTACAAACTCAAAACATTTAGCTATGTTAAAAAAGTAATAACCTTCTTTCAAATCCTTAAGCCTTCCTCTGCATGCTGAAAGAGGTCATGTGTGCTGCTGTCATTTCTGACTTTCTCTCTTTGTCTCTCTCACACAGAGCTCATAAGAGAAGAGATCCTGTATGTTGTTAGAGATCAGAGATCAGCTGAGGTTGAAAGCAACACCTGAGGAATGACAAGCAACATTATTGTGAGGCCCATGTGCAGCCTTCATCAGGGTCAGCACACAGCATGACTCAATCAGCTGACAGGAATTTTATGAGACTGCAAAAACACCAATAATTGAAAGTTGTGTAACTAAGGGGAACTTGTTAGTTTCTGTCTTACTCAGTTTACATTGCTGGTCCTTGAAATTGGCCTCTTTCCTGTTGGAAAGTTTATAGTCTTCCTCATGAAGTCACTGCTTTCCTGTAATTTAGTGTATGAACCTTCTGGCGTGTGTGTGTGTGCGTGTGTGGAAGGGGGAGTGATTAGCGGGTTACTTCCTTTACTTCCATCTGGACAAGCACAGCAGCAGGATAAAGGAAAACCTGTCAAATTACTGAGAACGGGAAAACAAAGTGAAAGAAAGAGCGAGTCGATCGACTCACAGCAACTGACTCCAATTTAACAAAGCTGTGTAGTTTTCCAAACAAGTTTTACAGCCTCCCATCAAGCCACGGCATGTACAAAATTGTACGAAGGAAGTGCAACCGACCTGTGACCGTCACCGTCAGACATGCATGACTATCTTCCTCAGTGGCATCAGCTGTCTCTGCTTTCTTCTTATTGGTAAGTAACACATTTTAGTTCATGTAAATTTGAAGCCATATTCAAATTCTCATCATATAAGATTACATTATGTCCGATCTGAGTAACTCGGCTTGCTAAGACACAATCATATGCCTCTAAATTTACTTTTGTTGAAGTAACAACACTGAGAGTAACTCAGTGTGCAAGGTTTTCTATAATAAGTTTCTTTTGTAATTTATTATTTTTATTTGATAAGTAAGTTTTTGTACAGTCTCACTCTAGTTGATTTTTTTTTGCAAATACATACAGTGGGAAGAACAGTCGTGTTCAAGCATGTTGTATTTTATCATTTGTTCGGCGCATGTGGAAATTAACGATTAAACAGAGCCTAATTCTGAACCAAACAAAGCAACAACAAAAACCCCAAAACATTTAATTGCAGGTCTGTTGAACAGTCTGTCAGATGCACCAAGTGATGCAATCTTGTGTCTGTGTGTGTGTGTGTGGTATATCCATAATGCTCTATTCACACTATCCTACTAACCTATATGACATGGAATAGCAGCGTAATTATCTTAATCAATCCAGTTTCATACTTTCTCACTGTCTGGTGTTGGTAATGTGTAAGGTGTATTAAAACATTAACAGTCAAAATTACAAAACAACAACAGAACATTACTACAGTATAACCTGTGTGTGTGTGTTCTTACAGTTCCGTGTTGCATTGCAGTGAGCTAAAAGGAGACTTCTGTTTTTTCAGGTCTCCGTGCTGAAGAATGCTCTCAGGGTGTTCTGGCAAAACGAGACACAATTTATGTGCCAGAGGGGGGCAGTCTATCCCTGTCCTGTGAGGTCCAGCACTGTGGAGACATCTGGACAGGGGACTGGATGTGGGAAAATTCAACAGACAAAAAGTCCGGCACCATTAAAAACTCTGACAGGCACCGTGTAACCAATGTGACAATCTCAGCAAATACAACCCGCCTTGAGTTGAATATCCAGAGAGTCATCCAATCAGATGAGGGTTCTTATGGATGTAGAGTTACATGGGGTAAAGGTGAAACTGATCAGGGACACCTAACAAATGTGAACATAACTGCAGGTATAAAGAATCGTATATGCTGACCTAATGCATATCTGTGAGCATTAGAATCCTGAGTCCTAATTACATTTGTATACATTCTTCTTCTTCCATACTGCAGCTGTCCCCTCTAAGAGGAATTTGTTGCACAGGATTTTCATCTGCAGTGGTGCTTTGCTTTGTTTTCCCATCATTCTGGGGTTAGCTCGTTGTCTGAGTTCAGGGGTCAAGCCCCAGCCACTTCCCAGGACACAGTCCACATATGTAGCTGTAGACAGAGACCAACCACACCCAACTCCACAGCCTCCACCCCGACGCCCAGTACCAAAGAAACGTAGTACTTCCTCTCAAAAAGGTATCTCTTATTCTCTTGTCCTCACTCTTTTGTACCACAAAGGTTACTGAAAGTGTTCTATTCATTGTATTCTCTCTTTTTTTCATTTTACAGTTCCACCCAAGTCCCAGGAGAAGACTGAGGTAGGTGAATGTCCACTTTCAAAACAATGCCTGTTGCAGGGCCCTCAACATTGTTTATTTCCCCTGGCAAAACTTGCATATGTCCTTCAGTTGGTGCATATGACCCTTTTTTCGTTAATAACTTTACAGGTGGTGTATGCAGACATTTCCAAAGATGCACTGAGGCAACAGAGTGCCACCAGAGAGCCACCTGCCCAGTCCACTGTGTACTCATCTGTCAAATTTTCCTAACTGCAGTCCAAGCAGGGTGGAGTTGAAGCGCTGTCTGTAGGGGATAGTGATATATATTACTTTTGATGGGATACTGCACAGTCCTTAACATGGTCTCTTGGACCCTCAGAGCTTCTCTCTTGCAAGACTGCATCCACTGATAAATATCTGATTATTTATCATTCTTGAGCTGAAGACATGTGTGTACTGTGAAAAATCATTAAAGCAAAGGACAAAATAAGATACAGAAGCAGTATTCTAGATTCTGCTGATAACACTGTGATGTGGAAGTAGAGGCTGTTTTAATTATGAAGAAGAGAGAAGTGCCAAAAATCTCTCATGTGCAGATAGCATATCAGACAGCAAGTGGAGAAGATAATGAGATATTGCAGCATACCAGCTGAAGCACCCTGAGGTGCTGCAGAAAGAAAAAGATGTGTGACGTGTTGTGCAGCAATTATACGGATGTTAACATTGTTTGTTTATTTGTTTTGAAATGTGACAACAGACAACATATAATGCAAATCCAATTTCTCTGATGTGTTCATGTACATAAAATATTAAAGTATGGGCAGAAATATCCCTGTACTGAGCTGTAATCTTGCATGTGTGGTGTGAGATTATAAAAAAGGAAAAAATGCGTAAATGACACAAAATACAACATTTTATTTCAGAATAAATTCTCAATGGCACGTTACATAACCAAATATACATATACATGTTTAGACATCTTTTAAATTAATATATTTCCTTTAATCATTTTACCTTATTAATTAGCATACTCTGCACTTACATTTTTACATGACATCAATGCAAAAGAAGAAGTTATCATTTAATAAATTAAGCATATTAACAGAGAAAAAGGCTGCAGGGCTTTTAGGCGATACCCGCTACAAACTAAAAGACATCTTCCCACTTCTGTCCAGAGGATTTCTGTTCCTGCTTCCTTTACACGAGGTAATCACTGGCCTTCACTACCTGAGACCAGTGTTAGTCATCACTTCTGCTTCTAGTCCAGTTATATCAAAAAGGTGCCTCTCAAAGAACTTCCTTGAGAACAGCTTCTTTGAGAGTTAAATGTCACCTAAATTACAAAGGTGTTTGTAATTTGGATGTACTGAGCCTTTAAACCTGGTGTGTTTTGATGTGACAGAACTTCACAACCTATCAAACTACCATCTCAGCAACAGGAATGGTTCTCTACACAGTAGGAGGACACAGACATTCTTTAAAAGACCTACTAGTTTGGTCACATAGGAGACACGTGTGTGTCTTTAAGCGTTTTCTTGATTAACACACTCCCACTTCATTCTGCTAACTCCAGTTTGTGCAGCTCCAGCCTAATGTTATGGTACAGTTGAAGACTAGAGTAGACTTATTGTCCTGTTGTGCTTGTAAGCAACTGGCTTTGCAATACGTCTAAAAGACTTTGTAATAACAACTAACAAAGCCTAAAATCAAAAGTACAAAAAAAGCTCCAAGTTCACATTCAAAGTGTTTTGCCAAAGATGGTTCAAAGGTTCAAGTCATCGTTATCAGCTCACATGCTGGGAAACCTTGGAGACCTTCCTGTTCATAAGTCCCACCAAACATAAACACAGATGCACTGAGCTAGCAAGCTTCAATGGGAGGTATCAGAAGGTGAAATGTTTTTCAATAAGTGCAACGTCTATTTTCAGCAAATGTGGGTGTTGATTGGCTACCCACAACTGTGCTGTAACCACAGGGAGAGAGAGAGACAGGGAGAGAGAGAGAGAGAGAGAGAGAGAGAGAGAGAGAGAGAGAGAGAGTGCATCAATGGTGAAAAGGACTTTTGATAGATTGTAAGGCGCAGCTTTGGCTAAAATAAGCTTGTGGCAAAATGTGTTGGCAGTGTCTCCTACTGTGTCCCATGTGATCTAATTTCCACTAACCAAGCACTTGAGTTAATTTGAAATAACCCTTACAGGTACAGAAATGATGTCATAGGTATTGACTGAATTTCAGCAATGTCGTGTTTACAGTGCAGTAGACACAATGCAGCAGCTAGCAAGGTTACAAAAGCTTTTTCTTTTCTTTTTAAATCAAAGATGTTCCCTGGAAAAGCATTTTTATACACAAAGAACAAGTTCAGATCCTAAAGTGGCAAATTGAGACTCCCAGCGTTGCCACCTCCAAGGCTTTGCTACTGTAAGTCGACAGTACAGTTCCTGTGCATGTGTGTTTCTGCTTACTTTTTTTTTTGTTTAGGTAAAATAGGAACTGATGCCATTAGGAACTGGTACCATTCAAGGGCAAAGGCAAAAGGAACATCTTGATGTCTGACAATTCCTCAAGACATTCTCTCCACTCAGCAGCTCACTAGATAAAGAGTAACAGTTCGGCCATAGTCTCATGTTACCACTTGTTTGGACCACTGTATCTCTCTATTAAACAAGACGCTTGCAAAGAAGCTGTGGCAGAGTCTAGCTCAGCCTATGCTCACAGTATTACAGCCATACCAGGACTTTCATATGACATGAACAATTGACAACTGAGGTTGCAGCAACTTGTAACATTGACTAATTTCTGTAGCTAAAGTTTGGTTAAAAAGAAATCCAACATGTCAGCTGTGTATCCTCCCTATACACTCACAGTATTGTCAGTTAGTTTATAGAGACTCTGTTGTAGTTGGTAATTGTCTTGTCAGATTATCCTTGGCTTTAGGGAAGTGGTTCTACAGTGATTATGTGGTTGTTGTGGTGATTCTTGTTTTTTCTTTTTTCTTTTCTTTTTTTTTTTTGCAGCTCCATCAGCCCGTGATGTCCCTTTGTTGTGCAAGACAGTTTTTCTTCCTGCTCCACAAAGCTACTCAGACTGAAAGAGAGAAGAGTGAACAGAGAGGCCTGTTAGAGGAGGACGTTCACTGAGAGCACAAATCTATCAATCTGGACCCATTATCCAGCACCAGCTCCACTGTTTCATGATCTGGAGATAATGAGATGTCCTTAAGATGGACAGAGAGCGCATCAGAAACACACCAGGGGGTCTTTCCCTTATTGTTCCTAGCATGTTCCACTAATTCTGTTAATTCAAATGTCAAGTTTCTTGGGTTTCTGGATTAAAAAGCTGATGCTATTCCAGCAGCTCTCGGTGACAGGAAACACTCTCGAGAATGCTATTTAATAAAAGATTCTAACCAGACTGAGTTCAACTTTAAGACTTACAGTTGTGGATGAGTGGCTCATTTTGTCAAAGCGGAACTTCAAGTTTGACCTCGGTGACGTCTTATTCTTCCCATCTATAAAAGGCAGAAGAAGGAAATGGACATACAAGGAAAGAAATGTCGATTAGAGATAACAAAAATCTGTCTTCTCTGACAGATCATTTTGTTAAAACCGCAAGATGTGTCTGTTTGTGTGTGTGTGTGTGTGTGTAAAACTGTGAGTTTACCTGTCGGACTGCGGCACATGATGACTGGGGTACCTGATCCCTGGCCATCGACACTGAGGGAAGGGCTAAAGGCAGAGGAGGAAGCTATAGAAGGGTGGCTAACCTGAGGGAAAAAGAGAGCAGAGGAAAGTACAGATTTACCACAGAGGAAGAGGTGGAGGAGGAAAAGAACTGAACAGACTCAGTGAATATTTTTGCTGGAGTCAACATTAACCTTCCTGGCAACAAGGTCAAAGTCACTGAATGTAGGCTGGTGGGGGTTGGAGGTGGAGTGGAAATGGTGCTTTGTATAGGCTGATATAGATTAAACCTTTTGGGCTGGTGTAAATTTTATGATGCAGATTCACTGTCACTTTTTTAAGCAATAGCTAGACAACTGGAAAATACACATTCACTTTTATGGATATACAGCAAGCAGCTGGTTAGCTTAGCTTAGCTTAATGACTGGAAACAGGGGAAACAGCTAGCCAGGTTCTGTCCAAAGGTTTTAAAAAAAGCCAAAAAATACCCCATTTACACATGTGGACAGGGCAAGACTTGCTGTTTCCCCCTGTTTCAAATCATAATGCTAAGCTAAGCTTAGCATCAGTTGCTGGTGATAGCTTCACATTTCAATCTTCTCATCTACAACTGACAAGAAAAGAAAAACCAAAATGCTGAAATACTCCCTCAAACCAAGCAAAATGTTATGAGGGCTCTTAAGAAAGAAAGAACGAATGATTCCTTTTTAAAATATAATAACTTTTAAAAAATATATTTATCAGATTTCCCTTCTGTTGATTGCTGGTGTATTTTACTGCTGCACCATGCAGCAAATCCCTACTTGTATTATTTTCTCTGGCCTTCAATAATAAGCCCGACAGTTTTAACAACACCCTTCATATGATCTGTGCTCACCGGTGCAAAGTTAAATGCTGAGAGTGGGAATGATATGACAGTGTTTCTCATGAATGATAAAACTACACTGACATGTGGTGTCATCTGACACACAGCGAGTGAGAGAAGCTATAATCATTATTATCAATGCGCTGACATTCAGCATTATCTATTGGACAGCTCTTGGTAATTACAGACTTTTCCATCTGCTGAAAGCTTTGACAACAACAACATCACACTCCTTTAAGAATGTGTTTCCAGTTTTGCTCTCTCCACTTGCAGCCAAACACTCATTTCCTCTCTTTTCCCTTCTAATGACAAGCTCACTACAGTGTAAACGACAGAGAGAGTGGGGCAGAAATGAACTCTTTTTCCTCTCATTAACTTCAGTCAAACAAACCGAGCGTTGCACTCACTGTCTCCAGTTCCTCCAGAGCTTCTGTTTCTCCTGTGGTGCTGCTGAAGCTGCTGGTGCTGGATGAAGAACGAGATATGTTGGGCCTGCCGCTGCAGCTGCTCTCCTTCAGCTTGATGAATGGCCTATGGAGGAAAACAGGGGGGAAGAGAAGCAGACGATCAGATCTCCTGTCAAAATCTGCCACAGGAGACATTGACTGGGGATGAAACATGGATCTCTGATGAATGAGATTTACTGGACATACATTGAACATTATTGTCTGTACTGAACTACAGATAGACCACAAAACAGTTCTACTCAGTTTGGCTTCAGCTTTCTCCCTTTACAGACAAAACATCCTTGGTCTCACCTCTCTTTGTTGGGGCAGATCTCAGGTGAGCTGGGATTTGATGATGTCTCTGACCTCACTTCTTGGGACAGCGGGCAGATCTCTGCAGGCTTTTGGTCGCTGCAGATAAAGGGAACACTTTAGTGAGTACAACATCGAGACTTTAGGGGCTCCAGCTACCTGTATGAAAACACAGACAACTTTGGCCTCTCTCCTGTAACACAATCATGATTCTGACCAGGAAAGATGTTTAAATAGTGAGACCAACCTGCGCGTGTGTTTGTCTGAAGGAGTTTCTGTGCTGGAGTGGAGACGAGGGAAGAGGCCTGATCGCCGTTTTACTGGGCTCTTCAGAGGAGACTTGGCTGACAACACGGGAGGCTGAAAATCATTAATTAAAGTAAGTTTTTTTTCTTTCTAGACTGACATACAGAATGTTGGAATAAAGATCATAATGTGATACAGGTTCCTTCCTCTCCTTCCACTGTTTTACTCACAGTGAAGGTGCTCTTTGTGCATTCGCTGGTGCTCTGTGGCAGCCCCCCTCCACTCAGGCTGGCTGGGACCCCACCTCCTACTCCGGGGCTCCTGTGGCGGTGAGACCCTACCATCGTCTCCATGGAGTGGCTCCTGACACGCATGGCTCTCTGAAGGAGAGAGAGTGGAAACAGAGAAAGAGTGGATGAGGGAAAGGAGGAGAAAAAGGCGTGCAGGGTGTGGGAAGTAAAATTTACTAAATTTTCTTACGAGTTAGAAATAGAATCATAGATGCTATTGCATAATACAACCACCAGAGGGCGTAGTTCTCCAAGAAAGAAGCTAAGCGAGCTGGAACAGAAGGATGAACATGTGTTTTGCTAATCTTCAGTATTTTACTGACTTTATATTCATTTAGCTCATGATGACAATAATCACAACATTTTTCCTGAGTCTGTAATAAATTTCACCAAACAAAATTTACATAAAAAACACAGTTATATAACATTCTAATATGTTTTGTCCTTTTAATTGAGCTGTCTTATTGTACTTAACTGTACAATGACAATAA
The DNA here is from genome assembly GCF_001640805.2 of Lates calcarifer. Taxonomy (NCBI): domain Eukaryota; kingdom Metazoa; phylum Chordata; class Actinopteri; family Centropomidae; genus Lates; species Lates calcarifer. The sequence continues at coordinate 3,925,776 of NC_066853.1, forward strand.
AGCCTATTCTATTCTATTCTATTCTACTGCAGATACAGCATCAGGCTTATTTCTTTGAAAGCATAAACACAAAAAACATAATACAAAATAACTGTTTATTGATCATATGGCGATCCTGAATTTACAGTAATGCAGACAGGTAGTACACAATAACTGCCACGAGAACAATGAGAATGGCGCCCCCTGGCACTGACTGCAGAAAGTGCAAAGCAGCTGTCCACAATGCCTGAGAAGAGTAAGAAAGGCAAATTGTCACATCAGTCACACATTCATCTCTCACACCAAATGCACACTGTAATGGTACTATCGACATCTATACACCTTTAGCTGTAGACAGAAGAATGTGAATGGACATTGAGTGATGGGAACAAAGGAGTTAGACTGCAAATAAGAGAGAATTGAAGAAAAGACGGAAGATTCATGTTGAGAAAGGGACGGTTTGTCACACATATGTGATCACAGCAGTGTTTGCATTCACTTTCACCCACACAAATGCACACGCCTAAACGCCCACAGGCACTCTGAGTACAAGATCAAACTCTTTAAGTACAGACACAGAGAAAAAAGCTGCTGCAACACCGACACCAGTTTAGCACCTTAAATCATCTTGCAGACCTGTGACATTTATTTGACCTACAGTGAGAAAACTTCACACTCTTGTGATGGAACAATGGTGATTAAATGAATGTCACAGAGCTGAGAGAAGATTACACTTCATCACTTGTACTTTTGTCCAGGTTCATGTTCACCTTGAAGGACTCTAGCAGACCCCCATGTCCACCGTTCTCCAGCTTGTCCTCTTCTCCTGCTTGGCCCAGACCTAGCGTGGCCTGGCTCTGTCTGTGCAGCTCATCGTGGAGGTTGTCCAGTAGCGCAGCTCGCGTTCGCCCCTGGAAACAATTCACACACACAAAACCCACATAAGACGTCATCTTGAGATGGCAATTATGGTGATGATTATGGATGAAGCTGGACAGTAATTGAAGGCACGCTGAAGTGTTTTGAGTGTGGTCGGGGGAGTGTGTGTCACCTCTAGTTTGGCAAATTTGTCGGATTTGTAGCAGGCATTTTCAGCATTGATCAGCTTTGTCAGCAGGAAGTCTCGAAACTCAGGACCCTGGAGAGAGAGAGAGAGAGAGAGAGAGAGAGAGAGAGAGAGAGAGAGAGAGAGAGAGGAGAGAGAGAGAGAGAGAGAGAGAGAGAGAGAGAGAGAGAGAGAGAGAGAGAAGGGCAGTTAGATGATGAACCAGAGGAGTGGGGGGCTGTGATGAGGAAAAGAAAAGGTGACTTCGATCAGCACCATACAGATTACAGTTTTGCAACACACTGTGTCTGATCATGAGTATCAGCCTCACTGATTTAAATTCCCATCTGCCTTAAATCCTCTCTTTTTGTCCTAATATGCTGAAAATCATGTCTCAATAAGCTACTGAATCTTCTACTGAGTCTCAGATTTTTTTTTCCAAAAGCAATTTCTCTTGTGTGACAAAGATCTGAAATCATATAACTTACTCTGGATGACGTCAAAATGAAGAGTACATTTTTTTAATGTGCATTAAAATGGTAAACTCTTCTATTTGCTTTAGGTAGATAGATTTTAAATACCAAAAAGCAGTGGTAGAAATCTTATAACTTTGTCCTTTATAACTTTATTCGATCATTACTGATGCACCAATGCATAGGCAGAACTTCTCTCTCTTCTTCTTCTCTCTTTGGACTTCAAAATTAAAAGTTACGTGACAGGTCAAGTCGAGTCTGAAGACATCAGATTAATGACTTGAGTCTGACTTAAGGCACAGTGACATACTGAGACTCAGCCCTGTCCCTCACCTTCTTGAAGACTGCTGGGTTTGGGAGAGGGGGTCCAAAAGGAGGAACATCCTCCCTCGCTGTAACAGACACCTGTTCACATCAGATAAATAATTATTAGCGTTTAGTTCAGGAGGGGTTTCAGGTTTCAAGCTGGAGAGATAGAAGAAAGTCAGAGGGAAACTGGAGAAAATGGATAATTCATCATGAACTTTAACCAGTTATTCATATGTGGACTTTCATTTCCCCACACTGGTCTGGTTCGTACCTTGTATGTTGTGTGATCTGTACACGGGTTCTCAACCTGCACCAGCACATAAGCATGCAGGAAGTTGGAGGCGATCATGTCTGGAACAAACGGTGTGGCCTCTTCCTGGAAGACTGCAGCCACGATGTCATTTCCTATGTGCCTTTTCCTCTGAAGCTGAGGAGGCAGAGGAAAGAAAATTATTAGGTAGTCAAAGGTTTTGTTTTGTGGTTGTACAAGAACAAGCACAAGAGGTTGTTAAGACAAGAACACAATTGAACACAATTTGTGAGTCTTCCAAGACACATAAACCACAGATTGCAAGAAGGATTTATTCATTTTAAGTGGGATTTAAGCAGCTTTGCATCAAATAACTTGCAAACAAATTGATTTAACATTTAGCCAAGGCTACTTAAGAGCAATTAAGCATGACACATGGTCAATAACCACACCTCACCAGTTTAATATTGATATTTCTGAACCAAAGCATCTGTACTTGGCAGCTCAATTCATTGTACCTTCAGTGTAACAAAAATAAATCTAGTATCAAACTCTCGTACCTGCTGGATGTCTCCCTCAGTGAAGGGAAGCTTGGTTGACACATGGAACATAATCTCTCTCTGTCTAAAAACAGTGTAGACAGATTCAGATCCTGTCTGTCCATGGGACACATCCAGCCCACCACGGAACCTGTCACAACATCAAAACACATGTCATGTTCTCTGTATGGTCTCCAGCCTTCAGCAGTAAGGATAAATGTGATTTTATTTCATGTATTTTAAATGTCAGTTTCATTATATTTCGTCCTTAACAAGCTCCAATGCCCCCCAGAGGTGTTGTGTAGCTTGCTGTAATGTGTCAGCTACAATTTAAAGCCTCCCTAACAGTAACAGTAACAAGTGTAACACAATAGAAAAAGCCTGCAAGACAATAAATACAGTATACAAAGCTCTGATTACCTGACCGTGTGGCACTTTCTTTTCTAGGATCTGTTTCTTTCAGCAGTTTATCTCGATTACACACTGAGGCCCAAACAGCAGGACAAATTGCTCCAAAGTTACAGTAATTAAACCCTGCTGCACTGATGCAATGCGCTCTAATGGGATCCTTCTTCTCATCCTTGTGCACGCTTTTAATCTGGTCTCCATTTTGTTCTATCACTGACTCCTGCCTTCTTTTTTTTTCATTTTTATTGCACTTTACTCTGCTTCTTTTCTCCTTTTCAGTGAGGCTCTGCTCCTGCTCTTACCCTTTAAAGTCCTGAAGTTCAATATTGTCGCCCAGGATACTGAGAAACTCTTTGAAAGGTGGCGTCTCCTCATTGTTCCCAAACAACTCCTCCTCTGATGTCTGAGGGGAAGTGGCACGAAAATGTATAATATGTATACTATAATATTGTCATATGAACTGATGTACACTGACAAGGTCATTAAAATTACTCACCTGCCCAAACTTCTGGTAGATGACTCCAAATTTGAAGGTGTTGTTCACCTCATGTTCGTCATAAGCCACTATCAACTGGGATCCCTGTACATAAACAAAAACAATTATCTGTTACTTACTCACTACAGTTCTCATCTTTTTCAACTAGTTAAACTCTATCTGTTTGCTGTAGTAGTTAGGAAAACATGTTTTCCTCCTCTCCAAAATGTCTCCAGGGCAGGTTTATTAGGCCCTTGTTACGTAAGGCCAGCATGTGACAAACTGTCACGGCCCCCAAGCGAGGGCAGCGATCCTGTCGCTGCCTCTTGCTGACTGAGACGCAGATGGTTTTTTTTTCCTTCCCTGAGGCACAGACTGAAAGCATGCTCCATCACACTCCTCCACCAGGCTCACAGGAGGAGAAACAGATCCATCTTATCCATTTTAGAAAGTTGCCGCCGCTCTCTATCATCAGTCATTTTCAAATAATGTACTTATTGAACAGGGCAGATGTTAGAGAGGTAGGGGGCCGATGAGGGGTAAAATGTGATAAGTAGTGTGCTATTTATTCTGATTGAGAGTCGGGGTGGGGGGCTGAAAAGTTAATGAGGGTGTTGGTAGTGTGCAATTCTGGCAAAAATGTGAATTTCAGGAAGCTCTGCATCAGTAAAATGTTTGAAAAAAATGCCCCAGGCTTGGATGAAGGTCGTGATAGATATTTGTTAATACATCATTTGCACTTTTGACCCTAAAATGTCCCTTTGTCTCTTAACAGATGCAAACAGAGAGAGGAAAAGGTAACTCAGGTCATCTTGATTGCATAAATGTATAATTGGCTAGATGAGCTGACGTCTGACTGGTTACGATGAAGTCACAATGTGGAGGTTGATAAACTCACCCGAGGATACAGGACTGGGTTGAACTTCAGCCCTGTGGCATCATCACACAGAAGCTGAAAGAGAAAAAGAGACTCACTATATGTGACTGATATCATGAGGGGAATCACATCATATATACACTGGAAACTATCATAAGATTCAGAAAGGGAAAGGTATTTCATCCTTTGATTTCATGCACAAAAGCTTATTAGAAAGTTAAGATAATTTGCTATTTAAAATATATTTTCTTGTCCTCTAAAAATCATGATAAAACCTTTCTGTCCCTGAATAAATAATGCAGTTACATCAGGGTAAAAATCATCAAGTGCAAAATGGGACTCACAGGTGATAATTACTGTTGGAAGCAGGTACTTTTTAATCATTTAATATGGTAATATTTTGCTGTTTCTCTTTTGGCAATGAGCAATCAAAAGTATTGAAGAGTGATTGCATAAATCATTACCAGAATATTCACAGCTGTGTTTATTAGGAGACATGTTTCTCCCACCACTGGTAAGAGACTTGCAGTGGCAGACTTAACTGTATGATTTCATACAGTTTGATTTTAGTGGACTCTTTTGAAACCTCATGTACTTAGGTAAGTTGTATCTTACCTTGGCAATCTGAGGTACACTGGGCAGCTGGTTAATGCCAGCTAAAGAGATCCTGTCATGGACTGTTTTGATCCTTGACCTGCAAAAGGAATCAGAGGTTTGTTCCATCAAAGAAATTTCTTAACTTCTGGTAACACTTTAAACACACTTTAAATGCAATTCACTGACTGAGTGAAATGAAGGGAAAGCTATGATTAGTTTCACCAAGTCCCAATGGAAAAAAGAAAGAAAAAAGAAAAAAGCAACTGGTTATGGCCTGATTAATACCATGTGCCTTGGCAATATTACTATTATCACCATCACCTGGCTACAGTCCCTACTGCAGTGCCAACAATGGCTAGGCAAAAACATAGCATTACTTCATTGTTTTTGTCACCTGTTATTGAAAATGCCACCAACTGTGATAATGACAGGAAAGCTGTCCACTAGAGCACCACAAATCTGCTCAGAGTTAATCATGACAAAGAGCAGCACACAGAGCTGCAACAGACAGTTTTTACAGAGAGGTAGTATCTAGGGAAACCTGCGTTGTTATTATTTCTAACCATGTTTGCAATGTGGCTGCATGGATAGAAATATCTGTTGGTCTATCGGTTAGTGGGTCCACCACTTTAGTCCGGCTTGAAATATCACACCAACTTTACGATGGATTGCCACCAAATTTTGCGCAGACAGTCATGGTCCTTAGAGGATTAATCCTCCTGACTGCAGTGATCTGTTTTCCTTTTATGAATTTCATATTTGTGGCTTTGATTGGAATGCCAATCAACTGTCGAACTGGTATAGAATCTAATGAAAACGTTTGTTCCCATCATCTAGCACCACTGTCAGGTCAAAACTTCTGTCAAATACTTTAAACACCACAGGAGGAGAACATGTTTAATACTTTGTATGAAATAGGGTGAAAGTCAACATTAAAGATTTGGACACTGACACTGCTACTTCGTTTCTCTCACTGTACCTGAGCATGATGCGTAGGAACTCCTGTCCTTCAGCCTCCTCATGTTTCAGAGACATGATGAGGTTGCCTATGCTGCTGCCAGTGCAGTAGTAGTTCATGTGCTCCTGTAAGAATGAGTGTAAAAAAAACGGGCGTGAAAGAGTGATTCTAGGTCAAACACAATAACAGTCTTCCCGCACTTAACAGACAGTGAAGCTGACATTAACACACACACACTAACCTTGCCTAAAAAGTGTTTGCGGTAAGCACGGGCTGTGCTGTTACACTCCAGGCGGTAACTGTGCCCCCCACCAGGGCTCATGCCCTCTTCTCTTTCCTCTTCCTCACAGAAACTAGACTCAGAGGAGGAGGGGGTCCCTGCTGGAGCCTCCACATCTTCGATCCAGTAACCCCCAAACTGTGGCAGGATTACCTGGGGATATGGACCACCCTTCTCCAGGACCTTGGGCAGGAGGATCAAAGGAAAGTAGACAAAAGCCAAAATGTAATAAAACACAGTATAATAGCCCTGAGAAATCCAAAGTCCTTTTGAACTGCACACTCATAAAGCAAGATTGATAATCATGAGACAGAGGGCAATGATGACAAAAAATACAAAGAGATTTAAGGCTTTAAATGTTTCATCTGTTGTCAGAGATGCTCCTTGCAGATGGTTACACATGAGAAGGGTGTAAATGTGTGTTATGAGTGTATTGCAAGTGTGAAGTGACTCACATCTTCTATCCGTGGGTAGGGGATATAGTCATCCTGTAAAACAGAGGACACACACACCATTAAAAAGACTAATTTTAACAAAAGTGAACTTCACTCACTTTCACCACAATGATGCAGTTGCAAGCACAGCCACAAAAACAGGGAACAAAAGAGTAACACAACTTATTCTGCCAAATGGAGTCTCAGGCGATGATGCAACAGCCTGAAATGCAGAGTCATCAGCAGACATCAGTGAGGGCGGGTCACCCGTTGATGATGTCAGAACTGTTTTGATTCAGCAGCCCCCAGGGTTAAGAGCTGTTATGAGCCTGTAGCCTTTTGGCAATCTGCTAGCGTAGCACAGCTCCGGTGGATGACCTCTAAATACTGCTGAGGCCCATCCGCAGCACTGAGAGCACAGCGCTACGGACAGCCAGTCATTTATATTCTACAGCAGCAGGAGTCAGGATACTGGCAGGCTGGAGAGGATCAATTGACGGTTGGAGTTCATTCAGCTTATAATCAATCTGATCAGGAGGTTATTGATTTTGTACTTTAAGGGGCCTGAGAAAAATCTGAAAAGTGTTCACAGGGGTGTTCAGAACCCCACATAAGCAGACAGATGAGACACAGAGCAAATCAGGTGGCATGATGAAGCAGCAATGAAGGAAAACATGCAGAGAAATGGAGGGCATAATTAACACAAACTGATGAGATCCACAGATAAGATATGAACAAGTGGGTGTCTTGTCACACCTTCCATTTTTTGGTTTCTTCAGCTTTAGGGGCCTTATTAGTGTCCATACGCAGCATGAGGATGGAAAAGCACAAGGGTCAAAAAGCAAGTTCCATTTTTTCTTGTTTCTGCATTTAAAAAATCCTAGAATATGGCATTTTTGTTTTCAGATCTCATTGTCTCTGACAGCCGAATGAGTCATAGATGCTAATGCACTTTCCTACACACACACACACACACACACACACACACACACACACACACACACACAGGTAATACAGACACTTAGTCATCCTCTCTCTTTCTCTCTGAATCCAGCTTCCAGACATGTTCCTTTCCTCATTTGTCATTACTGTTTGTTGGGTTACAGCAGCACTGAGACACAGGCTGAGGCCTTTTTCAGTCTGCAGGGTTTTGTATATATATGCAGATATGAAAAGCCAATCTGGTAGACACAGAGTAAATTGGCCAATTACAGGGTACATGCCCAGTGGAACAGCTCATCTACATGACTGAGCATAGGAGTGAGGAAATAAACGCAGAACGCAATAAGCGCTGAACGTACAGACACACAGTGCCATCACTCCTAATGCCAGCAATCATACCAAGAATCAGACAGCATTCATTAGAAGCAAAGATAAATGCACACACACACACACACACACACACACACACACCTATCAGTCTTGTCTGTAGTGGTGTGTGTCTGAGTGCATATTGACAGAGCAGCTGTTACAGTCACAGGGGAGTCATTGTCCACAATACGAGACTGATCACAAAGATGCTCCTAAGAGGCTTCAATTTTCAGTCATGGACAGCGAGACAAAGATGAGGAGAGGAAGAAAGGAAAAGGAAGGAGGGAGAGGCAGAAGGGGTAAAGTTAGGAGAAGAGGAAGAATAAAAGAGGGGAGAAGAAAAGATGGGGATCAAAAAGTTGACCCTCATCAGCACCACCCAGATTACAGTATTGAAGCCCACTTTGAACACTGTGGAGTTATAGGTGGCAGAGCTCAAGACAGCAAGTCGATGCAAGCTGAGGCTCAGGAAAGATGGATGAGGTGCCCAGTTTCAGTGCGTGTGCGTGTGTGCGCGTGTATGTATGTGAGACTCTTTGATCACCAGGCTGTATTGACTGGCTGCCATCCACAAGTCACACTTTTCCAAATAACCACACTGAAGTCTTTAGTCACCCTGTAATTCTCCCTCACCTCAAGCTGCATTTTTCTAGTCGTCTCCTTATAGCCTTCTGTGTCAGTTAGGGGAAATCATGATTCAAAATTAAAGGGTAAGGCTGGTCCTGTATGTTAATCAGTTTCTCAATACCTTCCAACTTCCCCACAGTGGCTTGGGGCTGAGTGTGGGGCTGAAGATGTTAACCTTTAAAAGTGTGTCTCATATATACTTTCACTTGTTATTTCCTAAAACAGCAGGGCACTGGAGTTTTTCGCAAACATACTCAAAAATGGATGAATAGTGCATTTTGGGGGGACTATTTTCAGCAGTGGATGAACACACATTTGGTGCTCTAGTGAGTATTTAGAGCAGCAGAATGGTGTATGTGGGATTTTCTAAAAACAAACTTTACTTTTGTCCCTCTTTGTATCTTCCTTCGATTGCTGATTCCTTCTTTCATTTTCTGGGCCTTTCATTTCACACCTTCTTCCTCCTCCTCCCCTCTCTTTTTACATCCCCCTCTGTTCTGACACTACTCAAAGCATGTGCCCTTAGGGGCACATGGAGGGCACAAAGCGGTCACATACAGAGAGAGACAGACTTTGTTCAGAAGGAAAAAAAATCAATGTATTCCATACTGAGAAGGAGAAAATAGTTACACCAGCTACACTATCCTTCTCTGGCCCCAGCATGCCTATAAACCAATCAGAGCAACAGACTGAACCCAGCTGAACTACAATGATTGAATCATCAGTGTCTGTTTCATCTTTGTTAGATTTGGTTTTGGTCAGAGAAAAAGAGAAAGGACAGACAGACACCATCTCACAGTATGTACATGTTCTGCTCAGAGTGTAACAGTCTCCTGCACAAATATGCTGCTACACTGCAAATACACAATTACTGCTCAATAGTAGTATTTGTCAAAGAGCAGGAGAAGGAAGGAGGAAATAGACATGGTGAAATTAGGAAGAGGTACTGGGATTACAGTTGAGAAAGAGGCTGCATTCACAAAAGAGAAAAGTGTGTGGAAAGTATTAGAATTTCATACCTGCATCCTCTCCAGCATATCGAAGAACTCTGCAGACTGAAACAGAGACAGAAGAATGTTTAAAAACCTGTACAACAGGGTGTAATACTGCTACACTTTGACTTTTAGAGCATTAAAATCTTCTGACACCAAACACAAGTTTCAGTCAGTTCAACACCTCAGTCGTCACTGTTTAATTTACACCTTATACAAGTGTTTTGATGCTCAATATAAAAAGGTCTTACATCAGTAACACTGGTGACAGCAGCAGTTCTTGCTGAATGCGTGACCGTGTACAACTCTCCCCCGCAGTATAAACTTAGCTGTGTCAAGAGGGCAGGGCTGGGCAGAGGCTTCCCTAACAGGCGCTCACACCCTCATGCACACACACTGATAAGCAAGTACTTCCTCAGAAAGCAACATACACACCATAAACACACAGGCACATGCATTCTTGAATGCATTCACACATCCTCGTCCCCCAGGCTTCCACCTTGTCACATAAACAAGCTGTGAGGGTGATAATGGTCTGCACATGTTTCATGTCTTTGTGCTCCGATTCTGGCATACACACAGTGTAACGTGTAAATGCAATGTGAGCAGGGTAGTTTAGGGCTATAGAGGTCGTATGCGCACACATGCATGTGTTCACTCACACAAAGGAGATGTCAGTTCCTGTCAGCAAATTTAACTTCCATTAACAGTCTGGTTTAAAGGAAGAAATTCACTACAGCATTTTTAGTACAGAATCTAAAACAGCAGTGCTGCTTCCTCTTTGCTACTACACAATACACACGATATAACCAATGAAATGAAAATAAAACCCACTTTGACTAAAAAAAAAAAAACAATTGTGACCTACTTTAAATGATCCCATCAGCTAATACCACACACTAACTTGCACTATAACACTTATAAATGCACTGGTCTGGGTGCTGCATACTCAGGGAAATAAATGCCTTACCAATGAACTGCAGCTCTTTAACCTGGGAAGTCTGGAAAAATGTTTAACTGGTGTTTTATAGTCTTTTGAATGACTGTATTCTAGCAGTAAAAAACATTAGAATAAAAACTAATACATACTCTCTACACTGGTTACCTGCACTTACCTGAAAATCTATAAATCTTTCATCACCACTCCCACTGCCTACAAAACAACACACACACACTCACACAGGCGTTTATCAATACGTTAATATTAACCAGTAAAAGGTGTTGTAAGCTGATACAGTGCTGTGGCTGGACCTGCAGAGTCAACACCAAACTCCTACACTCACAATAAGCACAGCTGTCTATATCTGTTAGATAGCAGCAGTCAACATGTGCTGTCAGTCAGTTGCATAATTGGTACATGATGTGCTCACTGTAATGGTGACTGGAATCAAGGGAGGGCAACAAGTGTAAAGGAGACGTATTCCTAAAAAGCAGCTTTTGCAGCCTTAGCTTTTTTTCCTTCTCTGTGTGATGTATCATATAACACCCTCACAGACAGTTGACCACAACAGTTTAAAAGACACTGATGCAGCTGGTCCTGCCAGTGTCTGAGTGGGCTCCTGTACTGCTGACAGTGTGCTCAATCATCAACTACATCCCCTACAGTGACCAGACAACAGCAAGGACAAGGGACACCTATCTGCCTTTTCTGCTTCACTGTCAATTTAAACCCTGACATCCATTTGACACTTTTCTGTCCTTGCATTTTGTCTTTTCTAACCCAGTGTCTCATTCTGTTAATTTCTCCTCTCTTAACTCTATAATTTCTTCTTTCTTCTCTGTCCCATTTCTCTGTTTGATTTCCTCACCTTTTCTTTCTTTCTACTGCTTTCTATCTCTTTCCATTTTTTCTCTAAGTCTCCCCCAGCAACAACATCAGCATCCCTTATCTCCCATGGCAACCCGCTGGGGCTGCCACAGACCGCAGGCAGATTAGATCAGCTGCCTGTCTGACTGACACACTCAGCAACTGCGAGAATTCTCACATATTGATGTAAAGTCATGAACATATTCAGCTGCACGTTGACAGCAACGATCATGTCTTATCATTCTATTTTCAGGATTAGAGGAATATTACAGAATTAATTTTTATCAAAACACTATTTGAGATCAGATCAAAGAATTAAATGCAAAAGCTACATTCACTAGGTGGTCCTTCCTTTCTTTTTTTCATTCTTTCTTTTCTCCTCTGTTTACAGACCTATCAAGTTAAACAGACATGACATATGTACTTTGACTATCATAACAAGTAATATCCTTGTTCAAAATAACTGCACCTCTGCCAAAGTTTGCACTGTCCTAAAATGACTGCAGAATGATCCGCAGACTTGTCTCTCCATTCCACAACACAACTCCTTCACTAGGGTCAAGAAAAGAGTGGGTGGACGAGGGGATGGGCCTGACAGCCCTGGACTCTCAGCTATGAGATGTGGAGTAAAACACTCTTACAACTTCCTCATAGTGCAGCTCTGTGCCTGGAACACTGGATGATATCTGCACTGACACGTCTGTATTTGATACTTCCGTCAATACACTTTTTAGTTTGGTCCCTGGGTTATGAAATACTGTTGTGAAATGCTGTACATGTGGGAGTAAATCTGCTATAAATACAACATAAAACTGTACAAGAGACGCAGTGTCTATACTGTAGGATATCAACTCAATCACAACACTGACTGTCTACAGTTATTTCACCTACGCTGACTGTCTTTTTTGAAAACTGCCAAACATCCTCTCCAAACTTTAAGTTGATACCCATGACAGATTCACTGTAAGTAGAGATATGCAGGTAGACTTAGATACCAAGAAAATCAAGTCAGAATGCAGACTTACCTTAACAACAGCAGCTAAAACATCTGAGCCTCTGTCTTCCTCTTACTCTCACCTCCCTTCTACATTTAGAGAAGGACTTCCCTCTCACTCGATTTTAATCTCTAATTTACCTTTAAATGCCTAAAGCTTAAACAGGAAAGTCAAGTCAGGCGGCAAACTGAAACGTATGTCAAACCAGAACAGGTCATTCCAGTCTGTCTACACACACACACACACACACACACACACACACACACACACACAATGCAGGTCAGCCGTGTGGGCCAAGAACTGTCTAACTGTCTTTGTTTTGCTGTCTCAGCAGCAGTGTCTTTGAAGGCTGACTGTTAACATTAAACACAATGTGAGTCACCACAAAATATAAAACCACAGAATGAAATGCCAGAATAAGGCTTTGCATAAATACATGGACCCCCCCCCCCCCACACACACACACACACGCGTGCACGCTGCATTATCTGTAATCAAAATGGAATTCCCAAACTATGACAATCTTTCCTCAAGAACAGTTATTGTATTCCCCAACCCTCACTTAACCCTGTCTACTACTGTGCAGTGGGAATATTGAAACATAAACAGAAGTAGCAATACAATGGTATAGAGCTCTCTTACAAGTAAAAGTCATGCATTCAAAATTTTAGTAAAAGTACATAATAGCATCAAATATATATTTCAGGTTTTTTATTTGTTGATTATATTTTATATCATTATTATTATTATAAAATACTATACTTGCCTCTAAAGTGAAGGGTCATGAACATATAAAGTAGAGGAAAACAGTAATACGCAAGCAAAGTACATCAAAATGATTACTACTTTCCTCCACTGCTACTGTATATGTTTACACAGCACTGTTACTTGACCTCAAACCTTTAATGCCTGTCCTTACCACTGAAAGTCTTAAAGAGACAAAATCTACTCACTTTGTTTTCTTCATCTCTCGATTAATGTAAGGACATTCTGTCTGCATACATAGAGTCAAAAGCATACGTCAAACAGCTGCAGAACACAATGACCATCTGGGTGCCAGGTGTGCAAAACCTCTATTTTCATGCCAGTCTGGCCACTGTATTTTGAGGGGCAATGCCAATAATTACATTGTGTAGCAATGACATGTAGTCTGTACAATCAGGTGTGAGTACTTTTTAATTCATGAGCAATGCATTATCTAGCAACTACAATGCACAGCATAAGTTCAGATTGAAAATGGTGCCACATATTCCTGCCTTCTTCTTGCATTGCATGACCTTGCACATGGTTTAGGTTTGATCAGTGCTGCGTGTGTGTGGTGCATTACTTAAATGTTTCATTTTTAAACTGCAGAAGCATCTGGGATTTGTTCTACACATTTTGTTTCTCTCATACAAATTGAAGTCAAAGCTAAACAGTCTTGATGTGAACTGTGATTACAGGAAATTACAGGAAATGATAAATGTCATAACTGCTCTACTATTGAGACATTAATATCCATTCATTGAATGACCATTAGACCACTCTAGCACACAGCAACATTCTGGCTGATTGATAATTACCATAAATCAGCCACACACTGAGAAGGAAACTGATGTCTTCTATCTTTCTCATATCTTCCTATTTTCAGTAAACCAGCTCGCCTTGTGTTTTTTTTTTACCATAAGCAAACTTTATCCTTGTATTCCTCTCCTCCTTTCTGCTATATCTCCCTCTGTGTTGTCTTCAGCATATTCAGTAATTATGGCTTAGTTCAAGGTGACATACTACAGAAATGGGCCCCCTCTTGCAGGAGCCATCATCTATTTCCTGTATTATCACCCTGCTAATCTGCCTCCCTGCAAAATGTATCCTCTCTTTTATCATGCTGGAGGAAAAATGAAAAATTCCTCAGCTGTAGTGGAAGTGCAATGCTGTGTGAGCAATGAATGTCTGAAAACATCACACCTTATAGTCTGATATAAATAATAAAATGCTTTCTTTATATGTGCAGCATAATAATATGTCACTGCATGACTCAGGGAGACAACACCATAAAGATGATCCTCCACAGTCTGATGGATTTCAATTGAATAAATAATTAGCTTGGTTTTGCTCTGATATTTTTTCACATTTGCAGAGTCACAGCTTTCCTTTGAGGACACAGATTAAACTTGACAATTTGTGGTCAGGATACCATCAGCCTGGGAAGTGTAGTTGGTCATGAATCCTACATCACACACACATCACAGGATAATTCAATTGCACTTCCTTTTTCATAACACAACCTTTTATTGGTATAAGACAAATTCCAATCTAAAGACTCCAAATCACAGCAGAACTGGAAATAGAAGTAGTCTAATGTGGAGAAGTAAGAACAGCTGAGCTCAAGACCTTGAAGGCTGCAGTAGCCAAGATTAGTTCTCTAAATTCAAGAAAAGTTCATAAGGAAAGAAAAATAGAGAAACATAATGAGAAGAGACTTGTTTAAAGTAAAGTTATAAAGCTCCACAGAGCAGAGTCCAGTTCCTGCATGAGCTTTGCATCCTGAGCTCTTATTCCCCCTGCCAACAGAGCCCCTTGTTGAGAATGTTGAGAATCTTATTTTGACAGAGGCTAACCTAACTTGAATTCTGCCTTAATGGCAAAATAGTACAAAAGCATGCTTGGACACTGATTTGTATGTTTTTAACTAATCTAATACAATACATTTAAATAGATGTGTGTGTTTCAGCTCATTAAAAATGCAGGCTGTCTTATAATCTATATAAATGTTGTGAGATAAAGCATTGTCACCTGTAAAAGCTTACTTTGCTTTATACATAGTTACATAAAGTGTGTGTTATGACCTTTAAGTTATCATGACACTGCAGTTTGTCTCCTAACTGCTTTGCTCGCTGAAGTGATTTCTCAGTGATAATCAGAATCAATATATTTTGTAATAGACCTAAAGGTCTAAAGGGCAAAAAGTGTCAAAGAAAGTCAGTAAATCAATGTCTTTCTAGAAATGTGTGTGTGTGTGTGTGTGTGTGTGTGTGTGTGTGTGTGTGTGTGTGTGTGTGTGTTGACATGAATGACTCACTGTATGTGTGCAGAAAGACATTAATGCATGCCCTACCTTCATGCTGGGCGGTGCAGTGCGGGGTGGTGAGGGGGGACATTCTCCCAGAGGGACGTTGGAGATGTTCAGCAGCTCCTGTTTCCTGGAGAGAGAAGGACAAAATAAGGAATAAACAAGGTTGATTTATTGATGTTCCTGACCAACAAAATGTTCCAAATTTTATCAAAGGTCACCCTGTCCTCAAAGGCAGATGCACCATCCACCTCTTATTTAAGTGTGTGAACAAACAACAAAGTTATGCCACTTCATCATTTTCACCATAATATGGATAAAATAACTTCTCACCTGATGCTCAACCATGATCCAGCATGTGTGTTGGTTTAATTAGAGCGAACACCTTCTGCCTCTCTGTTGGTCTGAACTAATCTAAACCAACTCTCTATCCAGTTGTGCTTCTTACAGATGTTGCTTGACTGGTAAATCTCATTTTAATTCTTTACTTTCTGTATTTTTCTTCTTAAGCAAATGAGAGAAACAATGGCTACATTTTTTTTTTAAAATCAACAATAGCAATTCTTCTTAAGACACTATTTAACCAGCAAATGAATTTAACCTGCTAACAAGTTGTGAACAACCACCATTGTTGTCTGTAAAAAAAAAAAAAAAAAAAAAAAAAACACACACACACACACACACACACACAAAGGTTTCATTTCATATGGGACAGAAATTAGTAGCTCATAAGTGCTAAATTGTCAAGCCTAATATAGCTAGCTAGTGTAAGGCTAACTTCACAGTGAATTAAGTGGTTAACTGGACAGCTAGCTAACTGCTAACGGAGCATGGAATTACTAGTTGAAGTGCAAAATAAAAATGACTAATAAAATCTGAAAGAGGTCAACATATGTCGTTCAATTCTGGATTGTACCCTAAATATCTGCAGTGTTATGGCAACAGGATCACATATTATTTTAGCATCATTCTGTTTTCACACATCATGCAGCACTGAATGTGTGTTTTGTTTTTCACTGTTGGTGTCCAGTTCATATCCAGTAAGCCTATAATATAGTTTAAACCAAGAGCCACTAACTTATTAAAAAGTACAATTTTGTTTTACATTTTAATGTAGCTATAATTTAAGGTTATAAAGTGAGTCAGAGAGCCTGCTGGAAATATGCAATGAAATATCAAATGGCTCTCTGGAGTCCCAGGGGCTGTCAGGGAGACTTTAAGAGAAGTCCTTTGGGACTAGAAGCTTCTTCTCCTCTTTTATGCTTTTTCTATGAGGTGTACTCAGAAGCATGAGTGCGCATTAATGATCCCAGATGTTAAAGGTTGAACTGTCACTGGGGAAGCAGCAGGAGGCTTAGCTTAGCCCCAGAAACCTGCCAAATATTCTGATAAAATGCTGTGATATTTCTAAAGGTACAACTTCAAATATGATGCTTCACCATGGACAACTCCCACACTGAATATATAATCAAGATCAAGAAACAACGTGAAACTTTTCAATTGTCATAGCCTGTTAAATTCCCAGTGTGACAATGAAAATATAAGGTGTTTTAGGTTTGACAATGTCTGGATGTCCACCATGTGCACTCTACAGTTGAACCAAAGGCCATATTTCTACCAGAGTGGAAAGCTGTAACTGTAACTGATCACTTCAGATTTAATGGCTGGAAAGGCAAGATGAGAGCTTTAATTGAGTGTTTATGTGAAATTAATATGTCCCTTCTTTCCATTCATTAGCTACAACCATAATAGCTTGTTCTCTATTCACTTATGAACCTGTGTAAAGTGGTTGTGAGAAGCAGAGACACTCAATGGCACACAGTATAAAAATGTGAAATAGTGAACTCAAGGCAGTAACTGCTTACTGATGTAGTGGAACCTTGAAAGGCAACAAAAACATTTCTGCTCCTTTCTTCTGTTGAATTTCATCAGGGATACTCTTTGATGCTGACAGTCAAAGTCTTGTTCACCGTTCACAGACACCCAAACAAAGGTGGAAAGTCATGGACAGAGAACATGAGTCTCCACTGTCTATTTTCAGGGCAAAACCAAATCCTGTTCAACCCTGTTCTTCATTCCTCGGCATGGACGAAAAGCCCATACTGGCCAGTTCTTTCCACAGGCTCAGCACTCACACAATGCACCACTGTGTCCCCCTGTGTATGTAATGCTGCAGTATGTTAGCTCACTGTGGCCAAGGGTGGACAATGTTTGAATGAGCATCATAAGCCAAAACAGACTGGGAGGGTTTACAAGACTGAAAAAAGGAGGGTAAACATACTCTTTGCAGAATATTGTTCATTGTTCTTCCTCTTTGTTCTCATCAGCCTGCAGGTAAAGAGGACACTGTGTATTTTCTACCACTGACCCGTGAAAAGGAAAAGCATGTTCAGACCATTGTCCCTAGGTGTATCTCTATAGCTGCTCTGTATGGGCACCAGAGCAACACCTCTCACTGTCCAACACACTCACTCACACCTGCACACAGAAAGATGCTGTTGAAGATGCTGAGGAAAATTGTGTGAGTCCACGAGAGAAACCGGGGGGTAGACAAGGAGCTGCTGTCCTTGCAGCCTGGATTGTCTCTGTGGTGATGAAACAACAGCTACGTCACAGAGACTGACTCCCACCCAGGAATGGAGGGAGGGAGGGAGGGAGAAGCACATACTGGGACAGCAGGAGAGAGGAAGCAAAGAAACAATTTAGGAAGAATAGGTCATGGAGAAAGTGAGTCAGAAGAGAGAAGTGTGGAAAGAGGGTTATATGAGATGAGCTCTTTAAAGACAGTGATTTACATGAGAACATCCTCAAATAGAGTAATATGTAATATTACAGCTGAGTATCTGGAGGAATTTTTAGATTAATACCAATGTTGAGAGCCAGTGCAGGAGATGGTGTGCCCCCAATGTGATGAGGATGAAAATAAGGGCACAGAGGTGGTGAATAGGTGAGTAGCACCTTAGGTTTTCATGCAAGAGATGAGAATTTGTGCCTCATTGCAAACTGGTCACAATTTGTGCTGAAGGTATTTTCAAAATCTCCAAAGGCACTTCTAACCATCTGCATGAAATAATATTCCATCCTCTGCATGATTAGTGTTTGTTTCCCAAGTTGCAACCAAACCAAAAAACAGAGATGGTATATGGCCTTGCTCAATTTGTGTGACACTAACCAAAACTTAAAAGGTTTTTCTATAACCTATAATTCTCTATATTAATGCTACTTTCTGATATTGTATATTTTGAAACAAAAACTGCACTTTTATATTTTCTTGTCATATACTAAGTGTTTGGATTAGGAAACAGACTTGTAAATTAGAAAATGGGCTAAAAATCTATTTATCATGCAGCAGCTAGAATATTGTTTCATCCAGATCCAGGTTAGAAGAGTCTTAAAATAATGAGGTTTCTTAAATTGCTTAGTTTTGTGAATTGAAAGAAATGATATATGAGAGGTATAACTGGAGCTAGATGCAAACATGCAATACATTTGTCTTTTTATTAATTGGAACCACAATCTTTCCCTCCTTAACCTTGATCAAGTGGTTCAGATTGGATGCAATGAAGCATTTTGTACAGTAAGCTGTAGCTCTAAGAAAGGGCTCTGTATAATCAATTTCAGTTCTGACTTAATGGACAAATGGTTGATTCTTTCATGAAATATTTTGTCAGTTCTGTTCTGTTGATGCCTTCAATGTTGGCTCTGAGGAAACAAACACCTGGGCTGTGAAATGAAATCACAAGGTCAAATTGCATTCAATCCTCTGGCTCCGAGCTGGTACAAACACCGCCTGGCAGAAATTTCCCAGTGAGCCAAAAGTGCTGTGGCCACCACATAATTACATCATTTTGATACACGATAAATACTGGCTGTGTGGATCGTTTAGCCGCTGTGTTGGTTTGTGGGACTTTCTCTGGCCCTGCGCTCTGCCAAGAACAGTGAAGTCACCTCTGAAAAGCTCATTCATCCATAACAATAAACACGCTCTTTATAGGATTTTAGGAAACAGTTTTTGTTGGATGAATTCTCAGAGAGTCAATGAACAAACTCAGCCCCCTGTCACCTGGAGCTAAGATTAAGTGGTTGTAAACCTGCTGGGCAAAAATAGGGCAGATCATGCTCTACATCTACAGCCAAAGTAGTACAAGGTACCTTTTATGTATGGCAGCATGTCTGTCGTCCTGCATTTGCATGCCACTAATTATGGTTGATTCAACAGTAATTACATCTATGCAGTCATCATGTTTATCTAATGATACTGGTAATTTGTGTGGGTATGTGTGTTTGTGAGAGAGGGAGAGAGAGAGAGAGACAGATAAAAGGGAAAGACTGTTATACATCTCTGTTATTCCCTGTATTGATTACACCCTTGAGATTATATTAGGACAGCGGGATGTCAGACACAGGCATGGACACAGAGAGGTGAGAATGAGAGAAAGAATATATTTGTGAGCTATAGAAATAAAATGTGTGTGTGTGGGGGGGGGCACCTTCCACATCTCCACAATGGACAGATCACAGGAAGAGGAGATAGGAGGATAAAAAGAGGAAATCAGGGTGATAGAGGGAGCAGAGAGGATAAAAATAAAGAACAGAGGACAGAGACAGAAAGCTTGAGGATAGGGTGAACTGTGGGTCTTGGGGATGAAACCTCCCCCAGGGCTTTACTGTGCACTCCTATTTCCAGTTGAACTTAATATTTGTTTGGAAACTTGATAAGGAACCTGATCCTCATGCCGATTGGCCAATTACACAACTGATGGTTTCTCTAATAGAGTTAATACAACAGTAATTGGAGACAGAGAAACGGAGAAAGACAAGGGCTGTACAGAGATGGAGAGCGTGAAGGGCAGGGCACATACAGTAAGATAGCCTGCTGTGGAGAGTGGGATCCATCAACCCTGATGTATATTAAAGTAGACTGAGAATACAGAATCATGTCACAGCAGAATCCTTTTCAATATCGGATATTAGACTTGACAGTTACAACTAATAAGCATGTTATAGGAGTCATGTAAAGGTGATGTCTGTTGCTTAATATAACCAAAGTTAATTAACTTTGGAGAGCACAAACACATCTTACAGAAAGTATATTAAGTACTTAATGAATGGTGCCGAGGACTGACTCTTCAGTTCGATTTAGATTTGTAAACATTGCAACCATTCCCTGACCAAAGAAGGAAAGAGCAGACATGTCTCACTTCCATTGTTATGAGACGGTTACTGTACAAGAATATGGACACAAATAATGTTAACAGCTAACCCTAAAATTTAAAGATGTGAAAATTACCTTTGTGCAATGCTACACCTCAGAACTGCGACACAAAATTATGGTAGTGTCTGAAATTTCCAATCTCAATCTGTCTTTATAAGACAGTGAGTCCCTGGTTGACATATTCAAGGACCCCACCTCTGCTGCACAGGAACAAGACCCCCAGACTGAAAGCAACACAAAATGACAACAAGCAGACATTTGTCTCTTTTTTGTCCATTTGTGTCTCTTTGTAGTCATTTGATTGACTTTCCAATGACAAAGGTTAACAGTCACCTTGGACAGAGGCTCTGGCTCAATGGCCTCCTGATGCCTTGGGCCTCTGAGCCTGTGCTCATTTAGCCTGTTCAGTAATTCATCCAGGCACATGGTAGATAAGAAATAAATAAAAATACTCTTAACTGCAAAACAAAAAACATTCAAAGGCTATAGGTTTTAAACATGTTGAATTAATCAATTAAAAAACTGCTCACTAAAGAGTAAACTGTTGAGTGTCAGTCATATGGGAGTAGAGAATGAACGAAATAAAGAGTGATTTCAGACACAGCCTTTGTCTTGTTAAGGAGTTATGTTAGTAAAACCTATTTCTGAAGGTAATCTGTTACATCATAAGGTACTTCACAGCACTGTCATATCGTTTTATGCCACTTAAGCAGCAATCTAAATCAATATCACTTCGTCTTCTTGTCTGTCCTCTACTTCCCCCTGTACTATCAACCATCAGCGTGTCGTTGTTATAAAGACCACTCCATATAGAGGTAAGAAATGGATGTATGAGTCAGCTGTCCAATGGGAGAGTGCAGGCATCCCAGATATGTGCAGATATGCGCAGAGGTCAGGAGAGCAATAATTAGGAGGCAACTGTGCTGCTAGTCACCGGCTGTTTCCTGTGGCCTCTCCATCTTACTAAGATATGAATAGATACAAAGATGACAGCAGGCAGGAGATAAGACTGTCCAGCCAGACAACCTGAAACACTCATTATCAATAAGAGGAAGAGACACAGACAGACAGACAGTGAGGGGGTGATGAGGAGGAGGGGAGCTGCATGTCTCTAGTGAGAAGACACGGTGCTGCTTCTCTAAATTAATATATAAATGAGTACAAAAAAATAATTGGCCCTTCAACTACAGAGCTGGCAGGTAGAAAGAAGAGGAAGTAAATAACCTTTTCATTTAGCTGTTCTGCTGATGGAGTAGAAGGAAATGGATTGTGTGTGTGTGTGTGTGGGGGGGGGGGGGGGCTTTGCTGCAGGTACTAGCACATTTCAGACCCCGTTTTAACACATTAGACAAAAGTTTAAGCACAACTACACACTGGCACACACCCACACATACATTTTGCCATTATCAACCTCACAACTTCTTTATGTGACAGACTGTGTGGTGTGTGTGCACTCTAGCTATTTCCTTGTGTTTTATGCCTAAAGCTGTCAGTGCACCTCTCAGACCCATCAGTAGGAGTATGTATTGTGATTGCCCTATAACCACAGTTAATACAACTTTGATAATTTACTGTAAACGTAGTTTTATTTGTAGTCTTAACTTTTTATGGCAATGTTTTGTCTATACTTTTTCCCCATCCCCAAATGTTTCTCACAGCATGCACACATGAAAGACCAAAAAAAATGCTGAGTGGAAAGAACTGCCAGTGTGATGTGCTAATAGTTTCTTCATCATACACAAAAAATCTGGACCTTGAAGTAAATCAATCTACAGAAATGATGAGAAATGTTGAATTTCTTATCATTGATAGCATGCAGTCCCCCGACCATTCACACCACCCACACAACTAGAAAGACACAGGCTGAGCATGTATCAAGTGAAGTTCCTTGTACTTGGGGAATAAAAGTATGAATCAGTTCTCTCTAATCCTTCATCTTTCTTATTCTTCTCATTGTAATTCTACTTTTCAGCCTCTGCCTCCCTTGTTCCTACTTGTTTGAATCGGCTCTCCTCTCTCAATTATTTCTGCAATTAATCACAAAGTGTTAGACTAAACTGACACCAGTGAAGGTCTCGCCCTCTCCAGGCACACACAGTCCCACCCAGGGAAGTTATGACTATGTGTCACTTTGTTCCTCCCAGTGGAACCAGGTTAATTATACTGCAGCGAGTCTGTTACCCTGCATGATACTCACTGTAACATTTAACTGTGCTGTATTTAATACCTACCAAGCACTGCAGCCAAATTATTGACTTAAACAAACTGGCTAAATCACCAGCTTCACACACAAACACACACACACACACACACACACACACACACACACACACACACACACACACAGCATCTTTAACACAGGATTTACATTTTAAACATCAAGAGCAAACAGTACAAGCTAGTAAAAGGTTACGTACGGTGGCTTTTGTCTCACCCTTGAAATGTCAGTGTTGTTTTCTGTCTTGCTGCTCAAACGGTGCCAAGAGACCTCTGATGGACATTTATGTGCATTTGCTTCCCAACAGCAGGGAGACACTGATAAAGGCCAAGGGCTGAATCATGTTTGCTTCTTTGTCTGCAGTTGTGCTTTATGCAGTGTAATCACACTTTATTTGGATAGCCCGACAATGCGACAGTCAATTTACTGTAAGGCAACTATAATATATTTGTAGATGAAAACACTTGAAGCCAAGAACACTTAAATAACTGCTCAATATGAATAACAAAATGCCATGTAAACACCTAACTAAAAGAAAGTTCATTCTGGTTGGGTTCAAAAGATGAAATGGTTTCATGTAAATGCTTTTAAAAATTATTTTCATTTATACAAAGATATTCTTCTTCTTTAATTTTTATTTTTTACATTTGATCACTAGTGATAATAAGTGTGCATCTTCTCTTCAACTGTTAACAAAGATATGAGTATCTATTTTTGAGACTGAACATTGTCATTTTGGTTTCAGTAGGTCTAAGGGTCTGCATCAGGTATGGTTTCAAGGCTTTCAAGATTTAAATAGAGGTTTCTGTCCTTTGGTCCTGTGCTGCATTGCAGTGAAAAACATAGTTGCCTGACATCACCCCTCTCTCTGCCATATCACTGGAAATGCCATAAATCCTATCTAATCCTATTCATTTACTGGGACCCACTTCCTCTTTATCATTGCCCAATCTCACCCGGTCTCACTGACTTGAGTGAAAGGAAAAAACTGAGATGCATCTGTCAGATGACACTGAATACTTGTCTTCTCAACCAGCTCCACTACTTCAGACCAGCTGATAATCACACCAGAGCAGAAAGGTCCTGAAGAAAAAAGGGCAGAGATATGAAGACAGAGAGGCAGAGACGCAGAATGAATGGATGTCAGACAGATTGCTGAAAGAGAGGAGGCCACAGAGCGAGGTATGGAGAGAGACAGAATAAATGAATCTCTGCAGACTAAAAATAGCGCCCTCAATCCCCAGTGCAGAGCTGGGTAAATAGGGGCTGTCTTGGGTGGGTCTCTGGACACTTGTTAGAAACAATACCATCTCATCCATTACACCCCAACACAGGGCTGACAGTCACACACATGCACACACATATTTGTACAAATAGACAGCAAAGAGGCATGCGAGTTCAAGTACAATCGCATGTGTGCATGTTTTGTGTGTGTGTGTGTGTGTGTGTGCCTATAACTAGCTGTCCCCCATGACTCGTAATCACAAAAGGAGTGAAATGCACAGGAGGGAGTTTAAAAGAGGGAGTAATTGAGAATAGAAAAGGAAAAGCTGGGGGAGACGTAGGAATGGAAATACGAGTGAGTCAGTGAATAAAAAGCGGTTGTGTTTCACATGCAGCAGGGGGAGGGTTTGACAGCGAGAGGAGGAAAGAGGGCTACAGGACAAGGAAAAACTGTGTAAGGTGTCCGAGAAAAAAAGCTTTTAAAACACTAAAACATCAGCTGCAGTTAAAGTTGTCTAACAAGGTTTTCTCTCCATACAAGTGCAAATGTTTAGAAGCTTCCATCTACTAGAATGAAGAACATAATCTGGGAGTCATCTGGGACTATGCTCTTCAAAAGGAGACGGGACTGAGTTTGTGTCTAACCATTTACATTTCTGCTGTTATTCCCTGTGACAGAAGCCCCTGAACATCTTCATAACAAAAGACCCTCAAACAAATTTGTAATAGACCACTAAATACTGTTTGATGAGATTTTCTCTTTAGGGGCTACAGTTGTGGTGATACTTGCAAAACTGTCAAATCAAATCAATCTTTGTAGTCCATGGGGAAATATGCAGACAGGGTTTAAAATGCCACAACAAAACAAATCAGACTACTGGGACAATCACAGAAAACTGTAAGACCATAACAAAAGGCTAAAAAATGACTTTAAAAGAAACAAAAACAAGGATCATATCAGATTTGAGGTGGCATAAAGTGCAAACATATGTGGAAAATGCAATATTACAGTGCAAAAAGAGGCCAAGAGGTCTGCTATTAATGTGCATACAGTTTTCCATGTTCAGAATATAGTCGGACACTGATGTGAAGGCAACCCTCAGGCTACTTCTCTTCCTAGCAATCAGTCTGTAGCTAAAACCCTGAAGGCAAGAGTTCAAACTCTCTGTACAGGACAATCTATGGACCTGCTTGCTGTAAATATCCCTGAGCTCGCTCTGACTCACCCCAACTGCTGTCTCTTGTCACATTAACAAGCCTGTTTCTGGTTGTGTAAAGATTTCCATGTCAGACAGCAGTTGTCTGATGTTAAGACTGCTACTATAAACCTTGTGTAAAACAAACATCAAAGCAGGGAAAAAAAACATTTAAAGAGTTCAATTTCCTCAGGATGAAAAGATGTTGCTTCACTTTTTGAGAACCTCACTTGATTTTATTACGCACGTTGTTGTCCAGAGCAGTGCCTGAATATTTGTTTTGTTCTAAAAGCTCAATCTCCTCTCTCTTAACAACAGACATTGCAGCAACAGCAGAGGATGACTTTCTGAAATCAATACTCACGTCCTTAGTTTTTGCTACATTTAGCAGGATAAAGGACTTGTCACACCATAACACAAAGTCCTCCTCCACAGACCGGTGATCTTAATCCACCCCGTCCATGTAGGCTGACTAATGACCGAATCATCAGCACATTTTATTATGTGTCTGTTCTCATCATCACTTTGACAGTTGTTCTTATAAATAATATAGAGAAGGTGAGCAGGACCTTGTGGGGATCTGAAGAGGGATTTGGTTTAAAGGGAGACTATCTGCAGTCACTGTGAGCAGCTGGTCAAAGGACTAGTCCACATTAGAAGGAGGGTAGTTGTATGTACACACATCACATCAGGTGCAAGGCTACTGACTGACGTATTATTGGTAAAACTTTTATTGTGCAGTTATTCAAGCTGTTGAATATAACTGAGATGTTTGTCACCATGGGTGCATGCCAGCAGCCTGTTAGCCTAGATTAGCATACAGACAACATACAGATAAACAGCTGCCTCATATTTACTGGTCAGATGTGACAGTGGTGCTGATGTTTTCATCTAAATTTGTGTTAAAGTCTGTCATGTTAAAATTCATGTTAAAAGCAGCTATGTCAGCTGTGGCATCAGAAGGCATGAATTCAGTGGCATTCCCCTTTATTAAAAGGGTTGCCTTGAGTTTTTCATGGCTGAGAAAAGAAAAGCCAGGTGACCCTGTCAACTATGAAGAGCTGATAAAGAAGCACAAATGGAGGGCTGGTAACTGTGATGAGTCAGGTTAACTCCTCATTAAAAAACACTTTTTGATCATTTAAAAGGGGTATCCACGAGTCACAGATGTCCTTGAAAGACCTGAATGGTTAAAAAAAAAAAATGTAGCATTTGTTTTGGGACTTTTGGGAAAACAAGACCAAATATGATATGAATTCTTATGTGTTTATTATGTAATACTGAATTAAACTACTAATTTACACTCATGTGCTGTTGATGCACAGGCAACAATCTTTTCCTGTGAAGCCTTTTAACAAATTGATTTGAGCCGCTCTACGTCTCAGACAGAGGTTTGCCATTTGTCTCTACATTTTGACATTTTTCTCCCTTTGTTTGTCATTGAATTAGCTTTATACAGTGAACCTCTTAATGCATTTTTGTGAGCCTCAAACCTCTGATTTACAGCAAAGGTCCTGCCTTTACTGTGCCATTACTGTCCAACTCTCCATAATCAACAGGAGGAACTGTACCACCAGGCCAGCGCAGTCATAAAAAATATTCATTAAATGTTTCAGTTTGCAAAGCAGATGTAGGTTTTGTCTAAAAATTACTCTGACACTGCACTGAACTTATACAAGGTCTCATGGCTACTCAAAACATATGTAACATGCCATGTCAGACGAGTGTGTTATTAAAAGCATTCACGGTGTGAAATGGAAGCCCCATGCTGTGATAGAAGATTAGGTTTAAATAACATGAGCAGATAGGCACTTGTTGCTTACAATGGCTTTTACAACACAGTCTAAACACAACTCATACACGCATAGCTATACACACGATGGCATGACCACAAACATTTCATACACAAACACACACAAACAGACAAATCGGGTCTGCAGCTGGAGATAGATGAGCTATGGACGACATTAATGCATGAGGTGAGGGGTGGGGGGGCTTAATGGAATATACATTATGACACCATCAGAAAAAAGATAAAGAGGGAGAGGAATATACAGAAGATACTGGCTAGGAGCAAGGATGCATGCCAATATGTCAGAAAACTGGGAACAAAAAAAGTGGGGGAGAAAAAAAAACAAACTTTAAATTCTCTGTTGCCATGTCAAATCCAATGAAACACTCCAAGAGTCTACATAGTGTTCTCTATTATTATGTTGTTATAAATGCTGTGTCCTAATAATAACAGTGTTTGTAATTCATTTTCATTCATTGTCAGAATAAGCCAGCTTTAAGCTGCTATAATAGATGGCACACAGCTCAGCAGTGGTAAAAGTCTGAAAGGAGCGCAGTTATGTACATAACAACCACTACTTGGAAAAAGACACCATGAAATTGTCAGCAATTGTGACTGGATCATTATGTGTCACAGCCACAGCAACAGCAGTGATAGCAGTAGAATTATTGTCGCAGTGCTTCAGGCTAAATCTGCTGTCCAGACGTGACTATGCTGTTTCAGGCCACTTGACATGAGGCAATAACACACAGAATCCAAGCCAGAAATTACAGGGCAAGCATGTAACAAATATGCAAGAAGTGTTCCCATTAAAGAAAAGTGTGTATTATGCATGTTTGTGTGTGTATCTGTGCGACAGTGCAGTATTGTTGATTTCACAGACAATCACAGTCACCAGGCACACTTGGATCAATCCACTAGAGGGACCTGGGGCTAAAATGAACTGTTGGAGCCCCACTGACTTTCTCATCCTCACACTCATTGTGTATGTGCACTGTTGCTGTTATTAGTATGTTAGTATATATTTTGCCCAGAGCACAGAAACCAATCAGTTCTTGTGCACTGAAAAAACAATGGTCATTTAATTTATGCTAATTTAACTGACTAATTTATTTGGCAATATACACAATATAAACATATTATCAACTTAAATAATTAAGAATTGGTGCCTTATATGAACCAAGATCAAGATCAGGTAATATTACAGATTTTCCTCATTTCACTTAGCATTTATTTTATGGTATATGGTATATAACTAAATTCTATTACAATTAAGCAAATCACCACAAACACAACTGTCACACAGTGAAGCTGCAGATTTTATAGGCCCCAGGAGGTCTAGGGCAGTTGCCCCATTTGTGTGGCTGCTAATCCAGCCTCACCTCCAGGGGTTAATTTTACACTAGCTAAAACTAAATTATACTACCCCCACCCTGCACACACACAGACACACACACACAGCTCAGATAAACTTATCAGCATTTGCAAAGTGAGTTACAGTCTATTTTGATACGGCCTATTTTGGTCCAGGCTATCAGAACAGAGTAGCAAAGTGCATTAAGTGCGCTCACACACTCATTCTCACACACTCACACTCTCTCACACACACACACACACACACACACACCTTTAACCCACCTAACTGTATATCCTTGACCACAATAACACTGAATAGGCAAACTAAGTCCACAACCCTGTACTCATTTTCTAGTTTAACTGTACATACATGGCTACTAACATCAGCTCAGCCAAAACATTTCTTGGGGGGTTTGGCAGTCTCGACTCTGCCAACCTCATATGCTGTTTGTTACCAGGTGGGATATTCTCAGGGGAGTCTTACTGACTGCACTCAACTCAGGTAGCATTAGCAGTAAGATGATCTCACTACAACACAGCATGAAAGGAACACAGTTTTCTTGGTAGCCTTCATAGTCCATAATAAATGAAAGACCTGTTTCAGTATCATATTACAGCTGCTGTTTATTGCAAGTTAGTGGGCAGTAATGGATTTGGCACTAGATTTTTTTGCAATTGGTTTGCAGCTCACCTCTGAACTCTCAGCCAGTTCACCAACTTACGAATGTGTGTTCACACTTCCCTCGTGCTGAAGGAATGAAACAGGTACATCAGCATTACAGGCATCAACAAGTGCCCAGTGATGCTTATGTGTACTGTAAGACCTGGACATAGAAAGACCTGAAGAGACGAGTGGACAACCTTTACTCTGAACTTTTCCTTTTTATTCAACAGATCTCTCTTATAAAGCTTCACATTCTCCCTTGCTTTTTCATACGTGTCCCTCTCTCTATACTTATACCACAGCTTTGCTTCTGTCCTCCATTCTCTCAGTCCCTCTCGTCTGCTCTTCAAAAGCACACCTCTGTTCACCTACACTCCTCAATACCTTTCTCTCTCTTCCCTTGTCTGTCATTTCCACTGACCCAGATACACACACAAGTGCGGTCAACAAGACACACACTCCACAGACAAGCACACTCTAATAAAAAGGACCCACAAAAAAACTGCAGTTGCAAACTCACTGAACCACAAAGCGTTCAAAGTGCCCTGTGCCTCTGGAATAACAAAGACATTATGAGCTAATAAAGTTTTCCTCACAATCCCAGCTCAACACTGCACTGCAGACCAGTCTGCTTGTCCCTAAGCCATACATTATCTACCCAGCATTCCTGCCTCAGAGGACACTGATGGGACAAACTTCACCCACCCTTCGCTCTCCTCTTTCTCCCTCTCCCTCTCCTTGGCTTTGCGAGACTTGTGCAGGAGTCCGATCAGGATCACGGCGGCCCGTATGCCGGCCTTTTTGTTGTGGAATCGTCCTCCGGTCTGAGACATGCTGGACGTTTCTGCTGGTGCCAGGAGGGGTTCAGGTGACAGGCGGTCCAAGGTCAGGCTGGCTCCAGGGTTCCTGGGCTGCAGGACCTGCTTGGCCGTGGCTTTCCGGGGCTCCAGCGTGAGGCGTGGATGCTACAGTCTCGGATCTGTATGCTGTCAGTTCTGGAGGCAGTTGGCCAAGTTTCTGCCAAACCAAGAACCTGTTTGAATTGTGGCCCTGGGTTGGTAGTCTCAAGCCTCTCTGTCAGATGTTATCGGTATAAAGTCAAAAAAGTTAGAGATTCTGGAGCCACTTAAGGTTTGGCAGGGTGTCAGATCCGGTCTAATCTCTATTGTTCTTGCTTGTAGGATCAATGAGCATTTGTTGTAATCCCAAAGGTCCAGAGTGGCACTGTTGGACTCCAGCTCAAGGTGAACTTCTATCTGCATTCCCTGCTCCTGCAATGAATCTGTGCATCATAGCTCCGTAACACATCATGGTCCCTGATGTGAGGATGAAGAATTGCGCTGCAGACAGCCTCGCAGACACTCTCACTGTGGCACTGCATCTCTCTGTCTACCTACCTCTACATTCCCACCTCTCCCTCCTCTAGAATGCTGTGCTTCTTCTCCCTCTGTGTCTGCTGCTGCTCTGCTCCCTCCTTCCTGTCTGCTGAGCCCCACCCTCCTTTGCCTGATAGGCTGGAGTTCATGCAAAGTACCACCTCCTCCTCCTCTACTGTATGCCTCCCTCTATCTCTCCCTGCCCTTGTTTCTACCTTGTTAATAATTTTATATTAATCCCACTGACCTTGTTCTATCTATGCTTGATTTTATGATTTCATTTCTAGGCACACACACACGCACACCCACACCTACCCACTCCTGCTCACCACACACCCTCTGTGTGAAATCTCAAATCAAACAGGCTTATCAGCCGATTGCCTACTGTGCTGTTGCCAAGGACATCGGAATTGAAATGTAACCTCGCAAAATGAAGGCAGATTAAATGAAACCACATGAAAAAATGTAACACATTTTACATGCTGTCTTTTGTGCATAAACACACATGAAAATACAAAACATATCTTCTCACACTGTATTTCTTGTTCTTTGCCTCCTACTATCCTGTCCTACCTTATCTTTTCTAATTTAATCCTTTTTAATTCTTGCATTGTTTTTTGCTCTTAAAATACAGTCTACAATGCTGGTGTTTCTCTCCAGCTCCAGCCAGAGCCAGTTTCTTCTTCAGTTGTCTTACAGTTTGGTAAACAGAGATAAAGCTGCCATCTTCCCAGAATATACTGATCTATAGTTTTCTGTTTCCGATCTTTGACTACCTGTACTTCTTCATTTTCATTTGTTAGAGAGCCAGCCAACTAACTGACTGAAGGAGTGCCTGAATGAATGAATGAGTGGATGAATGGCTAACTGACTAGCTGCATTCAATCTGGTAGCATTTATTTATTATTTATTTAGATATTGTTGCTTTTGCGTTAATGAAACAGTTTGATATTGTGAAAATACACTTATTTATTTTCTTGCCAAGAGTCAGATGAATAGATCGATACTGTGCTCATATAATATGAAGCTTGGCGATGTCTCTCTTACAGTCTTGTTTTTACATGTCAGTATTGATATGCATTAAAATCCATCCATCTTCTTATCTAAACATCAGCAAGAAAGTCAATAAGAACATTTCCAAAAATTGTATTAGAAACACACTGTATATAACATTTTAAAGCCTTAAATATATAAATATATGAAAGTGTCCTGCAGAGCACAATGAGTGATTTTATTCATGACAGTAAGACCAGCAACTGTAACACCTTTGTGCATTACTGGGAGTGTTATAAAGCCATGATTTGCTACCTTTCATTTGCCTCATTAAACAGATTTGGTGTCAGGCTTTTCCACATTGATTCCCTTTTGTAACGAGTTCATGTTTGAATGTTTTTTTTTTTTTTTTTTTTTTGTCTTAGGAACATGCCCAACATAAAATACAAACTTTCATTTCAAGGTAAATATAGCCTTGTCAATTATGAGGCAGCAAAGATAAAACTCTGTAGACAGAGAAGGACACAGACATAAAACTGTACAGGCAACATAAAAGACTGATGTAGCAGTGAATCACACTGCGCATCTGGTACAGCTTGTACGGGAAAGAGTAGCAACAATAATAAAGGGGAAAATGTCATTTGACAGCTGAAATGGACTGCCTCTGACTCCTTGTACAGAGGATAATTAGAGAAATGCATCATTCAAAACAGGATACAAAGACATCTGAGTAGATGAGATGCTTCAGTAATTGTCCGACAGCAGCCAGGGAATAGCTAAAGCCAAGGAAACAGCGGCAGCAAACACAACAATTAAATGCAAGGTCCCATTTCTCTCCACATGCATTGTTCTTCCTGTGTGTAATCAGCGCCATAGCAACCGGACAACTGCCAAAGGATCTGCCTGATGGACCCCCCTGGAGGCTGTGTCCCATTAGACACCCACCCAAGAAAAAAAAAGACTCAGTAGATTTTTGGTGCTCTTTCTGGAATTTGCTTCCAAAAAAGGCAGTTTGTGATTTTTGAGTGATGCAATCTACGATCATGCCTCCCTCACTCAAAACCACCTGAGGATTTTCCCAACTCCTGTGCGGAGGCAAACAAACAAGCTCACACCTCAACCAGACTATCAAATGTCCCCTTGAGATAGGCTGTTTAAAAACACATACATGTACATACTGTATACACACACATCCTCGCTCACACCTGCAGATTCAGCCATTTCACTAGGGTCCTATTGTGCGTCATCGGGGGGGTATCTATTCACTTTCAGACACAACAACACAACTCACTCTCTTTCAACCACACCCCCCACCTCTTCCTCTCACTCTCTCCTTCACACACACACACAAACAAACACGGTGTGACTTGGTCTGTTTTCATTTTCATTTTTAAACTGTTTGCTAGATGTTTCTTGCAAGGAGGTCATGAGTCCCCTTGCCCCATACATACCCCATACATACCCCACAACAACCCTCAGATAATTTTGACAAGAAGCTGAAAAGAAGCCTGTTTTTTCATTATCTGGATTTTTTATACTGTATTTATTGGGTGGTTGTTTGCAACTGGAAAATAGTGGGAAACCTAAAATGACACTGGTTTCTGGTTTTCAAAATTTAAGTGAAAATCAATGAACAAACTTCCCCTGTGTCTTTCATTAATGCACACACAGACATGCACACACACTTGTGTGAGCCTCAGTGGTGCCAAGCAGCCTTTCCTGTCACTTCACAGCTTCTCAAGTGTCTCCCAAACAAACAGATGCCAGTCTACCAACGTCACCCTTCTTTGCAATGCAATCTATTACAAGACACACATACACACATAAAAACACACAAACAAATAACATGTTCAACTCTGTAATGAGCCTCATACTAAACAAGACTACAGCGTGGCAGTCCTTCTAATAGGTATAACCTTTCTACACAAGGCCACATACTTGCTTACACAAACACACACACACACACACACACACACACAGAAAATGCTTTACCCAACTGAGAGCCCGCTGGAGAAAATGACCTTCACAACTGCTGCTGAGTAACTGCTCCACCCACCAGCACTCACTCACACACACACACACACACACACACACACACACATACACACACACACACACACTCTCTCTCTCTCTCTCTCTCTCTCACACACACACACAAGCATGCACACTCCCTCCCTCTTCCCACTTTCCTCTCTACTTCAGTCCTGTTTTTTTCCAATCCACCATGTTCCAGAAAGACAACTCATCAGGACACTTACATGTGAAATCCATTTTCATTGTGTGTGTGTATGTGTGTGATGCATACACAATCTATACATATTCAGCTTCCCCATGCAGGATGGTAATGTTTACAAAGATACACCAAAGTTCAGATGGAAATGGCAAGCGTGCCATAAATAAGAGAT
This sequence comes from Lates calcarifer, assembly GCF_001640805.2. Taxonomy (NCBI): domain Eukaryota; kingdom Metazoa; phylum Chordata; class Actinopteri; family Centropomidae; genus Lates; species Lates calcarifer. The sequence continues at coordinate 3,959,623 of NC_066853.1, forward strand.
TATCTCACTCTGAAATGTCATGTTGTCATATAAATCAAACGATTTATGAAAGTAAATAAAAGGAAATGTCAGCGCTCGCTATCTCACATCAGGTTGTAGCCTAATGTACAGAATGTGGTATGGGAATGAGAGCTTCACATGTGGAGCTTACATGTGTTTGATGTGGCTTAAAATGTGTTGTAGACTTTGGTTATGACGGGGAGGAGAAAAAAAAAAACTCTTTCAAGTGCTGCATCTCTACAATCACTGTCAGTCCCTTTTATAAAGTAGGACTGTGTACTCTTAGTGTGTGCACACAGTATTCAGACTTTCTACCTGCTATTATTGCTTTTGAAAGCATCTCTGTTGGCACAAACATCAACATAATTTACTCTGTTTTGTTTCTTGGCATGTTTTAGCCATTTTGTTCCAGTATGTGACAGGCTTATTAAAAACTCAGTTAGGTTCAGTTTGTCATGTCAGCACCAGCTGGTGAAAAGGAATTCCTCCCTTGGTGTGTTGGTGCTGGTGTCACTTTAGTGAGAAGTCATTTTTTGTTATGAAATTAAACAGCCATTATATTACTTTAATTACAAGGTTTCTGAGAACTGCTCTGCATGTATTGTACACATGATCTTCTCTATAACTGAAAGACCCAATTATATGTTTATCCTACAGATCCTCATTTTGATTAGATAACAACTATCAGTGCTGTAAAGTCAGAGACACTTGACCTAGATTTTAATTAGACAGTCATAATTTTCAGTTTTTTTGCAGAGTGTATAAGCTGTCTTTATGTCGGCTTTCACATCTCTCTCACAGAGCTGTGATCCTCTCTCCTTTGTAACAGCAGCACTTCTCCTCTTGTAGCTCTCTCTCTCTCTCTCTTTTGTCTGTGTTATTTTCCATTAACATCTATTATTTTCCACCTCACAATTTCCTCCTTCAGCTTTCTCCTCCTTCTCCTAACCCTCCTGCCTCTTATCATCAGTACTCTACAACAGCTTCACAAAATTGCAATTACAAAACATCTGTAGGGGAAACATAAAGCAGATAAAGGATAACTTTGAATTGTTAGAAACATTAATTTTCAGGAGTAATAATTTAGGCCTTCCAGCCTAACACAGTATTTCATATCTTGATGATAACAGAATAACTGATAACGCTGCTCAAACAAAGAATGCAACAAACTTGTCTCTAATATGAACAGTCAGTGGATTTTGGAGGAAAGTGATTGAAATTTGACTACCCCAGCTGAATATGTTATCACTGATCATGTTCTATTTAGATAATCAGCAATCTGTAACTGATTACCTGCATCAATTTGGAGTCTAATCCTCCCATCCATGCCTATCTGCCATTTCAGTCTCAACTCGTATCACACCTCTGTTTTATCTCTCTCTGTGTGTACTTTCCTCCATTGTACAGTACATGCTGATCCTTTCTGCAATTCTCTATTTGGACCCAAGCCCACTTTTCAAAGAACTATAAACTGTCAACATGGTGACACACATTTATACATGCAGATCACAAACATGCTGGTGCATTCAAACCTGAGGTGAAGGTTGTGTTGAGCAATTTACTGGGGAGTTTACAGTAAACATAAATTCATAAAACACTCAGCACAGTCATTTATGTGATCATAAGGTGTTCCTCTTTCTGTTCCACTCATGTCCCATTCACTATAATTTCCCTCTCCAGACTGTGTGTGCTGTCGTCTCTGCAGAGGCCTCTTGTTATTGCTCATTCAGCTAAAATTAGCAATATAGTGCTGGTGTAGAATGCCATATCATCATATAAACTGTAGAAAGGAAAACACTGCTGTATTTACCAAGAAGAGGCGGGGTAAAATAAATGACATTAAACTATTGGTCAGATGAGATCTTCTTTTTCCTTATTTTAAATTGTCAACATATCAAAACCCCACAATGAATTGTTCTGTTAACAAGTATTGTCTGTGTATCCAAAGTCTGACATTCTCGTTATTGTTCAAAAACTATTAAAAACAGATCACTGAGTGACACTGACTGACATGTTCCTTCACTGCCATGAACACGAGAACTGTAGTTTATTTGGACTTAATCCACATATTTCTGCTGCTGTAAATACTCTATAGGGCCTGAAATGTGTCTGACTCCCCCACTGAAAATGAATCCCAGCAAATGACTGTCTTGCTTCTGTCTGAGTAAACTTTCCTTAAAACTACTATGCTCAGATTTTATTGGAAATCTTTTTTTTTTTTTATTGGAAGTCTTTTCTCAAAAATGATGATATATATATATTTGCAACCTGGAGGAAGGAATGTACTGACAGACAGATTAACACACTGCTGGTTTGAGGTTTATGACATTTGTGGACAATCAAAAAATAATGAATATTACCTGTGTTATTCTTTAACATTTAATGAGTAATTTCTTTACTTTGGATTCATGTAATTTTTTTTATACAAGTTCATTTCTCCCATCCAATATTCTTGTTTTTCTTGATTAAAAAACAGATTTCTACACAATACTTAAATACGATGATCAATACAGAGAAGATAGGACAGAGAAGTCAATGTTCAGTCATTTTAGCATGCTTGTTGTTCTCTGTCTTATTGAACCATTTCTTTTGTGTTTGTTCTCTGTTAATATGATCTGAGTGTGTCTGGGTGGCACTCTTACGTATTTGTCTGTCCAGCCATGGCAGTTAACTACCCATTTCTTCTGTAGGCAACATAAGATGAATCATCATTTCTGTGATACAGGATTTTCCCAGAGCTACTTGACAGCTGTTTTGAAATGTAAAGACTTCATGAATCACTGTTGTACCATATCAGTGACAAAGCAGCAAAACAAACCACAGAAGGTGGTGGATTATTACTTTAAGATACGTTTACTGCAGCATCTGTTTGTCCCTCTCAGGGAAGCTAACAGAGGTGAGTTATTATTCCAACACTGTACTGAGGCAGGGAAATTGCTCTTATATAAGTAATGCACACAGAAAGTAAGAGTCACACCCATATAAAGACACATACAAACATGCATCCACACACAGAGAGTATATCATGTTAAAGGACATGGGTGCTGCTCAGCACCCTCAAAGTGGTAAAGAGCTTACATAAACAGAACTGGATGACAAATCCTTTTTAAACCGAGACACAAACCGGAAATGTGTGAAAGAGGCAATCAGCTCCACCTCAACAATGTTATTAACAACACAGGCCCACACTGCAAGATGTTTAGACAATTACAGATATGGCACCATGATTTCTATACATACACACAAACGCGTGTACACACACACACACACACACACACACACACACACACACATATACATATCCAGTAATATGCAAGTATCAGTAATGTGATGCGTTCCGTTACACCATTACAAAAGAAACTTAATGCCTCAGATCAGTGGATTTCTGTTCAAATTTCAAGGTTCTTGATGAAAAACAACAGAGTTACTAGTGGTTTTGTTTATTGGCTTTGGGAAGAATGCGTGAGAGTCTGAAGGGTCTTAAATTTCATCAAGGATAATATTTCGCTTATGTCTGTTTTATTATTAAGGGCCCAGATGCCTGACTTTGCCCTTTTCCCACCTACAGCTAGCTGCCCCAGACATCTGAGGAGAGGGGGGCGTCTAGCTTCAAATTTCCTCTCCTGAGGCTTGTTGTATTATGTCTTCTAAGGGTTTCTGAGTATTTTTTTTCCTTGTTCTTAGAGAGCTTGGAGCCTGTTGTGATGCTTTATGTGATATGGAACAAATAAACTTGAGCTGTGGGTGGTTGGAAAAAAGGGAAATCCAGATACATGGATGCGAGAAGACACAAGACAAGAAAACATGTGTTTATACAGTTACTGCATATACAAGGCTACTGTACTGGTGTATCCCCCAGGTAACCCAACACCACCTTTCTCGCCACCTGGCACAACTTCCATCTTGTTCTCTCTCTTGTCTTATTTGTGTTATTTCTCTTAAAACCTGGGCAGTGTCAGCACTTAACTAGACCCAGGGTGCACATGCTCACACATGTATACAGTTCTAGAGAAGGGTTCATGTGTCGATCAAGTATGTGCGATGCATGCATGACATTGTTTGGGTGAAAAGGTGTCACATCAGCATTATGACTGGCTACCTACAGTAGAGCACATGTGACAGCGTGATGACTGTACTAAACAATAGACACATGGCTGTGTCACATAACCCTGCATTACTACAACTATTGTAATTAGATTGTCACAAACTGACTGCAATGTGGGTGAGCATGTATCATTATCACTACTAACACCTTATATCTCCATACCATCTTTTGGTAATACTAACACCAAGTACATGAATAGGCAGGTAATGCAGGTCATTACAACAGCACAGATAGACTGAATTTAAGCAATACTGTTACATGAAGAATGTATTAAATTACTTGATGCAATCTGAAAGGTATCACTCGTAGTGATGGACCTACTGAGAATTATCACCCAACACAGCAGTTCTGCCCAACTCTACTCATTTTAGCCTCTTTCTGCTCATTGTTCTGGTTTCACGACACAACTTTTCAGCCAACAGACACAAGTGACTAACTTGTGAACATAGTGGAGCATTTATCAGCTAAAGAGCCACAAATCTAAACCCAACTGGTCGAGGCAGATGGCCGCCCACCTTGAGTCCAGTTCTGCTCGAGGTTTCTGCCTCTTAAAAGGAAGTTTTTCCTTGCCACAGTCGCCTAGTGCTTGCTCATGGTGGGATCTGTTGGGTCTCTCTCTGTAAATTTTATAAGATAAAGAGTTCGGTCTAGACCTGCTCTATATGTACAGTGCCTCGAGATAACTTCTGTTGTGAATTGGCGCTATATAAATAAAATTTGACTTGACTTGACAAATTTTCTTCAGGAGTTCATAGAGACTAAAAAAGAGCTAAAAGTATAGCTAAGGATAGCTCACTCTTGTAAGGATTACAAATGTAGAACTAATGATACTTACTGATCAAGAATAGGCACAGATTTGATTTCCATTTTGAATATTACTTTGTGCAGAACATCCTGAAGACAGAAGGACCTCAAGTGGATGAAATATCAGGGGGCACTATTGCATCACTGCATGCACTATGAGTGGTGTTTTCTACAGCATGTGCAGCCCTTAAATTAGCAACTTCTACACATCTGCATGTCACCTGCCTCCCAGTAACTGGCCCAGAAATGTGACATTTATCAACATTTATTACCCTGCAAGTCCAACCCAAATAATTAAGTGTACAAAACCACTGACTCATCCGTCTATCGATCCCTCTCTCAGTTTCTCTCTGCTGATAATTAAACGTATTTATACCTGTTTGCTCTTATCAGCCTTTTCCTCTGCTCTCTGTCTCTTCTCTCCCTGTCATCTCAGGTCAAGGATAACAATCTGGCAGAATCTCAGGACACACAGGACAAACCTGCCAACAGCCTCAAGTGAACAGACCGCAGTGCGCTCTCTTGTATATGATTATTGAGGGTTGCCATTTTATTTTTTGTCTTTCTTTGCTTATAATTTCTGTGTTCCATGATGCATCTGTCGGTCTCATTCACTCTGATTGTAAACCCTTTGTTTCTCTCTACATCATAGTCCTACACACAGTAATGTGTGAGAGGTAGTGGCATGTGTGTTTATGTGTGTGTATGTGACTATACATGTAGCCCACAGAGCCTGAGGCCTTGCTGAGTCGGCCAAACAAGACACCATGTGTTTGTCAAGAGGCGACAGATGGAGAAGGAGGAGAGGGACAGAATGTGTGTGGTGTATGATGATCAACACACACAAGTACGAATATACACACACAGGTCTGACCTTAGAGAGAGAGAGGGATTAGGTGACAGAGAGAATATGAGCTCATTAAAACTCAGCTGTTATTAGATGTTTCACACTGTACTGAGCCTGAAGACAAATCTGTGCCTCATATGACTGAGTCAAGAACAAATGGACTCGGTGCTGAATGCACGAGGCTAGTCAAACTTCAAACCTTAACAGCAAAATGAACCAAGAACTGAACTGAGCTGCACGTAAGTGGCAGCCCCTGCTGTTTTCATAATGTGAAATGAAGTGCTTGTAAAATTATCAAACAGTGGGGTGGGGGGTGGTTGGCGGCGCTGCATTTAGCAATTTTTGCAGCAATTTCAACTTCACATGGATGTGAGAAAATACACAGGGTTTAAACATCTTCCTCATTTGGTAGAAAAGAGTTGTGTTTGAGGCTTGACTGGTGAGCTCTTAATTTCACCAACTAGTACCTTTCTTCAGTGGGTTAATGGCATCTCACCAGAGAATTAGCACCACTGATTGTTCATGAAAATGCACATTAATTCACATTTTCTTTTGTTGACCTTCTGGAACTTTGGCTAGAATTTGTACCACATTAGGATGGAAACCTGACTGACTCATCTTATCCTTTTTATCACTGCCTCTTCCGAAAAAAGTTCAGCCACCTGCTGTTCAAAGCAATAATTATAAAAGCTTTTACCAACAGACTGAAAGACTGATCACAGCTGTCCTGTTTAAGTGGGAAATAGAATGCAGCAAAGGTAATTTATATGAAATTCTTGTGTTATTGCTTTAATTTCAGCTTGAATGCAAAAGTGTTGTGACTCATTAATATTGCAGAACCTGAATTGGAAGGGTTGGCTCTTGTTCATAATATGGCAGCAATTTCTTTTCCAAATGAAAATTTATATGTGCAGGAGACATTAAGACTTGAGTGATAAAATTATGAAAGATGAGTCAGTGTAGACATCCAGTGCTACAGAACATGAACAGGGTTTTTCAGAGTCATGGTAGGAAGGACAGAGACAGGATCATCTGTAAACTCCACTCTCTCAGAGGCTGTTTGATGACAGCAAGTTCAAATGTTCACCTGGTGCTCTAATGGCCTTGAGTGATAATGGCAGTAAAACACAGAGGCTGTCGCCGTCCGCCACCACACACACACACACACACACACACAGACACACACACACACTGGGGGACAAATTGAGCTGCATTACAGTTATAACATACGTACACACACACGCACACACGCACACACACACGCACACACACACGCACACACACAGCGGTTTACTTCCCTTGGGGCCCAGCTGTGGGAAATAAGGGCAATAAACTAAAGAAGAAATAGTGATAAAACTGTCTTTGGGAGTGTGTGCATGCATGTGTGTGAAAAAGTACCAGCAGGATCAGTGAGCAGTCCTGAGCGATTCAGAGCAGAACGAAGGTGCAGAGGAGAACAGGGCATTTTTAAGGGCCACACACACACACACACACACACACACACACACACACACAGAGTACAACAGAGCAGACATCTATTACAAACTGCGCTCTTGCCCCCAGAGCACCCAAAGTGGTGTCTGATGGATGATCCATCAGCAGGACTATTGGTGTCTAGTCTCCAGACAGGCTGTGACACACACAACACACACAACCTGGGCGGCTGGTGCACAGCACCACAGTTGGATACTGTCAGCATCAGGGTGAAAGTACAGAATTTATACAGGACAAAGCTGCATTGAATTATTGTAAATTCCAGGTGATGAAGGTGATGACATATCTACTACATCCACATAGGCCTGATGAAGCAGTTTTCCTGAGAGTTACACTTCTCATAAATAATGCCTCAGAATGCCTTTCCCCAACTTGAACTTTGATTGTTGAATATTCAAGATTTGAACCAAGTTTTCAAGGGCTTTAAAGGAAATTGTAAAAGTTCTTTTTCTGTCTGAGAAAAACAACTACACAAACAAATCTATGCCCAATTGACCCTGAACCCCAAACCTTATTGTGCAGTCACCTATCTCTTCTTGGAAAATCACTGATTTGACATAATTGAATCAGTCACAGCTGTGTAGTCAAACACCAGCCTGCACCTGTCCAGTCTTATAAAAATCTGAGACTCAGGAAATGGGTGGGGTAGGGGTTGGGGAGGAGGGAGAGGATGTGTTCCCATCCATCCATTTTCGAGACCACTTATCCTGTTCAGGGTCGCTGGGGCTGGAGGCTATCCCAGCATGCACTGGGGCAGAGGCAGAGTGCACCCTGCACAGGTCATCTGTCTAACACAGGGCTAAAAGCATATCTTTCACAGATTATTAGAAACTGTCAGCACCAGATGCCAGTTATGGATTACAATTTGGTTTGCTGGAAGCAAGTAGCGTACATGACTGCACTGCCTCTAGCTTCTTGAGTCCTATGTGTGGCAACAATGGTTGATTTTTCTTCAAAAAAGTGCTTGAAAAGAAACTCCAACAGACCAGGGATAAAGACAAAGACAATTTAGTCAAAAGAAAAAGGGAGGAAAACTAAGGAGGATGTGAGACTGAGTAAGGAAAAGGGAAACACATGGAAGTGGAACGATAATAGAGAAAATACAACTGGGAGATCACGGGCTGGAGTGGAAGCAGAGAAATGAGACATGAGTGATGCAGGAGCCGGCAATGATGAATAGAAGATAGGCCTATATCCGTTCCTTTTGTGAGCGCTGATTACAGTGTCAAATCACAGACAGGCCTTTGTTAATCACCAAGCACACTGGCCCTGACTAGCCCTCTGCTCGCTGCTGTCATTTTACCGCGACAGGAATGGCGTCGGACAATTATTTTCACACACTCCAGGCTATTTGGAGCATGATTGTTTATCTCTGCTTGCGATGTGTTGGCAAATTGGCTTTGGGTGATATTTTGTCTCTATTTCTCACACAAGCACACAAATAAATAGTGTGTACCCCTCATTTCACTGATCACTAAAATGACTAAAAATGGATATCTGACAAATCTAAGTATAAAAACATAAGCAGACAAATGAAGCCTTACTCCTCTGCTCCTGAAAATGTTTTGTAGATGCAGCATCACATGGCTCTCTTTCACACCTCTTTCTTTTAATTACTTTCCCTTACTTTCTGTTCAGGTCTTTTGTACTTTATATGAGCACACTATTTCTCTTGCTCTTTTATCCCTTTATTTTCTCTGTTTCCACTGGGGCCACAATGTCGTGCAAAACATCAGAGAGGTAAATCAGTTTCCTGCTTTCTCTGTTGACTAGCATGTCAGCTGACAACTGGTTGACCCTCAAACGCACAGAAACATACACTTTTAAAGCACAAAGGCAGATACACAATACAATAACATACAGTATAGAATGCTACCAATTGCTTTATCTTCTGCACTGGTGTGTGTCTTAACACTACATAACAAAAAACAGTGATTATTCCAGTAATAGCTTAGCAACCATAACCAGGCACAGCAGGCCTTACAAAGTGTGTTTACCATGTGCTAATGTAATCTGTAATCAGTAGCATCATCATCAATCAATAGCATGCAAGAGAGTGTTGCATCCAAGGCCATGGAGCATATCATTTTCTAACAACTTTAGTTTTGGGATTATAAGCTATGTTTAAACAAGCTACATTAATGATTTTCATCATGCATCCACTGTGTAGTATTAGCAGGTCCTGGATGTTATCAGAGTTCAGGCTAACATTAGCAGCCCTGCTCTCTTGGAGTTTTAGACATTTACACTACATGGCCAAATTTGTTACCGGAGAGAGTTGCTAGAAATATTGGTTAGGCTAGTCTTTATCCTAAAACCTCTTCTCTTGTAAGATTTATAGCGAACACATAAAATATCTAAGTTAAGCAGCCAAAAAAGGATTACATTAGAACCAGATAACAGTTCCATCTTCCATCAGTCTTCCATTTTTCTTCATCATACTTCCAGCAATACAACAACAAGGCTGTTTAATTTTTTTCTGTCTATATGAATCATTAACTGGAGAGGATGCAGCTTTAGCTTCAGTCTAAGACAATATTACATAGGTAGTCAACGGTTTGTTTTTTCCTATCAATCATTTTGTACAAGTAGCTGTCACTTTTGCAAAATGGTGCATATCTCACTCTACATTTAGATTTTCATCTTGTGTAGCATGTAATTTAATTTTGTAGTGACCGGGGGTAAATTGCCATGATCTATCAACACAAGCCATTACAATTTTAGCTGTTAGCAACAATGTATGAGCCAAACAGGCAAGGACAAGCTGAGGCAGTAACTGCAGGTCTCTCATATGGAGATGAATTATTCCTTTGAAAGAAAATTGGGTTTGAGCTTGGCTCTGCTGGAGCGAGACAAGGCCTTATTCCCTGCCTCTGATGTATGCACAAAATGGACGCACTGAGAGGGAAAGTGTGTGTTTGTGTGTTTGCATGCATATGTAGCACAGAGCTGAACAGGAGCCAATATAGATTTTTCCCTTAAGTCCACTTATGTCTGGGAATAAGAGCAAGGTGAGCCAATAAGAAAAGTGATTTCAGCATTGAGATGCAGACAGATAAAAAGTAAAAACAATGGATAGTTTGATAAAAAGCTTTGAAATGACTTCAGAATCGGAGGATGGACAAGAGCATCAGCTGCCAAGCACTCCACCATCTGTCAACAGCTTTCATGTGGATGTTTGAGAATGACCTCACAGGGTCACAGAGAAGGCATACATGCATTCTCTCTCTTGCTCTCTCTCTCTCCTTCCCCCTTTCTCTCACAAATACACTTTCATCCACAGAGGTCAAACTATACAAGAGAGAGAAAAAAAGGATTTTCTTTCATAACCCCCAGTGCTTCCTCTGACCCTGATTGTCCTCCATCTTCAGCCTTCTTTCTCTCCCCATCTCTTTTTCACTCACTCCCCCCTCCAGTCTTCTTTTTTTTACCCTCCCATCTTGATTCTCCACTGTCCTTTCAGATGTTAAGAGCATCTCCACTGGATAGCAGTGCCAGTTTGTCTAAACTCAGCAATGGTTCTGTCTTCCCTGGTCAATTACCGTCTCCTTGCTCTGTTATCACTCTTGATCCTTCATCCTCTCTTCCAAACCAGGCAAAGACTGTCTTCATCCCTTCACTCATTCTCTCATTTTTTTTCTTTTTTGCACCCCAACATCACCCTCCTTTCTTTCAGATGCAGTGGAGATGGGCTGTAATTTGCCACTAGCTTATGTCAAGTGTTTGTGTACAAAACAGTAATAGCAGCAGTCACAGAGCATAACTTACAACATCCCCTTATGTGGTTTCCAACAGCAACACTGCCAGGCTTAGTTAGTTTTGGCAATGACTCCCGGAGGCACAACAGAAAATGACGCAACAGAGAGAAGATGCACATAACACACATCAAGTTGTTCTGTGTCAAACAACAGTAAAAAAAATAAAATTGTAGACTGCAAACATAATTAGTCATCAGATGATGTTATTACTTCCCCCAGTAAGGATGTATAAATATTTTGTAATCAACTTTGATTATATCAAAGTATCCAATAAAAAAAAACAAGCTACCCTCTAAATGCCAGAAGCCATTTAATGGCAGAAAAGTTCAGTTTCTCTTGCTGCCGTCGTCCTCACAACTCTGAATACTAAGATGAGAAGGACATTGTAAATCAAAATTTTTATTACATTTGGTGCCCCAGTGGTGACATGTTACGCAAAGTTGTCAGAAATATATTTTGCTGTGCTGATGCATGTGGAACTGTAGCAACTGTAGTTTCAATCTCTGTAGATTGAAACTACAAGAGTCAGTGAGGGTGGTTGAGGTGAAGAAACTGACAGCGATGTACAAGAACAGGTACATCCTCTGATCCTATCACCTCCTACGTCCCCTGTGGATATGGATGTGCATGTGGGTGGGCATGTGTGTAGCCGTGCGTGTGTGTATGCAGAAAGGAGAGTGTTCGTGCTGTTTACCCTGTTCTCCACAGCCTACTGCTCAGGGAGCCCTCTGCCTCTAAATAGGTGAGGGTCTGTTTTATGAGCCCTTAACAGCCAGCACTCAGGCCAGATGGTGCGCTTATCAGCTACTCTGTGTGTCTGAGTGTGAGTGTGAGTGTGTGTGTGTGTGGAGCACTGGGAAGGAGGCAAGAAGTAAATATTTGCCAAAAGCAAAGAGGCAGCTGGTTGTCTGGGGGACTTAAGAGTAACAAGACTGTCGCTTAATAAGCAGAGCACACACAGTGACACTAGTGGCAATACATATCTTTGAAACTGAGAGAAAAAAGAAAAGTAGTTAACTTTTATGCTTGTTTGGCCACTTATCAACAGACAAACTGTTAGCCTTCAGGCTCATTTTCATCTCTTGTCAGATTTCATGAAGAAAAAAATAAATAAAATAAAATAAAACAGAAACCAGTTTATCTGTACACAGATCAAAAACTGAAAGCAACAACTCTTAATACGTTGTATTTACATGTTTTAATCAGATCTAGTGCATTTAAAGCTGCTAGAGTCAACAGATTTATAGTACGAGGGCTGATTGATAAGTTCATTGCATAAGGTAGAACATAGTGGAGCATTTAACAAAGAGCCAGATATCCCACTCAGGGGTTGTTGAGACCAAAAAAAAAACTTCAAATGAATGCTACTGTTGCTCTGTATCTACTTGATGTGTAAACAGGCAACCTTTATTAATAAGTTTGCCATAATAACTTAAAAGAGATTATATGTCAATGTTGGTCAAATACATCTGTGAAGGCAGAAAATAACACAGTGTGGTTTTAGGGGCAGCAGGCATAGAAGCTATTTAGTGATTTACTGGCCCACAAGTTTGTACAGTGACTGCCCACAGCTACTCAGAGGTCTTGTCCACATTATTGCCAAGGTTAAGAATCATTTGGTGTGTATAGTTAACACTATAGTGCATTATCTTGCTTCCAGTCTTGTGCACTAAATTAAGCTACACACAAATCTTTTACTGTGTACACTGATTCCTTCTTATGTTACTCTGAATAAGACAGTGATGGTGTGTTCATTTAAAGCAAAGGAAATGTCAAATTTAAAGAAAATGTGGGAGAAACAGAAGCAAAAGGGCATGTTCTGTAAAAAGTCACATTTTACTGTCACTGTCACATACTCTATCCACTATCATCTGTAAAGCTTTTCACTAAAGATCCATTTCAGTTGTGTTTAATTGATGACAAAGGTAAAATCATTGCTGCTTCTACCACTAATCCTCTCATCCAAAAACATAAGTCCTCCCTTATCTCTCTCAGTGTAGCTTCTACTGCTCCACAATTACATCAGATTTAACCTTGTTCTGAGCAGAGGCTCCTGTCCCTGCTTGGTCCTCAGCCAGCAACAGCCACCTGATCATCCTTTAATGAAGCCGTCTCTCCTCACCAGATCTGTAAACCTCTAGACACCATATTAATTCCTTTTAATAAAAAGAATAAAGTGCATGAATGAAATTAAACTTCCCTATAGACAGACAGTGCTAAGTTCTGGGTTATTGCACAGGGCACAAAGTACTATAGGTGTCATGTTATGCTTTTCCCCATGTCTTGTTCTCACATGTTCCTTTACACACGCACACACACCACACACACAATATCCCTGGATTGGGGGGGGGGGACTTTGGTCGCTATGGGCAACCACAAGCCCTGCAAGTCAGATCATCTTTCCACTGGTCATGTTTTGATGCACTGGCAATGACGTCTGGCTGCAAGGCAAGATAACCAGGGCCTTTCACCATGGTAATGAACCGTACTGGACCATCCCTTAGGTGATCATCAGTTCTCGCTGCCATGGCAACAGCCTGGGCTCCCTATAGGCCACTACATACAGTATGGCTGAAAAGAAAAAAGAAAGAACACAGTACATTCGTCTCGCAGTGGTAACCTATAAACAAAGGCCTAGTGGGTTAGTCAGGTAACATTTAGATGGGGGATGCAGCGTGTGCAGAACTGCGGCTGGATTCCTAACTCGTTTATGTGTAATAGAGTTCATTTATGAGTTTTCAAGACACAAGCAAAATTCAAATAAAATGTAGCATGCTTCTTAACCATTATCTCAGTGGATGGAACTGCACCTCCTCTCTGTTGATAAATAATGTGCAAATTGGTTTCACGGTGAATACCAGCCATGTGGACCTGTTCCCAGTATCAGGTTCAACAGGTGGGCATGGTAACAGGTGGGTCAGAGCTTGAAACAATCATCAAGCACGTGTATAGAGAAATAACTCCCTCTAGTGATCATTTTTTGCATTTCACCCATTCTCATTGGAGCGCACAGTTCCTTTCCTCTGAGAGGCACTTTGAGACATACACATACAGTCAGTGCCCTCTTGTGGTCACAGCAGAAACAGCTCAAAATGTGTTGATTTCCCACATGAAGTAATTCACATTTTTATGCAGAAATGGAGAAGTAGTGTATGAAGAAGTACATTTATGACCTGAAACAAAAATTCCAACCTAAAGTAATGATCATGGAAAGTTGATCAGAGAACATATATGTTAATTCAGATACAGTCATTGTGCTGTAATCAGTTATAATTTCAAAGTTAACCATCATTTTCATTTAAAACCGATGGAGAAGAAATATTAAATGTCATGTATTTAAAAAAAATCATAAATTAATTTCTATATGTTTCTCAGCTGGAGGTGTGAAAGGAGAGGAAGTGTAACATCCCTTCCTAAGCTCATGAGGATGGGTGGAGTTCTATCACTTCCCACATGATACTTTTACAAGTAACTCTGTGACCTTGTGGTTTTGGTTTCTCTACCTTTTTCTCACACTCACACATACACACACACACACACACACCCACTGGAGGTTTAATAAGTAAACTGAAACTGTGCTATGAGGGGTGAGTCAATCCCACCTTTGTATAGCTTTGTGTGTATGCATGTGTTTGTGGTTACACTGAAGCCTGGTTCCCAAATTAACCCCAGCATTCACCCAGGGCAGTTCTGTCCTCCATTAGTGCTACTCCCCTTTCTTTCTGCCACTGCCTGCAGGCCTCTCAGGTTGGCTAACAAACTGTAACTGTGTACACTACATTAACAACTGCTTCCAATAAGGAAAACACAATAAAGCTGACAGCTCATTAAGGCTGCATACAGCCTGCCTGTGACTAATCATTGCTTCTTATCCCTGTGCTACAGAGCAAAGCCTTGAGCTTTAATAAACCATCACCTAAAGTCAATATGATACCAGACATTTACTCTTGTGTTTGTTCGGTGGTCACAACTCACCATCATCCCTGCAATATAGAGGGGGCACCAGCAGATAGAGTAAATGCCAGGCTCCAGAAATAGCCGCAGCCCATTTGCTCTTTTCCATGATGCTGGCAGACAGATAACATTTACACCTGGCCCAAAAAACTAGGCTAGACAGTGATAAGGGGAGGGGACTTTTTTCTTTTCTTTTTTTTTTTTAAAGAAGAAGGCACCTCCTCTTATCATGCTCTTCTACTCTTTTTAAAGAAGGCCTCTTTCATATTGTTTCTAAACCTATTATCTCGAGGGCCCTTGTTCAATCTCAGCCTCATTCCCTTCTCTCACTCTGCCTGTCAATCCACACAACAATTCAGCTGCGGTAATAACTTATTCAACCCTTCTCTTACGTTCAGACGGGAACAAAGTCAAATGTAAGAGTATGGATTCTGACACAGTCCTAAAAGGAAGATTAAATCTGGCTGTAAAATGATTAATCAAATGCTAAATTAGAATAGAAATCAGCACCATCCAGCGATATGTGGGCTGGCTGCAGACTTATTCTTGAAAAGCAAAGAGGAGAGCGCCACAGGTGCCTGTGGATCAACATCACAGAGCTGCGAACAGTGTGTCTGAGAGGACGACGCTCTCAGATGTAAGCACCTACTCTGTTTGAACTGGGCAGAGAATGGCAGACATGAGGAGCGGAGGAGGGGCTGATGAGGACGGAAATAATGTATGACAAGTATCAGTGTCTAATTAACAGCAGACTCTCTCGCGCACACACACACACACGCACATGCTAACACACACACTAAGACACACACTCATGCATGTTAACAACAGTAGGGAGGAAGATGCAGGCAGACAGTTGGCCAGATTGAAAATCCAGCAGGTCAAACAATCTGTGGTTGAGCCTGAGAAAACAAAATACTCCAATTCTGGTAAAAACAAGCAGCTCTTACAGGAGAAACTGGGAACTATACAGTAACACAGAGGTGTGATTGATTAATCCTTCAGTCTGAGGTCATTAAAGTCGTCCTGTGTATCCTCCTCACACAGAACAAAGCAATCATCTGATCTGTATCAGACGCTGTGATGAACAGTGCTGACTGAAGAGATTTATGATTGGAGCCATCAAATATCCTGAAGTCACAAACACAACACACACCACCACTGTGTTTTATCACCTTATGCTCCACTACACTGTATCCTATACTGCTATACTCCACTCTATTTAATTTGGCTTTCCTGTAGAACACTTTACTTTGCTGTACTCTACTTGCTATGCCATGATGCAGGATTCAGTATCACAGTTTATATACCAAGAAATTAGCCTGTCCACCATTTACAAACTATCTATAACATTTGCACTGTTTGTTTGTTTATTTAGATCCACGTTACCTGCTGTAAACACAACAGTACTCAACATAAATGTACCTCACTGGAAAGAAAAAAGATACACATAACATCTGACAAAACAACACAATACCTCAAAAAACTACCCAGTACAAAAGATAGCTCTATGCAAAGTCACCACCTCTATAAAACCAGTTTTATACTTAGCCACTCTATTCTTTAGATAAATAAACATAGTATTGACAGTATAGTAAAGCATGCACTGTGACATCTAAATCCAAAAAAGCTTTTAAAAAAGCACATCATTAAAGGCAGCTCCAAAATGCTGCAGTCTTCACTCCAAAACTTACAAAGTATTCTATAAACAGAAATCAAGTCACATTACCTTTCAGACATTAATACCTTAATGATACTTAAAAGACATTATTTATTTTGGTCATTTAGTGCAAGTGCAAAACAGTAACACATGCAGTAAGCAGTCCTTATTGTTCATGATGCACATCTGAGCTCAGAAAGTAACTCCTCTGCAGATAAACTGCGGATTTGATGTAATACAGGAGGAACTGATAAAAGAAAAATGAGATTTAAAAACACACAGGAGAGCAGCATTTACTCACCACAGTTTGCGGGGCATCGTCACACAGTATTAAGAAGCTGATCAGGTGCAACCTCTCCCCCTCTCCCTGTGTGTTTCGTCCTCTCTCTCCTCTATTGTCCCCGTTTGTCCACTTATAATATTCATTCACCCTCACCACCACTTCAAGACAAAACAGATGCATGTGTTTGCTCGCTCTCTCTCTCTCTCTCTCTCTCTCACACACACACACACACACACTTAGGCTACACAGACAGACAGGTTTGATTATTCAGTTATTAATGAGGTGTGTACGGTGAAGGTGGAGAGATCTCTTTGTAGTGACCATGAGCAGTGGAGAGGCAGAGGAGCAGTGGGCATTAATGACAGAGGAGAGGGAAGAAGGGGGGAGAAAGTTGGAGCAGAGGGGAATACAAAGCATACTGTGAACTGAGGGCAGGCAGGACAGAAAAGGGAGGGGAGAGCAAAATAAAATCTTCACACCTGCTGCCCTAAAGCCACAAACTTTGAAGTGAGATATCCATCTGATGTTTTTGTTCCCCTGGCCCTCTGCTTCCTTTTTTTCACTTTTTTGTTTTCCTCTTCCTTTGTGCCTTTATTTTCCTGTATAACCCTCCTTGTACAATTTATTGCAGGACCTTTGCAGATGAACTACTGAGTTGGTAGAGTAAGCTTAAAGTCATAAATCAGGAATATGACAAGCTGTGACTGAAGAACTGCAGAATCCACGCAGCAAATATGCAGCTGGTGTTATGCAAATGAAGAGTAAATGATGAATGCAGTTGGAGGAAAAAGGTCAAATATCTGTCATTCTTTGTATGTCCCCAAGTCCCATCTTTTCTTCCTCTCCTCTTGTCATTTCTACAAACTTTCTTATTGTTTTCTGACCTTCTGATCAGCTATTGTATAGCATAAAAGAAATGATCAATAGATAGTATAGACACATACTGCATTTAGCTTTTGCACCTTGCAGCCTATCCTCACTGTTGCTCTCTCTCTTAACTCTGTGCCTGTGTCTGCACTGTTTTCTTACATCTAACACCTGGATCCAACACACACACATGAACATGCGGCATACACACAAGTCTATGCTATTCAGCGTTCAGGCAGAGGAGCAGCTGAAGCAGGAGTCACGACTCACTCATTCATATTCAGAGCCACTCCATAGTAGACAGTCTAATGACACCGGGCCAAGGACCAGGGGAGACACTGAAGGTGTGTGTGCGTGCATCTGTTCGCAAGTGTGAGAACACCATAAATAACAGACAAGTCCTTCTTTACATTATTCACACTAACCTCTTTTTTTCCATAGCTGAGGTTTTATGTGTGGAACAGAGCTGACTACAAACCTGCCCTGTTCAATATTTTATCACTGTGGCTGTCAGTGACCCAGTCCAACATTTTAATCATGTGTCTCATGCATATTCATGTTATTTAGATTACAAAAGTTTGACTTTGACCAAAGACTTTAAATAAGACAAACTTCAGTGACTAAGTTTGTCATACATGCTAAGCACTGTGATAAATTAAAACCTTTTACAACTCATTCTAAATCTTTATATATTGTTAGTCTACCTATACTGCAGAAATCCAAGACAATTACTTGTTTTGAAAAGAAAAACAAACTTGCAATTTGTGATGAGCTTCTGCCAGCTTGGTGTGTAATTAACTAAATAAAACCCTGATGCAGAGAAGCTGTTTCCAACTATATAATACACTGCTAAAATCAGCAATTGTTGTACTGCACAGGTGGATTTAGATTCTGTTGGCCCCGAAAAAACTAACAGCTCATGTGGAAAACAAAGCCTATAGCTCTGACTGCATAGTTCCACTCACTGAACTGAAACTCACAACCACTCACTTGCGCTTGGAGGAAATTGTACCTGATCAACCCAGATTTTATAGCTCAGGCACGGAGTGGGAATGACAGACGCACCATTCCCCCTAACACAAGTCAATGTACCATCAAAATAATTTGGAAACTGTAATTTTATGATAAAATTGTTACATAACTGCCATGAAACTTTTGTCAAAAAGTAAAGTTAAAGCAATCCCTGAACAAAGTTAACACACAAGTGCAGTGTCGTCACAGGTGGCATCATCATGTCAAATATGGGCAGTCAGAGTGACAGCAGGTGAGAGATGAAGACAAAAAAGAAGGTTTGAACAGGTGTATAGAGTAAATGTGACTGTGACTGACTCAGTAATATAAACTGTAAAGCAGTGTTTTCTGGTGATGAGTTTACTGTTGCTTTGGTCGTATGCATGTGTGTATGTACTTGTACAGACGGGTTTGGGGTGTAGATACAGATAGAGATAATATAAACTGACACACAGACAAACACACACACGCAGAGGCCCTTCACCTCTCATCACTACGGCAACCTCCATTAGCAGGGTTTTGCCGGTGGTTTGTTTCAACAAAGACAAGCTCCTCACACATAATATCCTCAAAGAACATCCTATGAAGCAGGTACACAGCTGAGTAAATGATAGTCATGTTGGCTCTCCACTCCCATCCAGAATTAATTTGACCAAATAGTTGTTATGTATGTCTCAAACCATTATTACTCGATAGGATTTTCACTTTCTTTCTCAGTCACAACTCAAAGTCCACATCTGTCAATATCTCTACTGTTACTTCTCCTTTCCCAGCTATGTAACATTAAGGAAATCATATGTTGAACATAATCAGTTCTTGTTTTCAAAACAAAGACAGCCAAAGTGAGAGTGAACAATGGCACCAGTCCAATGAATCAACCATCAACAAAGAAAGTGGTGAAGCAACACAGGGCAGCTTTGATTTATCAGAGTGCAGCAATGGTAGGTCATGAGTTACGTAAGATTGTTATGTGATTTAATGAAGTTAAGTTATATTTTATCAACCAGAGGAAAACTACACAATAGGAAAAAATCTCAGACTGGCTTTTGTGTGTTTTGAAGTTAAGAGCTTGTCGCTGTGATGGTGATACCAGAGAATCACTCGCTGTGATGGTGATACCAGAGAATCACTGTGCTGTCTCACAATAAATCGGTCGGATCTGAGATCTGACAGGGTTGCAGACAGTCTGAAATGATGTACCTTTGTTCATCCCAGTCACATCCTCTGTAAACCACTGTAAACTTGAACATGTCAAAGTAGAAAATAACTAACCTTGAAATAAGCACATTAAAATGAACCCGATCTTGCTATAATTCAAACTACATGTACAATTAGAAATGTGGTCTAACCCTAAAAATCATACATGGTTTATTTGAGTTGAGGCTCTACGTTTATCTTTTACCACAGAATACACAGACCCTGTAACATTGTCCATTTCTGCCTTACCTTTGATTAAACATTAAAATTAGTTTTACCCATAAATTGGGCAAAAAGTCCAGCAACCCCTCAGCCCTTATTGACTCACACTGGCTTGAATACAAAACATAAGATTCAGAGAAAAAATGAGGGTGTCATATCATGTGGAAACTGCTGCTTCATATTTATTAAGAGTTAAGTTACAAAGATTTTACAGTCTTTAACTACAACTGACCATCTCTAGGACATGACTTTTATCAGCAGGTACGCAGTGAACAAGGAAGTGATGAAGCAATGACTAAGGTTTCAAAACTGCAGAATAAAGGAATGAATTTAGATCATTTTCACTTGGGCCCTCAGTTGAAAAAGACTTGCTTTGAGTGCAGTGTGAGTAGGAGTGTGTATTGATTGCTACATTTCAGTATTTGTGTGCTGCTCAAGTAAAATGCCCGTAGCTAGAGTTAGAATCAATGAACATGATGGAAAATAAATGAAAATAGGGTCCAGGTTCCAAGTAGCTTTTAAGTTACCGCAATGTGGTGAACACTGCAGTCACAGTCTTCATTTGTGAACCACTACACATCAGTGCTTCCCTGGAATTTTCTCCACAGGCACGTTTACACAAATTATGGCCTTGCCTGACTAACTGAGATTAGAATATTAACTTTTACCTGATGCTGAGATAAATTTGGCAAATTTAGAAGCAGACAAGACACCCCCAAACCTGGATTAAAAGAGGAACTTACCGAGCTTTCAGTGCAGACAGGGTGGACTTGTCAATCCTGGAGAGGAATGAGAGAGGGACAAAGACACACACATAAAAAGAGAGAGACAAATATTATTGATCTAGTCTCTTATACAAATGGCTCAAAAGCAGCGATTATATTTGCTGCTCTAAGTGCTCTTGTTTTACAGTAATAGGGACATGAGCACCAGAAGACATGCAAATCAAGGTGGTGAGGCATGAAATTCATGTCTTCATCTCTGCATTGTAGAATGGGTCCCCTGGGTGCTGTGGCATTTAAAAGAACAGTCATTAAATGTGTGACTGCCTTTCATGTTATAGCAGCATTAGCTTTAATTTAGGTGGAAACTTAGATCGATGTGGACCCTATAGACTTGTTTATACAGTACTTATACTACAAAAAGCTAATGTGTGTGTGTGGTTTCTGGGGTGTGTACAATACTCCATTTTGAGTATTTTGTGCTTGGTGCAACCAATCTAACCAGGTCATCGTGGCCAAAAATAAATGTGCTAATTTCTATAAATTATCTTTAATTCATACAGAGAAGATACAGCCTGAAGCAATGTTAGTGTACAGTACAGATCAGTGTCAGTGTAAAGTCAGTGGTAGAGAGCAGAACATGTTTTATGACTTGATTTAATAAGGTTCATTTCTCTGCTAGCTGCTCAGACCGGTTGTGAAAAGTCGCAATGTTTATGAGGGCTTTTATTCACGCCTCACTACAAAGTGTTCATACTGAAAACATGGAAAACTGGAGCAAGTAATATTCACAGCTTTTTCAGTTCAGTTGTTGTTTACTGCTAATAATGGCAGACGATCTGTGATGCACATCAGGTTTTTGTTTGAGGAAAACGGTACATTCACACATTTTAAGGGTTTTTACCTCGTGTGTATGCACATGCATGCATGTGTGTGTGCTTTTTCAGTGCTTATCTTAAAGTGTTCTCACACTAAGGATGATGTGATGGCATTAATTCCTTAATCTCATTAATTTGGAGACTGAACTGTGCACAGTGGAGCCTGATCTATTTCATTGAAATACACACACTCATAACAGACACACACACACACAACCACAGTGCAAACTCTTTTTACCAAACCAGCACCCAACCTGGATGTTTTGAATATTATTCAAATGTTGAATGATGAATGATATCAACAACAGTGCAGCATTACAGCAGCGCCACCAGAGGAAAATAACATTGAGCAGAAAGAACTGAGGTTCTGTAATGTGACAGATCATGTTATACACCAGATAGTCAAATTTCTAAATTACAGGTTTATGCCGAGCTTATACCAGAACTACAGTAGGACCTTGGTTCCCAGTGGGTGCCTGCTGCTCTGCTGCAGTGCCACCTTACTGTCTCATTGGTATCTGATGCTGCACCATGACAAATATTACCCTCTCTGATATTGTAATGTAGCTGTAGTCTGTGCTCTCAAAGTGTTTATCTCTGAGCAGTTAAGAAGATACACCACCCACCTTATGCCTGAGGCATCAAACAGATCATACCATCATGTGTAAGCTTTATTCAGTCCACATAATAGAGATGAAGCGAGTACTGCAATTGACTGTGTGTGTGTGTGTGTGTGTGTACTTTAATCACATTGCGGGGACAAAATCTTGTCCCCAGATGGCTCAAGCTTTAGAAACATATTCACTGCAGATATACTGCAACATTATGATACAATAATCTTTCTCTCATATGAAAAGACAGTTTTTCCAAATGCAACTGTATTTTTTTTTTTTTTTACAAATGGCCTTCCTCCACATAATCACCTTTACATCTGCTCATGCATCTATACACAGGTGCTCACCATCTGAACTAGCCATTCATGCATCCATATCTGTCCATGTGGTGGAAAATCTGATACTTGATAGCTTCAGGTGCAAAGTAGTGACAGTCATTCTTAGCCTCCCAGAGGCTCTGATGTTCATTGCACCTCACATTTTGAAACAGTTGGAACAATTAAGAGTATGATTAGAAACATTAACCCAGCACATTTTGCCTGTGGGTGGTGGTGTAAATGACATTAAAGGAGAGGTCTAGATAATAACAAAATATTCACCCTCTAACCCAGCTGTTAGGGAGATAACAGCATGCTGCAACATAGAGTAAACGTGTGCAGCACGTTTTTCTCATTTAAGATCACTGAGGTCAGTATTATGAAGACAAGATACATATTGTCCCTTCACACTGTGTCTGATCTGTCTCACCTGCAAACAAAATGTCATCTTTTAAAGCCTATAAATTAATGAGTAATCCACAAGACAAGCTCTGCTTTTATTTTCAGTTAAATTTGGATTAGTTTGCCTGCAGAACTGATATGCAGCAGGGAGAATTCTTCTTAAGACAATAAGACACTAAACATGCCTCTCTTGTTTCAGGAATTCCATGAAATGACACGGATTCTTGATAATTATTGAAAAGGGGGCATTTGTTTTGGAAACAGTCTTACCCACTGGCACCTATTTTTAAACATTGTAATAACATGACTTGACTTGCTGCAGATTTTTCACAGAAAGTTTATTCCACTGGTCATTCTTTAACAGACAGAGAAATTACTATCATCACCTCTTTCTCACACTGAGATTATGGATGATGAATGTCTTCAATCTATCAAACACTGAGACATGTTGCTGAGCTGACCCGCTGCTGATTTGTTAAAGGAAGCAGCATTTTAGTAATGCACTTCCATATAGCTAACTTTAACAAGAGATAGATTTAACAATGAATGTTCACAGCTGTAGTACTAGTCCTTACAATGAGTAAATTCTCTTCATGTGTAAAATTAAATTTTAAAAAATCATCTATTTTTCTGAAAAATATCTGCTTTGTTTTGTTTTTAAATCCCTGTAATACAAAAGTCACTAATTAATCTGGTTACATGTAACGTGCTGCTCCTCATCTCTGTCTGTTTCAGGTTATTTCAGCCCGTCTGGCAGGACACGCTGCCTCAGCCCAGCTGGGAAGGTTAAGTGCTCTGAAGCAGCACTTCAGTGTCAAAACGACTACCAGCGGGGGAGCCAGCACAAAAACACTCCATCCGAGTGTGTCAGCACATTCAGCACTAAATGGGCTCCCTGGCAGCTTCTTCAGGGCTGCATCATGGGAACTCCTCTTGACCAACAAAGCAGGGGAACATAACCGGTAAGAGCTGTGTCCAGAGTCCCACAACAGGGACAACAGCAACAACAACAGGCAGTAGGCACAGACAAAGCAGACTGTTGATTGTTATCCCTCCTTGAATGGAGACAGCACAGACTGAAACTGTACATTCACACACACACACACACACACACACACACACACACACACACACACACATACAGCTGTCAAACAGAGTGTTAGAGGTGTGACATACAGGAGCAGCTGAGCCCTCCACCCATCCTTCCTTTTCAGATAAAAAGTTTATATTTCTGCACCGCACACACTTACACACCCATAACACCATAACCCAAACACACATTTCAGAGGCAAAATGAACATCATTAAAAACTCACTGTGCAACCATAGTCATAACATGTACAATCATGAGCATGTACATACATAATGCAACCTGACACACACACATTAGCAGCCAATGAAAAGAAACATACCATCCAAATCCACCAAAGGACACGCTTCTCCTCCTCCTCAGCATTTTGTCAGACTGAACTTCTCAGCAGTCTGTCTCACTCTCAGGCTCTCTCCTCTGGGAAATGTATGCTCTGCTGTCAGTCTCTTTCCCTCTTTTCTATGTACTGTTGCACTTTCTCTGCCTCTCTCTGACCCAATCTCTCTACCCTCCCTCCCCTCTCTCTGTCTGGTCTCGTCTCTATTTGCCCTCTTTTTTCTTTTTTTTTCCTCCTTTGTCTTGTTCACTCCTCCTTCAGAGCTGTCGTTCTCCACTTTGCCACTTGACCAGTCAACTACGTTCCTGAAACAATGCTTCTCTTTGGCTTTCACAGGCTGTTAAACACACACACACACACAATCTGACACACTGACACAAACAGGTACACTGAGGTATGCATACATGTCTGCAGGGGGGAGGAGCAAGACTCCAACCGCCCATCTGACCCTCTGTGTTTGTTTCCCACAGACACACATAGACACACACACACACACCCACACCCATACACACCCATAGAGCTGTTCTGCAGATGCAGCAGCACTATTTAATCATCTTTATCATCACAACCAGCCTCAACATCTGTGGTCTGCCCACAAGCCCATTGACAGGAAATGTGGTCACTTCCTGTGCTGTGTGTCTGCAGTGAGTCTGATTTCTACACACAGTGGCCACCCACAGTTCACACTCACAGTAACATGCAAAAACACCCGAATGAGCAGAGATGGACGACATAACAATTACAATACTCCCACGGTACACGAGACCTCAGGCTGCTACAGCAAAAATAACACTGAGTTCATGTTTCAGATGTCGGTCTTTCATTTTGACATTCATTTTGTAACTTGAAAGGTAAAGTTGGCACAGGCAGCTCAAAAGCGGATTAAAATTAAATTAACTTTATAATACATACTATAAAAAGAAAAGGGAAGAGCTTAACAGCCATGCAGTCAGACTGTAGCATACACATATTTAGAAACCTCCCATGTTGTGACCAAAGGGAGTGTCCTTCCTGACGCCCTTCCTCCTCACTCCAGAGTTGACAGGTCTCACTCTCAGAGTTAACGTTCACACAGGTTATTGTAGTGAAAAACCTCAAGAGGTTTCGAGAGAGCTTTGTCTCAAAGCCTCAGAATATCTGATTTATATTCTATTTGTTGGCTGAGACTTTGTTTCTTAACTTTAACTTTCTTTCTATTAATAAGTTATAGCCTGTAAAATATCATTCTAGCCAATGATAGACATGATAAGTTGCTTGGGGCAAAAATTTGCTCTTAGCCTCTATATTGACACTCCACCCCCAGTTACTGCTCTCTGTGTATTGTGCACGTACCCTGTTGCCTAAAATACTCAGCTACAGTGCAAACATCAGACTACACACTGCAGCTTCATTAAATGCCCACAGAGCAACCAGTAGTAATGAGAACTGGCTTTTGCTTTCTCAGGTAAGGTACACTATTGAACATTTAAAACTATTTTTAGGCCCATCCCCATATATGTGTGGGATATATTTCATATAATTTCAAGGCTTTGGCATTGTTGTCATGTATTTTTACAACCCATGTAATCTGGAATTTGAAGTTAAATAGGCTTGATACAACAGAATGAAAGAAACGGAGAAATAAAATGATGATGATCCTGAGGAGATTATAGGTCTCATTTTCATATTAAACCTGAACTCTCATGTCATCTCTTCTTTGAATAGAGCCTTGATTTGATTTACAATCACTTCAAAAAGTACTCAAAACCAAACAAGCACTTCTGAAACTTGTTGAGGATTATTATGGTCAAAAGCTTACACAATGAAATACTATCAATGAGCTCTGACTCACTCTATTCTCCTCCTCCACTCCCTTTGTGGCTGATGAGTGGATGTGCTCTCAGTCCATATCTCTATCATGGTGAGATTGCCCTGATTAAAAGCAATAAAATACTCTTCTGGAGACACACACACATACAACTCAGTCTGATGTGGAATTAGTAATTATCATAATTGGAGATTATACAGAATAGAGGAAGACCACCACAAGTAAATGTGCATTAACTGCAAATATGGAAAAAAAAAAAAAACATTCAAAAACAATCCAATTCTCTGAAAAATAAATTCACACTACAAGATACAGACACTGAACATACAAAACATGATACATATTTAGGCTTGAATATCGATTTGATTCTGTGAATGAGCAGAGAGAGAAAGCAAGAAAGGATTTTTATAGCATCAAAAAAAATAACATTCAAATTAGGACCTGGCTTAAAATTCTGATCTCAATACGAGACCCAATAATATCATATGGTAGTGAAGTGTGGAGTCCATAAATCAGTCAAGACCTTCAAAAACAGGAAAAACATTCCCTGGAAGGCTTAGACTTCACAGACAAGGCCAATACCTTTTAAAAATTAAAATTCAAAAGCGAGCCATCAAATCTGATAAATACCACCAATCTAGAGAACCCACTCCTACCAGTAAAAAAGGCCCTTCAGCTCCAAGAGTTGAAGAAAGATGCCAGCAGATCCTGAATCTCTGCCCACACACACCAGAGTTTCAGGACAGACACCAAACAATCTGGCCCAACCAAATCATCAAAACAGACAGAAAATTATATCCAATATTGGAATGAAACCACCAAATCACAAAGTAGATTAGAATTCCACCTGACCCTAAACAGAGAGCAGACATGGTACATTACCTCGGTGGCGGATATAAAACTAAGGAAAACACTGACAATGTCCAGACTAAGTGGACACAGCCCAGCCACAGAAACAGGCCATCAAGGTAGGAGAGAAGTGAAGGCAGAATCTCACTTCCTACTATATTGAGAGAAACATAGGTAAAACAGTATATATCCTGAGTTCATCTGTCTCCTCAATCCTCAGAAACTGCCATGTGGGGAGAAAAGTCAGTCTGCAGTATTAGCTGCAACACACAGTGACGGTTGTCACACAGGAAGAGAAACAAGCTCTATAGTAAATGTCTGAGTGATATATGTAAAAGTATCACAGCCGCAGTAGACTCATTTGTTCCATACACAATGGACAACTTTTGTCCTGTTTGATGGTTGATATTTGCATTTAATTTTATTGCTAATCACTGGTCAATGTTGATAATTTTGTGTACTGCTTTGGCTCTACAGGTTTCTGGTCTGTAATGCCATTATAGCTTATCTGAATTAGAATTTAAAAAGAAGAGAACAGACAGTGAGTTTAACAGCATTCAAGAGATGGCACTTAAATGCACAATAAAACTTACAAAAGCCTCATCTACATATCTGACGGTGACACTTCTGACTGCAGACCTAACTCTCCCTCTAGTGGTTTGGAGAGAGTATATATGGCAAAATCCATTTAAAAAAAACATACAGTATGCTAACACATTCATTAAATAAACTTAAAAACTGTTAAATGTTATATTTACAGCTTGCCCTGCTGGCCCAGAGAAGCCTAAAAAAACTCCATGTTGGCTTTAAAAAAAAAAAAAAAAAAATCATACGCCTATCCCATTCCATTGTGGGTGATATAAAGTGCTCTAAAAAATTGAGCAAATGCATCATGGCCACATTTGACTTTACCATGTTTATTATTTTGCTATCTTACACAGTCTCCATATCAAACAGAGAACCATTGGGAATCTCCAAGGCTGGAAAGCAATACTCATGATTACTGTATTGATCACATCAACGATCAATATCTAAACCACTGAACCCAAAAACTACAACATCAAGCCTGAAAGGCCATCAAGATGGTGATTAGTCAGTGTGTCAAGTACATTCTCAGTACACAGAACTACAGACAGGCTGTATGCATATTTTTCACAATATCAGCTTGGCTTTAATATAGAATCATGTAGCTATGAGATAATGTAACTCACCTGCTTTCACATTGCTTCTTGATTTATTTGCCATCAAATTCAGATCAGAATATCGCTGTTAAATGTGGTGTGACCTCATGATGCATGTGCACAATGATTTATTCATGTAACCTGAAGTCCATATAAATATATATATATATATATATATATATATATATATATATATATACACATGCTGTATCATATCCAGTTGTCCCTTTTGTTGCTGTTATTCTCTCAAGCAATAATACTGCAACACGTTCAGTTTTTCAGTGAGAACATTATTTGTCACAGTTAATTAATTTCTGGACCCAAATGCAGACACACACAAAGGTGCAGTGAAGGTATTTTAATGAAGTAAGGCAGGCTTACAGGCTGATGGATGAACAAGATGGCAGGTGGATCGATCGGCAGGCAGGCAGGTACAGGCAACAGGAAAATGCTTGCAAGTAGCAGGTTCACAAGGAAAACACGCTGAGAAATAAACAGGAACAAAGCAGGAATATAAACGGACGATCTGATTAGGAGCTGGTGGAAGTGGCTCATACATAATAGTGATGAGGCAACAGGTTTCAGGTGTGAGTGAGGAGGGAAGCCAAGGTGATTAGAGATGTGGAGCCAGATGAGTAGATGGGTGGAGCAGAAAGGTAAACAGGAACTAAGAGGAAAGACTGAGGACATCAGGTGGGCTGATGGAGATATGGCAGGGGACAGGGGCAGTGGCCAAAACGAACAGGACTGGAGGCAGAGTCATGACAATTACGACTTAACAATTACAACTTGAGAACATTTGTTGCTTTCAGAGTCCAGAAAGAGTCACACTCTTGTCCTCATATCTCCTCTCTGTCTCAAGTACAGCACATCATAAAATGTGAAACTTGCATTTACACCACCTCCACATTTTGTGTTACCGCTGAAATGTTAGTAAGTGGGTGGGTGGGTGGGTCGTCAAATGTCACAAGGTCACCATAGTATCTCCTCTACTGATACACAGAAAAACAGTCAAACAACATGCATTTGCTAGCACTGCAGCATTGTAATGTGGCTATTAGCACTTTAACTCCTGAGCCAGCAGCTTATTTAAATCTGTCAAGTTCAAGACATCAATCAGCCTGTTTGACAATTTGATCTCTCAAGAGCGTCACTGTCAGGACAGAAGTTTAGACTTTCCCTACTCTGATACAAACTAATACACACTGATGACGTGAGTCACATTTTTTCATGCCAACATGCATTTTGTTATGTTGTCGCTTAATTAGGTTATCAAAGCAGGTGCTCCCGTGTGGGTACAATTTGTGTAATGGGCCACTGTATCACTTGTAATTTCAAAAATGTCCTTAATAATCAGTGTCAATCACATCTACTGTATATGTCAGCACAGGTAAATGCAGGTAAATACTGTGTCTCTGATACAACTATAAGTCTAAAGAGAGCAGTGTGTGTGTGTGTGTCTGTGTGTGTGTAGGTGAGAGACTGAGGAAAAATATGTGTATGCCCAATCAAACTGTGACTAAACACAGCATTAAGGCACACTGTTTTCACAGTCCTTTGTGTGCTGCACTACGTGCATTAACACAAGTTCAACATCTGAAGTTTCACAAATATTTTTTTGCAGGGTTCTTCCACCATATTGGTACGAGTAACGGTTATTGTACTCACCCTTTGTAAGGTCCCCTGTAATATCAATCTTTGAGTCCACACTAAATCTGAAGGTGTGTGTATATATTAAAGGATCATTTCACTCAAATAATAAACTGACACACTGTATTTTTTGCATTTACCAGGGTTTTCACACATCAAAAAAAGCAACAGTAATGTGGCTTTCTACAAAGATAGTCCCAGTTGCTCAGGACAATTTTGTCAACAGAATTCATACAGGCTATTTCTTTGGCAGAGAGTAGTTCCAATGAAACTGTTCTGAATGTCCAGAGTGACAGGGACATAGCTCCTAAAAATATATTACTATTTAAATAAAAAATTCAAAGCTTTTGTACATAAAACCAAAACTATCTCCATACCACTACCAATAAGAGAGAAAATATGTTTTTTTTTTTTTTGGTTTGTTTGTTTATGCAAATGGAAGAGAACAATGCTAACTGGACTACATGTATGCATAATGATGCAGCATGTGTGGAATAAATGCACTGCTGTCTCACAATATATATTTCTGTCTCAGAATATTTTCCAAACCTCATTATTGCACTTTTTCCTCATCGTTTCCTCTCCCATAAAATCACCTTTGTTTATTTTGTTTCAGTCCCTCATCTCATTCTCAATAACTTTCTCCCTGTTGTCCAATGGCAGTGAGACTCCACAGAGAGACGTGATGTTTCAATCTTTATTACTTTCATTCCTTCCTCACTGCCCCTCCCCTCCTTCATCTCTCTCCCCACCATGTAATAAGGTATTTAGTCATTAGATGGATTCCCAGGGGGTGATATATGCCCAGACAGACGTGAGAGACTTTTCTCTTTTCCTTCATCCATCTCTCCCTCCTGTGTTTCTAATAGGTTACTTAGTCATATGAGGTTTTCCAGGAGGGTTGCTGATTTAGAGACAAAGCTGATGCCCTGCTTTAATGGCTCCTGTCTCAACCACATCCATCACCATCTATTACAGCAACAACACACACAGAAACTCACAGACAGAGGACAGAGGCACCAAACCTGAATACTGAACGACAGCCAAACATCTTTTAATATGCTTACCTGCACGCAGACAGCTGTTTTCTGGAGATCACCACTTCATTAATTATGATTTCTGCTGACTTCAAACTCAGGCTCTGCATTTGGAAGATGTTTGCAAAATATGATCACAGCAGCTGTATTTTATTTGAATTAAAGGTTGTTGTAAGGTGTTCCTTAAACTATTCACCTATTGAGGCAAGCTTAGTAATGGATGACAGAGGTCACAACAGATGAATTGATCATATTTGACTGTGCTCAAGTTATGACCTAAAATTAATGTAGAAAATGCAGTGCTATATGGGTATTATGAAATACCATAATTCAGCTGTGAGTACACGAAAACACCATATCTTCAGCTAATCACATAATTATGTTGTGGTGTTGGGGTCATAAGAGTAATTAAACATTCATGACCAGACTTCTGTAAACGTGTTTAAAAACACCACATGGATCAATGGAAGAAATATCATCCATCTGCTGCTCTGAACACGATAAAACAAATATGATTCACACTGAATCACACACATACACAAATACAAACTCACACAAAAACATAAGCACAAAGCACATACTGTATGCAGATACAGGGGCTCCTTTGATGTAGAGCTACTGTTCACTGAACACATTGTGATCTTTCCGAGAACCGTTAAGGACTCATGGATCATTTCATCCTTCATGACTCGTTTTTACAAAGGACATAATGCAAAAAATCAACTTCTCTCTCTCTTTACTGTAACAACATGCATGTGTAATATAACCCTGACAGAGGAAATTCAGCTGCATCTTGTAAGCAAACCTTTTGTGTTACACTAAAAATCACTGTGTATATCCTAGAGGCCAACAAATGTGTTGGATGCATTAAGCTTCTAATAAAACATCTGCAAAGCAATTTCATAACCTGCATTGTTTACCTGCCATTTTTGCTGCATTGCTGTGTTTCTGCCACCCATAGATCAGTGAAACCAAAGACAGGATTGAGAGGGAAGATGCAGTAAATATAGTCTTTTCTTCTACTTTCTATTATTCATTCTTCACTATATTATCCTCTATTTGAATTCTATTTTTACCCCCCTCCAATAGTTCCCCTCTCTGTTGGTGAATTTTAGTGAAAGTGACAGCAAGCCCACCCATACACCCACTCTTCCAGATCGTACACACACATTCACAAATCAGTGTACGCATCCATACACAGAATCCCAGACAACCACAGATAGATATGTGCAGTACTTATACACTCCTGCAGACAGACATGCACTCACACATGTCAACACGTGCACACATTCATGCACACAAATTAACAAGCTGTGACACACGCACACATATACATGCACTGCGCCTCCTCCACCCACAGCTTCTACAGTGCCTTCAGCCTTCCACTCTCCCGCTGCTCACTCTTGCAGACGTCATTGATCAGAGAAAAACATCCATTTAATTCACGTACTTCCCCTTCACTGGGGGGGGGTTACACCCACAGGGGCGACTGCAAGCGTTCAGCCCACACAAAAACAATTTAATCTGGTGTATGCTGAGAACACGGCAATTTCCTCACACAGATTTATTTTCAATTTAATGGGAACGCACAAATACAAACACAAGCTGCACAAGTTTAAAGCAAATCCCCAGCTGCAGTTGCGGTGACTCATGCATCACCATCAAAGTTTGCATTGATGGCAGGTGAGGGAATGAAGGATGGAAAGACAGATTTGGTTTGGGATCAATTAGAGCCAAAAGGGGGGAAAAGACTGCAGAGAGGATGAGCAACAAAGGTTTGGAAAGGTATTCATAATGATCCACAGTCAGAGATGTGACTGGAAATGAAACTTAATGACCAGAGGGGCATGAGTGTTGGAGAAAGGATGGAGGTGCAAGAGGGAAAGGAGTACAGGAATCAAGAAGTGTTGACAGACTGAAGGTGGATTAATGAAAGATGGTTAATAACGAACAGAGGAAGGAGGAGAGGGGAGGAGAGGTGTGAAGACAGGAAGTTCACTTGAGCGCTAATAAAAGTCCTCTAAGACACAATGGGGGCAAAGAGAGCATAAGTACAATAAAAAAAATAACTCAAAGTAAAAAGTAGCGAGTCAAACAGAGATAAAGATGAATGCAATAATAATTCACATTAAAGGGTAATATGAAATTAAGTCTTCCGCTGACACTGCTAAATATATATTTGTAAGAACATATTCATGGACAGCGCAAATGCATATCTGTGTGCATGCTGATACACATTCGAACATGTGGGACGAATCCTGAATTGACTCTGCCTGAGAGGTACAGATTAGCCACCATCTATTTTGAGCAAGAATCAGCAGCAGGTAGTAGTATCCAGAGCTGACAACAGGCCCGGCTGTCCACTCAACACTGCTGAACGGCAATTTGTCAAGCTTCTTAGTCTGAGGCTGCTGTGTCAAGAGTCTCTTTTTGCTTTTTTGGCTGATAGGAGCATGATTTAAAAGCTCCAAAGGCTAAAGAAATACTCTTAAGTCAGCAATCACAGACCATTTACACCTTCAGGGTTCTAGCTGAAGGCATAGCTCCACACGAAGCACTTCTCCCAACAGAGTAAATATACTGGAAACATGATTTTGTGATAATGCAAAACACTTACAGATTGTTCACTGCTCTGTGAGTGCTGTGGAAATTGGGCTACTAAAGGCAGAAATCTACTTTTTCATGTGTATTTTTGTGTCATCAATAGCAGGGTAAAGAAACAATTCAGAAAAGCATTTTCTTTAAGTGAGCCTCTGTAAGTTATGCTTAATAGCTGTAACTATGGCCACATATGGCAATTACGAGATAAGTTTAAAGCAATATTTACAACTATTTCACCTTAAAATAACAGCTTCAACTAACTGATGCTACACTAACTTGTAATAATAATAATAATAATGATAATAGGGAGAATGGTCTTTTGTGCTTGCCCCATGTAACTTTGATGATTGGGTACTTCATGAAATACAAGACTGAGTGATATTGAGAGGATTCAATTGCCAGAATCAGGCCCAGAAAGTTCAAAAGTAATGCTGAACTGTAGATTAAAAGACTTACAAATTACAAACCAGTGTTCATCTCTGATATTCAGCTAGAAAACTGATAGGCCTTGTTTTCTGTACATGAAAACCATATAACACCTTGGACTCAGAGCCCAACAGTTTTACCACTTGTGGCTACAGAAGCCACTCTTGCGCAGTAAAAGTTGCAGTTGTGCTTTAAAGGAAGAGTAACAGTAGCAGAAAGAGTCATAAAGTCAGTCAACTGACTCAGCTATAAGTTGATTAACACTAGCCATGAAGGCAAAACCTTTTGAGTGTAGTGAAGGAAGGGTGCGTTTTTTTCTCACATATTCAACTTTTTATTTGTAGGTGGAAGAGTGATATTTCTAAGTTACAGTCTCACTTCAAATTTGGTCTGGAACACAACAGAAAACAAATGAAATTAATTCCTGATATCTTGCACCTCATTAGTTCTCCTCAGCAGAAATATCTGAAGTACGTCACATTTTATCATCTGATGCTGGTAAATCCTTACCTTCCTTAACAGCAAAGGACCTAATGAAAACATCAATCTCTTGCTAGATGTCTTGAAAGACATTTAATGTTGGCTATTATCACACTCGCAGTGCTTCCTCTGGGGAAACAGACTCATGAATCAAATAACATCTCTCTGCCTCCCACTGCCTCTCCCTCTGCACTGCATACAGTAGGGACCACGTTTCCTCAGGGGGACTTTTGCTTACACACATTACACACACTCACCATGTACTGTATGCACACATGAACATGAGTGAATGCCCACTGGCACACGCACACACGCATACACACGCTGGAAAATTAATTCACACATGCATGAAGACATTTACCCTTTGGCTTGAAAATAGTTCAGAGTACATTTCAAATGTTATTCACGTGGACATTTTCTTCATCTTCTTATAATAACACCTCTAAAATAATAAAAATTAAGAAATATTTTAGTTTATATATCTATAATGTATTCTATCCTTGCTTGCTTGATTTTACCTTGTGCAGAAAGCAGTGTTTTGTGTTGCATTTATGAAAATATTAAGAAACGCTGTTCTTATCCACCCACTCACATATGCAGAAACCTAACTTCATGCCCCCACTCTCCACTCCCCCACCCCATGATCAAACGCGCACACAAAACACAGCATGGTGTCATAAACTGTCAAGAGAATGTAGCAGCATAACCAGACAATGCAGCACCATTGCAGCATTACAAGAAAGACAATTTACGTGCCACCAGGCTTCCACTGGCTCTATCACAGCAATTACACACACACACACACACACACACACACAGTGCACAGTGCACGTAAGACTACTCTATAAATAACAAATTAATGCACATGTGGACAACAATATTTTCCTCAAGTTTAAGAAAACATGAGGAGGACAAAGACTCGCAGAAATTAATTTCCACTTCACTTGACTGTGTGTGTATGCGGATCACAAGTGTCTTGCCTAACCTGCAACTCACAGTCTCTCTACTCCAGCTGGAGAGTTCTCACATAAATCAACACATTCACACACACACACACACACACACACGCTCTTGTCATTTGGCTTCCAGTTTGCTTTTGGCAGCAGCCAGCAACAGCAGCAGTAACATTTCTTCTATGATTCTGCTTCAGGGGGAAACGAGCGTGAAAGCCTTACCTTGGCTCCCCTGCAGATCCTTTACAAGCTGGGGTGAACATCTCGCAGTCAGAGGATGGTGCAGCATTAGCAGTAGACCAGCTGCCAGAGTAGGAGAGGTTGAGTAACTGTGTGTGAGAGAGAAAGAGAGAGAAGGAGAGAGGATAGGGGGAGAGGCAGTGCATATAGGGGGAGGGTACAGCGATAAAGCGCAGGGTAGGGCAGGATTATGAGATGAGAGACAGAGAGAAAATATGTGTATGTGTGTGTGAGAGAATGGGAGATGGTGTTACCATGGAGAGGGCTACGCCTAAACTCCTTCAAAGCCTTTTAAGACTGAGGGAGTAGAAGAGAAAGTCAGGCTGAAAAAGGGAGAAAAGGGCAGGAAACTGTTTGGCAAAGGCAGAAGAGACAGACTAAAGGATTAAAGGAGGTAGTCAGAAGAAAAGGAAATTAATAAGGGAGGAGAGGGAGGGAAGGGTGAGAGTACTGAGAAGTTGAAAGACCATGGCCCAGGGGCAAGATGAGCTTTCTACTTGTCATTAGCGTTGACAGAAGCAGCCCAAGTGTACTTGCAGAGAACAAATACAAGAACAAAATCTAAAAATCTAAATTTCAGGTCTTGACGTGAAAGTAACCTGTTCTACCAATAAAACAAAGAAATGAAAGAGAAAATGAAAAGAAACAACTGTGCAACAAATACAGCTATAATGTCTTCATTTTAATCTGATTATTTTACCTCAAGGAGTCATCGCCACAAAACCTAAACAGCACCCTATAAAACAGATAAACTACTGCACTCTGTCTTCATATAATCTGCACAAATGCAGTATCCAGACACGTTTAATGTCCACTGAAATCAATAAAATAGTTTCATTTATGATTTAATAATTACTTTAGTGGGAATTTAGCTGGGTTTACTTTTCTATATCATAAATAGATTTGGATAGTTCCTCATTAATTATGTGGAATATATAACTGAATTACCATGACGTCACTTCATCAGAGTGGTTATTGTCCAAAAGCTGCTAGGGAATAGGTGCATTTAATCCTAGATTTAGCTAAGGCTAATTGTGGCTATTTTAACAGCTAGCTTTTACTTGATGTAGCCTAGTACTCTATACTTAGCTGACTAGTTAGCTTTTTCTCTGACAATGATGCTGCTTTCACTCAACGTCGGCAGAATGGGAGGAACAGGAAAACAGTTATTTTGATCTGGGGGTGTACATGCAGGTGAAACCTGCTATATACAAAATGTGCAGACCTCCTTTTAACATAGCGGAGTCAACTGTTTTACTTGGATTTTACTTAGATGCTCCTAATGAAGGCTTTGGCTCATTTTGCCACTAATTTAATGACATTTGTCATTTTCACTAAGTGGGAGATATTGCAGCTGTCAGATATTCCTGATTATGCCCGACTAGGAGCTTAAATTCTGAGGCTGGCGTGAACTATTTTTTCTGAATTTTCTTTACCTAATTATGATCTTTAAAGAATATGATGTTAATATATCATAACTGGGATGAGAGTTTTTTTTAGAACCCATAGATTTAGCAAGCCTGAGCTTTCATCCTCAGCAGCAATACTAAGCCAAACAGCAGTTACTGCAGTTTGGTATGGTGGTATGGTGCAACAGTTAGATTCCAGTGTTCACTTTAAAGAGCAGACAACAGGAGCAGTCACAATGCCATACTGTTAGAGTGAATAAAGCCCTGCTCTCACCTCACAGCAGTGTGTTAAAAGGGTTTACAGTAAAGGTCACTGATTTTGATATCTGACACACATTTCAACTCATACAGAAACAGGCAATGACACACACACGCACGCACACAATAACCAACAAACACCATGGGATCACAGGTGTCAGTTATTCAATATAGTAGATCCCCCATTGAAGTACAAAGGCTATCAGATCAAAATCACTCACTCACACACACACACACACACACACGCACGCGCACACACACACACACACCACACGCGCACACAACCACACACACACACACACACACACACACACAGAGCTTGTGATTGATGTGTGGCTCAGAGGCCACAGTGTTCGACTGTTGGCCTAAACAGAAAAAAGAAACATCAGCCACTCTAAACCATTTCTTATTGATCTGGTTTCCTGCCTGTGGCTCTAACAACACACATGGACACACAGCAGTCCTACAGAGAGAGAAACAGAGAGGGGGGGAAGGAAAGATAGCAGCTTTAATTAAATCCTTTCCCCCCTAATGGATAGACTGAAGCAACTGAGCCCACAGGTGCATGCTCATGCAAAGCTGCTGTCTCTGTGTCTCAACCAACCCCCACACATATATACACGTACATTTATATATATAGTCACACCAACAGATCAGACCGCCCTCATTTGATTTGTTGTGTTTGTTTTGAGGATGTGTCTTCTCTTCCTCTAATCTCTGGGCAGTTTAGTGCTCAGGGATCCTTTGTCAATTCTAATTGGTCCTGCTGGTTGGGGTTGCCTTGGAAACCAGTTTAGAAAGTGTTGGTTGGAGGTCTGCCAAAGGTTTGGATAAGATTGGCTGTAATGGCCTACTGTAACCGACATTGTACAGTTAATGCAAACAGGGACATGCTAACATTAAAAATGTTAAAGACGTGTGCTTTTGTTTTCTTTCAGAATGAGAAACATTCTGTCTTAAGTGAACTTCAAATGAGGCTCTAATGAATTGGAAACAACTAACTTAATTTGAGAAGGAGCAGCATCCAAACAATCCCTTACTTGTATAGTTAAAAGCAGTTTTTGGGTGGGTGTTGCTTTGTGACAGTGAGCATCACTATTCCATGCTCTCAGCCATAGTAACAAGTTCCACAGGCCTGAATCTGTCACAGTGAACTTCAGTAACAAGCAACATGTCTGAGTCTTTGTCAAGGTGTGAGCTGATGGCACATGCTTTTTGCTTGATGACACAGAGCTAAAAGGATCCCATTATATCTGCAGGAATTCAGTTAAACCTCTGTAAATAAACCTCCCCTGGACCCTTTTTCTTTACTACATGTAGACTGCAATTAACTTCAAATCTTTCCTATCATCATGTTGAATGTTTCAACAAACATTTCACCATTAAACCAAAATGTTAGATTATTGATAAAGTCAATCTGCCAGCTGTTGATTCAGCAGAGACTGAACAAATATTTTTGGTGAATCTTAAAATGTAACTTTACTGAGGCCTGTGCAGCCACAGTGGTTATTGTTTGAGCTCTGAGTCCAAGCCATTTTTCCATGTCCAGAAAACAAAGCCTTTCAATCACTTCACTGGAGCTCTGACAGCATAGTCCCATTCACTGAACTGAGACATGGCCGAACAGCGTACATTCCTCAGAATCCCCAGCTTCCTGAGTCGGAAGTGCTGATGCTGTCAGAAACACTGTAACATGTCTCCTCACTGAATATCAGAGATGAACGTTGCTTTCTAATGACCTCCAGGTCTTTTAAACTCATCTGCAGTAAAGCATCACTCTTGAACCAGCAGTTTGAGCTGCTGACCATTACTCAGTGTACCATCAAAATGATTCTGAAGCTGTTATTTTACATAAAATACTTACATAATTTTGCTTTAATACTTTGTAGGGTATGATTTTACAGACTTCTGTTACAAAAGTTGCCCATCAGTAGTGACTGTGCTTGTTGCTGCCATAGATTCTGTGCTTGTGACCTTGGGTTGGCGAGACCAGATTCCAACAGAATGAGCACTGCCTCTTCCAAGCTGGACAGGCTGTAATACCACAGACAGACCATACTGACTGCTTCTCCAATGACAAATACTGTCTGAATTATCATGTCTCATATCAAAGGAAATATTCCATCAGCAATATAGATCATACTGTGTATCTGGACAAGACTTTAAGGAATGTAGTATGTATGTATGTAGGCCGAGTTTAAAGCAACCACTCCAGAAACACTCCCTTATACACTCACTAGCCACATAATTAGGTACATATATACAATTTAAGTTAATACAACTGGTTTTCCATAAAGTCTACTTTTATTACACTTATAATGTGCAGTTTTTGACACTGTCAAAGAGGTGTTAAATTATTTGTTTTAGCATTTGGTAATCACAGTTTGTGATGGTTTGGTACAAACCTGCATTGTATTGAAAGGCGTTTCTAATATTCTGCCCCAGTTGTGGATTTAGAGACAAAGGTCACCTAAAACAGTGACCAAAAACTCGCACAGGTATACCCCATAAAACAGGCACCGAGTGTAGATCCTACAAAGGCGACCAGAATTTCTCAAAACATAAGCACAAACCTCTATAAAGTTCACAACCATAATGTACTGTTGATGCTGTATTGACTCCTTTTGTTTAGACATTGATTATTGATTTGTCTGTCAATAGTTTTTCAGGAGGTTAATGT
The DNA here is from genome assembly GCF_001640805.2 of Lates calcarifer. Lineage (NCBI taxonomy): Eukaryota > Metazoa > Chordata > Actinopteri > Centropomidae > Lates > Lates calcarifer. Next base: position 3,999,752 of record NC_066853.1, read on the forward strand.
GCGTGGATGGCACGTGGATATGTGTACAAAATAATTATGGCAAGCAGTGCAACAGTATGTGTTTGCTTTGGGGACATTTGGCTTTCTCTCTGCTCTAAAATTTGGACTTTAAAAACTTTATTCAGATAAACAACACCCACAGAGTGTTTACACATACCTGTTAATCCAAAACTATTCTTTATCCCTGTGCATAAATAAATCACATAAAAATACTGATACTGTGTGTCCTCAGCTGTTTCCAAAATGATCAACATTTGGACTTGTACTCTTACTTATTTATCCTCTCATATAATCTAATTTCTTTCACTTATTATCAAACATTCTGTAATTCTTCCACCACTGCCTACGCTGCACTAACACTTAGAGGATAAAAACCACTTTGTTCAGGTTTTCTCAGACAGCTTTCAGTGTGAACTATATCAAAAAGACATACAATATCAGATCTTCTCTGAGAGGTATGACTGAATGTCTCTATGGCTCGGACTCTCTCCTCATCAAGGTCAGCTATTTTCTAACTTTAATATCTCATTAGATTAAGCCTGGGCCACAGTCATGTAGACAGCAGGAACACATGTTATAGCAGCACAAAAAAAGCATGAGTGAACAGATACTTAGGCTAAACAAAGAGAGGCAGAGGGAAGTGAGACCATAATGAGATCTTGTGCTGCTCCAACTTGTGCTGAAAAAAACTGCAGCTCATGTACATGTGTATTTCTTTTTATCCTTACTGTCACTGTCAAAAACATATAGATTCATTTAACACATCACCCTTATCTTACACCAAAATGATCACTTCATGTTATTCTCACTCTTGGGATGTACATGAACATACGTGAATATAAATATTGTTAGAGGCTGTAGGACTCAAAATGTCTTTACCAAGCGCCTTTTCTCCGTCTGAATATTATCCACTCATAACCAGTAAGAGTTTACCAGTACAGTGAGTTAATCTCGTGTCCCCGTGTCCACTACTTTAGTTAACATTTGTGAACTTATATTTAAATACGGGGACTTGAAAACAAGACATTAGACTGCACAAGTGTGTTCCCACAGTACAAACAAATTAGAAGAAATTAGTTAGAAACTTTACGATCCTAACACGCGCCCACACACCTGACAGCAATGGCACCTGCGCCGCGCTAACTGGTGGCTAACAAAGAGGCATCACTAACCTTTCTGAATGCGTTTCTGAACTCCTCCCGTCGTTGGTCGCGATCGTCCCGACGTCTCTTTACTTCTGGGAACAAAGGCAGTTTACTGTGAAGACCCCTCCGTGACGCGACCGACGCGTTCCGTGCACCAAGGTGTGCGATTTTTGACGTCTGACGTCAGGCTTGTAGTTGGGGGGCGCATGCGTTAAAGGATTAAGGCGAGTTGTAAAGCTGCAGAAATGTTTTGGTCCCATATCAAGCTTTACCGTAGTTTACCGTCCAAAGATGAACAGCCTCAATAAAGAGATAGTATGGACACAGGTGACTGACAAATTATTATTCTGATGGTCAAACTGCATAACACCTAGGGGAAATGACTATACATTAATAAATAACCAGTCGGTCTACCACTTAAACAGATTTAGATTTCATTTTAGCTTGCTTTGGAATTGCACTTTTCATCATTTTCAAGTAACAGAAAATATATATTGCCCAATTCCATTAATTACAACTACTGCCATCAAATATTAATTAATGGAATTCACTTAATTTTATGTAGTGCTCCTCTAGTCATATCAACCAAGTGCTCCACACTACAGGTCACATTCGCCCATTCTCACAAACATTCATATGGCACAGTTACACACTGATGGCATGCCATCAGGGGTAATTTGAAGTTCAGTATCTTGCCCAAGGATACTTCAGCAGGAGGAGCCTGTGATCGAACTACTCACCCTATAATTAGTAGGCAACCTGCACCATCTCCTGAGCCTCAGCTGCCCATAAGAGTTCAGTATTACTGTAGATTGATCACAACTGAAGGTCATCAGCTTAGGTCATCATTTCACTGACATACACTGATAGTGGACAGGCAGGACAACATACACGACAAGACGACAAGTTGAAGTTTAAGTTGAACTGACACAAACAAATGTTTTGTCAGATGAGCAATAGACATAGTCTGGTTGTCAAAATAGTTCTGTCACAACTGAGGTACAGTTCAATGTTGAATAAACATAGACAAATGTTTTGCTATGTCCTCAGTCGACATAGACAGCACACATATCTACATACTTTTGCTCAAATGGAACCCCATATATTTTGGCACACATAAACCCCATACATCTGAGACCTCAGTGCTTTTAACAGATAACTAGTATTTCTGTTGAATGTGGACACTGAGGGAACTATTCAGTTTTTACACAGAAAATTGCTAAAGGTTTTGTGAGGTCACTTAGTCTACCACTAGGTGGTAGTGAAAGACCAGGTGAAGGTGAAGTGATGTGAAGTAAGGTAAGGAAAAAAGGAGGGGTAATCAGTGATACATACTGTTGACTACTTGTACCTGCTTATTAGGTACATATAGTGCATAGCAAGCAATGTAAAGGTCACTGTGACCTCACAAAACATGTTTTTGGCCATAACCTGTGTGGTAATTATGACAAAATTTCACAAATAGATTCAAATTATGACATTTTATATCAATAAGGTCAAAGGTCAACCTCACTGTTACATCATAATGTTCTACAAAAACACCTTTGTGGCCATTATGCAATGCTATTACTCAGGAGCAGACAGGTAAATTTCACATTAGCTCAGGTACTGAATTGGTGACACTAATCTCGCCCACAATGAAACTGTGGTGACTGTAGATCCTCTTGCCACATAAAAGATCTGTGTAAAGCATCCATGTTTTAGAATTTGTAGCTGCTACACGTTTGTAATCAGATTCAGCTTTACTGGCCGAGCATGTGTCAATATTGTGATAACTTATATTAATACTTTAAAATACTTTTTAAAAGTCAAATTCCTTCCAAATCTTCATAAATCATTAAAATCTGCATTTATTGTATGAGTCTGGACAGACATGTAAACTGTGACCTGTCTGGTTGGTGGATGCACACAACCATAATGCAGTAATTCCAGTTCTCATATGGTATCAGTAAAGTATAATAGCAAGCTTCTATTAAAGGTAGTAGGATCTGAAGAAAGTGATTATTAAGCTCAGCCTCTTAAATCCTGTGTTGGTCAGTTTTTGAATGCACAGTGTATAGAGTTCACACTCTCCATATAAAAATGTGTTGGCATCTTTTTGTACCCAAACATCTTTCATACGTTTTTCTTTCTCACATAATCTTGATTACAGTTCCAGGTTTTACTGTACAGGCTGACAATAAGGTTTAAGGCTAAACAACAACTCTTTGTCACGTGTCTGACCCTGGACAGATGTAATATCTCTCAGATTTTTAAATAAAATAGTGCAAAGCTAAGTGATTTACAAATGAAATACTGCATAATTAAACATAAGTTGTGCAATATTGACAAAGTTAAGGTTGTAGGATGGACCAATCCTGAAGAAGCCAGTTTCATTAAAACCTCAGACACTACACCACTAAGCAAGCACAGTGTCCAATTTTTATACCTATGATTTACAGGGGCCTGTATTTCTGACGTAGTTGTTTACCACCAACTAATGTTAGTCCAAATAGGTACTGCAGTAAAGGTGTTTTTCATTCATAAACTAACACCCACACAACAAGTTTGTTTTAAAGGTTTTACTTAGCATAAGCCAGAGGCCCAATATTTATCATTTTATGAACCACAGATAAAACATTTCACACTTAACATCAACAGCTCCTATGAGGCTATGACAGCATGACCATTAAGACATGTGGGACATAGTCCACTGCTGATAATACTGCAAAAACTCTTGGTTTAGATGACAAAGCAGTGCAGTGGTAGATTCCCACATAATATGAATAGATAAGCTGAGGAACATGGTTCAGCTTTTCAGAAAGACAAGAAAAAACTGAGGAGACACTGTGTCCAAAATCACTCCCTTGTTCACTGATTCACTGCTTCATATAAAAGAGACTGTGTTTACTCTATAATGAACAATAAATTGAAGTTTTAAAACATTCAAGTCATCATCATGTTGCATCGTTACTGACAGCTGAAATAAGAGGTCACGTGTGTTGACCTCTAATTTGAACCACAACTCCTCTATTTTAGCTACTCATTTACGCTTTGTCCAAACATTCTAAGTTTAATTGATTTAGGTAAAAACAGTTTCAGATAAAAAGCTACATTAAAGGCTTAAAAGCAGAGGAACATTTCCATATGTTTGTGCTGTTGCATGGTTGATAGATAGATGAAAAGCAGTGCAAATATGGTGAGGATAAGGCACAAAATAGACTTGAGCTAACTTATTTCTATGTTAGGCCATCTCTGTGAAGTGAAATGAAGTGCAATATTGATGAAGCACAATAAACACTGCTGGGTGGTGTAAAGCCTCTGTGGACCAATCCCAGAGAGAAGTCAGTTTCAGTAAAAGCTCAGAGCCCCAGGACATCTCTCTGCACCGCGCAACCTAACAGTGTATTTCCAGCTTCCACACACTCTGCCACACATGGTGCTGGAAAAATAACCCACAAAATAAGTCATTAGGAGAGGAGACAGAATGTAAAGAACAGCTGAAAAAACAGCATTTCAGCACTTTCTGATTATTACCATTCTGAGCACAGAGCCATGACACAGCCTTGTTAGCCAGAAGCTCCCACTCTTCCTTAGCATTCATCTTGAAACCATGAAGCCAGATCAGAGCCAGGATGGTGGCCCACACTTCCTGGTTCACCTAATTCAACAAATCAAAGAAATGCAGATGTTGAGCCCAACAGAATGAGGGCGCACCAGAGACCAAAGCTTACATTGCCTTTGCACTGAGATGTGATTAGCTGCTGAAAAAACATTATTCAACACAAACATAAAAACATTATTTAAAAAACGATTAAAAAAACATATATTTGCTTTATATCTGTATCTGATTTGGTTTGATCCCCTTTCATATACTTTATTACTTCTGTTCACATGTGAAGGCCTTTTTGAACTCTGTTACCATATTAATACTGCTCTCATGTTTGGAAATAACCCACCAAGGCAGGCTTTGTCTTCTCCACCTCCTCGCTGGTCTTTCCCAGCGCAGCAGCCAGAGCTGGATCCAGCACCCAGCGACCAGACGCCTCCTGCAGGGAAACCAACTGCAGCAAAGGGTCTCTGAGTGGCTGCTTAGGCTCAGTGTCGGCATCCCTACTTGAAGATGCTTCTGAGGAGAAATCAAATAAAGTGTGGACAGAAAATAATCTGTGTGTGGCTGTATGGATGTGGGAGGATTTATTGGGACTGTGAAGAAAGTGGCAGCAGTCTGTTTCCACACACACATACACATATACACAATAAAAAAACAACATAACAGACACACAGCAAGATCCAAAGTATACTTTTTTAAACCTCTAGGTTCTTGGACAGATATCATTTAACAGCATCAGTGAGATGGAGAAAAAACAAAGCACTTGTTTGCTTACTGTTGCTCTGAGATGAGGCACTCTGACCCTTTAAGTAGCAGCCAATTCTGCTAAACACTGTTAGGGAAGAGATTTCAAGTAAATATCATCATATATACATCATCTTTGTTATGATGGTTACAAAACACAACTTAATTAAGAAGACACATATACAAATAAAGGATGGTAATGAATGCAGATAATATAAACAATATCATGCTGCCAAAAACTAGATGAAAACATTTCATAGAAATCTATCCATGTGGTTCACATATACCAAGTCCACAGCTATGCTAAGGACTCTGTGAGAATGTAATGCTGTGTAATGAGAATAAAAAATGACACACCTTAGTTCACACACTGAGTTTGGAAATATAGATGAATTTGCTAAACTCTGATACTATTCATCATTAGCGAGAAGCAGCACCACTTTTTACCTGTGTCAATTTGAAAAAGTATTTACTGACAAATATTTACCATACTTTAGAGCTGCTTAAGTAATCATAAGAGATATGTGAAAGAACAAAACTTTTACCTGATTTTACTCTCTTCTTTGCAGATTTTCCTGAAAGTTTTAAGAGGAGAGAGAAAGTTGAACAATGACAACAGAGAATCTTAAAATATTATCATAAAAACGCATATTGTAAAATAGGAAAATCCTTTAAATACAAGTTTCACAGAGGGTTTTCTCATTAGAGCAGAGTGGAATGTCATTTCTTCCTAGCTCTTATATAATATTAATTTGGTTTAAATATTTTGACATTTTTGAAGTACATTAAACTTGCATTAAACTTTGCTTACCACCATCCTTAGATGAAGTACTTGGACCCAAGGAGCCAGTACCACTGAAAACTGTTCATGGAGGAGATTTCAAGCAAATCATCATGTTTGTCTGCAATGTACCTTTCACTTTATTTAACATATATTATAGTCTTACTGGCCCACATGTTTAGACATGAAAATCAATCTCATAAGATAAATTAGCTGTTGTGTTGAGCTATATTGTCTTTATTGTTTTCAGAAATATATAAGAAAATTTTGACTTTTACTACATACCGTTAATGTTGTCATATGGATCATCCAGAGAACAACTTTTGAGGGTAACTTTGGGATTAAAAAAGAAAAACAGGGCATTATATTATGGACATTACACAGACATTAGTAAAGAAAAACTATCAACCAGCAAACCACAGGTTTCACCACCACAGGGGGTTATAAACTGATGTTCCACACAGACAGAGGACATTCAGAATTTCAGGTCAAAGAGCCAAAATCTAAATAAAAGCTGTGGGTGGCACATTCATTCTTTTTTGTTCTGTTTTGTTTTAAACTGAACTTTAACTACATACTATCATTGATAGCACGATGCTGAACATTATAATCGAAACCCAGACCATAACATCCGAGATACGGAGGTGCTTTGGGATTAAAAAAATAAATAAATAAATAGTGGATATTATATTATAGACATTATATAGCAGCTAGTAAACAAAAACGATTAACCAACAAACCACGGGTTCTTCGTTACGGCCACAATTGGGAGTTAGAAACACATACACACAAAAAAAGGAAAAGAAAAAAAAAAACCCTCTGTGTTCCACCACAACTAATACTATTCTCCATAAGATAATACTTAATAGCAACATTTAAAACACTGATATTGAAAAATGAGCACTATTGTACACTGATTTACTACAATAACCCACTGGTAATTGTAGTTATTATTCAAAATAATAATAAATAAATAATAATAATAATAATAAAATAGAAAGTTCCCTTTTTGAGATACATTAAACTTTGAATGAATTTTTCTGCTTACCACGGTTCATAGATAAAGTTCTTGAACCAAAGGAGCTGCCAGTACCACTGAAAACTGTTCATGGAGGAGATTTCAAGCAAATCATCATATAGTCTTACTGGCTAGATAAATCAACTGTTGTGTTGAGCTATATTGTCTTTATTGTTTTCAGAAATATATGAACTATGTTCAAAGAAAATTTTGACTTTTACTACATACCATTAATGTTGTCATATGGACCATCCAGAGAACAACTTTTGAGGGTAACTTTGGGATTAAAAAAGAAAAACAGGGCATTATATTATGGACATTACACAGACGTTAGTAAAGAAAATCTATCAACCAGCAAACCACAGGTTTCACCACAGGGGGTTATAAACTGATGTTCCACACAGACAGAAGACATTCAGAATTTCAGGTCTGGAATTTTACTACATACCATTATCTATCTCACTGCATTCAGAATCCTGATCCAGTCTATAACATCTGAGATACAGGCATGCTTTGGGATAAAAAAAACAATGGACATTATATAGCAGTTAGTAAACAAAAAACAATTAAGCAATTAACCACAGCTTCTTCATCAAGGCCACAACTGGGTTTCAGAAACACAAACACACACACACAAAAAGAAAAAAAAATCCTCAGTGCTCCACCACAATTAATACAATGTTCTATAAGATAGTACTTATTAGCAACACTGATATTGAAAAAAAAAAGTGGTAGTATACCCTGATTTCCTGCACAGGCAGACAATATTCAGAATTTCAGAATCAGCCAAACATAAATGTATAAACAACAAAATTAAAATAAAAGCTGTGTGTGGAACATTCATTCTTTACTTTTAGAATCAGCCGTTGGAACATCTCTTCGCACCAGAGGTCCTCGAATCGGCTCGTTGTTGCCTTTGTTGACAGCAATGAAGGCAGTGAAGGAGCTGCTCACTCCTGATTGGACACTGAGCTCCACCACCTTCTCCTTCACTCCTCCATCTTGCTGTCCTCTGTGCTCTCTCTCCTCCATCTCCAGGGAGCGAATCAGAGTCCGAGCACCCAACCTGTGGACTGTTAGTCTGCAGACAGAGGAGAGGAGTAAACACAGGAGGAGTTTAAATCTCTATTTATATCTCTATGAATGCAAAACAGAGATCTGTCTAGATAATCATATCGTAGGAATGTACAGGTCATGATATGCATACTTAACATTTGAGAATTTCCTCTTTTTTTTTAAACTAAAATTACTTAATTCAAACTTCTCAACTATAAATTATCTACCCAGTGCATGGCACTTCTGCTGTCTGATTAAAAGCTGATTACCCCGTGTCCTCCTCAGGTTTGAGACTGAAGTGGAGCTGGTTCTGAGAGGGATGACCTGCCAGGCTGTACTTCACCGTCACACAGCCCTCTGCTGCATCTGAACTCTGAGAAAGCATCACAGTGTTAGAGGCCATGTTTGTTAATGTGTTGATCGATAAATTGTAATGACAATCATTTACATTGTTGAGAACCAAATTCAGGCTCAGATATTGAATAGGTGTTTCACTATGAGATGGTGCTGCTCCTACCTGTCCAGTGAGCTGGGCATAAATCAGTGACCTCTGACCCTGGAAAAGTGTTGTGATTGGTGGAGAGAGAGCAGTGACAGACACTCCCTTTGGTAAATCCCAGGTAACTGAGATGTCCACCACTGCTGGCTGCAGAGCAAATTGCAGCGACTGCATCACCTGGTGGGAAGAAAATCTATACAATTATACAATACAATATACAAGTTGGGAGAGACACTGAGCTTTTACAAAATTTCTTTACTTGCAGTAGATTTGTAATCAAATACAAATTTGCTGTTGCATTTCTTATTCTAAATTGTTTTTCACATCAACTATAATGTCTTACTTTAGGTTGCATCCTGTCAGTCCCTGTGATGAACTGAGCGTGACCTCCTCCTTCCTTGGCCAACCCATTGATAAGAGCAGAGCTGGATCCTTCTCCAATCCCAAAGGAGAAACACCTACAATACAGTATTTTTATTTTTAACACACACAGAACTACAACACTGGACATACTGAGAGTGTGTTTTTGTTTCACCTGTGAGAACCTGAATTCTTCTTCACCAGATTTATCACGTCTTTGGTGTTGGACACCTCTCCATCAGTAAAGACAAACAGCTAGGGAGGAGAGTTTACACAGTTACACAACATCATATGAAGCATGTGCTGAAAGTCATTCATCTAATTCTATATGAGTGTCAAAACACTGCTGTAGTAATACAACAGTTTTTTTTATGGTTAAGTGTTAAGAACAAGGCATGGTTAAGTATGACCTTCAAACAAACAAATTAACTGTGTGTGTGTGTGTGTACATTACTTGTCTGGGCTGGCTGGGAATGCAGGGCTGGCTGTAAATATGTTTAAGTGGCTTCAGGATCTCTGTTCCTCCCAGATTAGCATCCATCACCTCAACTTTCTTCAGAGCCTCCTCCATGGTCTTCTGGTTGTACTTCACACTCTTACTGTCATCACACAAATGCATGAACACGTGCACCAATGCAAACACTTTGTACAAGCATTAACAAGAAAGACATGAAGGCATTTGTTGGACTGAGAGACATGAGGGAGTGACTTACCGGAACAGGTGTTTATAAGAGTCACCAAAACTGTAGATGTTGAAATAGCAGCCCATTGGTAAGCTCTTCAACAGGAGCAGTAGAGTATCCTGAAGGAAGGAGAGAACAGACAGTGAAGGTTACTGTGTGAGAGGAACACTAGGAAAGATTTTATGTTAGAATTAATACATAATAAATACCCTGGCACTGCTAATGCGAGTCTGGTGACTCTCGCTGTTGTTCATACGCGAACCCATACTCCCAGATCGATCCATCAAGAACACAAACTCTCCACATGAGGAAACTGAAGACATCACAGACTGAGGGAACTCAGGGTACAGGCTCAGCATCACTACTGGATCACCCATCAGAGTGCCTGAAACACAAGAGGAAAGACACAGAAATGACCACAAATCTGGCCTTCACCATTTAATCCAATACATGTTAACATGTAACATGAGGATAATTAACGTGTTTCAAGCTGAGTAACAACTTCACTGATGTGCACTCACCAGGCTTTGCAGAGGCCTGTCCTGCCTCCACCACAGCAGTGGGCTGGTGGGCATCTTTGTAATAAATCAGCAGTTCAACATCCCTGTCAAACTTGTGTCCTGCAGCCAACTTGACCTGCAGTTCACAAAATGCAACCTCATATATTTTGTTCACTACTGAGGATCAACCACACACAGCAGACACATTAGCAGTCTACCTACCGTGGCCTGGGTCTGCTCTGTGTTGAGGTACTGCAGAGGGTCCAGGGAACAGCTGGACTCTACTTTAGAGACTGGACGAGGAGAGGACACTCGGGCAGAAAAGGACAGACTGTAGGGAACCAGAGAGGCTGGAACAGAAGTCACCTGAACACTGGCACCTTCACTACCTGTACACAACATCAGACAAACATTTTACACAAAGGATTTCAGTGTTCTGATCGTATATTTGCACAATGGCTTTTAAGAAATGCATTTCCTACCCTGTGGTTCATAGCGAGGGTTGAGCACAGCAGGCAGACAGAACCTCAGCCCGTCATCAGCCTGCACAGCCAGCTCAATGACGTACTCCAGCCTGATGGAGGCGCTCTCTCCTGGAGGCAGACTGCCCACACTCAGAGAGAATATATCTGGACTCTGCTCACTCTCCTCCAATAGGAAGGCCTGCTGACCGGAGCTCAGCGCGTCATCATACTCCTCCCGAGCCTGGAGCACAGACACAACATTCACTGTGTTGACTGTTTCTTTCAGATCCATTATAGTGAGCGAACCTTTACTGTCCAGCTCACCTGCTGTTTCTCCTTCACCTCAGCTACAATCTGTGTCTGTCCAATCGTAGCACTGAAATGACAGACAGCTGCATCTCCAGGCAGAGGGAAGACAAAGACAGCCTCTAGTGGTTTGTCCTCCTTGTTCTCATAGTTCAGAGTGGAGACCACTGTAGCCACATGGTCCCTCACCTCCAGCTGCACCTCAATGCTCTTCAGAGGAACTGATGGAGAAATGGAGTAGAAACATTACAAATCTACAAAGAGTTGATGATCCTTATAATAATCACTGATGATACTTAATTAGTCAAAAAAGTTATTAACATTTTTTGTCCCTCCTCTTGCTCGTGAAAGTGTATGTACTCAGTTTTGATTAGTAAAGTTCCTCTGCTGCCTCCATGTGGCCCAAACACAGACTTGCATAGACAAATATCTGCACTGTCACTCTTTTCCTGATTAGCAGAGCAAAATCAAATATACAAGACAAAACCAAAACAGCACTTTAAATGTAAGTGACACTGTTAATGTCACAGCGAACTAAACACTTAACAAAAGAAAACCTTGAAGTCCGTCATTAGGTTTGAATGTAGAGGAGAGAAAGTTTGGATCTGATGTTTGTGAACATCTTTACCTGGTTGCTTCTGGACAGTTAGCAGACCACAGCAGCTCATCTTTGTACCTCTGTAACAGACAACAACCAATGAGAGTTACATTTGCCCAACCCATTTTCTCACGTAAACATTATTGTATTGTATTAATGTATTTATCTAGTTTACATATTGTATCCTTGTCTCATATTACATTTAAAATATTGCTTTTTTAAAAGTCACAAAACAGTTTTTTGGTGATGCTGGCAACGACGTCATGAGCTGTTCACTGTAGGTTTCACTGAATTACAGCATTTTAAATTCATTTTGAACCGTTAACGAGCAGTGGTGGAAACAAAAAAAAAACTGTGCTGCGGAATACAAAAAGGACCTTACCTTTATTAAAAAACCAAGTATTTCTTCCTGAGCAATACGATTACGACCTGGTGGGGATGCGTGCACGCGCACACACACCCGTCCACCCTCACTAACATGTACACACCCTTATTCGCACTAATCCTGCGCTATTCCACCTGTTCCGTATCAGATCTCGTCTAAAACCTCTGGAGATTTCTGACGGATGTTCCTCTGGGCGGATGGAATCTCTCCGTCTCTCTCTTTAATTTTGTGATGTATAAATGCCTACCTTTGAAGAGACAGATGTTTCTGTGCGGGACAGTCTGTGGCAGTTTCCCTGCAGATATGATCAAGAACAGTAGGGCAGGTTTATGCAGCTGTGTACACATACACACACGTAAATGACCAGAACTGTAATTCGTTGGTCACGCCTAAGATGTACACTTGATTCATTTAGAAGCATCAGGTGGGTGGTGCTTGTATTGCACTGTTGCAGTTTCCCCAGTTTGAACTGCCTCAGTGCCCAACTGCAGCAAACAACTGTAACTACATAAAATAAACTGCTCACAGACTGCTGCTTTACTAAACAGATTCAGTTTTAAAAAGAGGTCTAATAGTCTGCCCATAAACAATGTTACATTTTCTTAAATGTTTAGCAAATGTCTGTCCTTCTGTCTCACTGTGTTTAACAATCTCACCTATTTGCATTATCAATAAAAGGTGAAAATCAAAATCACAGGGCACCATGTGGAGATTTGTAAAAGTCAAAGTGCTATCCCAGTAGGTTTTCTGAGTGAAAAGAGAAAAATTGAGAAGATTTTGCCACTGTTGTGAGATCAATCAAATTCAGAGAAATCTGTCACATTACTGATGTTATGTCTTATTACAGCTGTTAAAAGAAAAATCTCCAAACACACACAGCAATAAAAATACATGGAATAGAGGTTTTCATTCATAACCACACAAAGAAAGATTTTGTGCAATTTGAGGGCTGAGGGCACTATAGATGCTAACGGCACCAGACAGACAATTAAGTCTGTCATTAATAACTCAGGGATGCAGTTTAGGCCTAATGTCTCTGTGTAAACCACATTATTCACCTGAATTCAGGATAAATCAGTCTAATCTTTGCACAAAAATGTCACAAAACCATTTCCATACCTCATCTTTTTGTTCATTCATAGGTCATTAAAAACGAAAAACATTTAATCAAAACAAAGAGTTAAAATGTCCCATTACTTATTCTTGCACAGTCCTCACATATATCAATCCATTAAACAACAGTTAATTATCAAAATAAAAAAGGATCGATCAATATAACTGAAGGGTTTGTGTGTGAGAGTGTGTGTCAACTGGAGTGTGTATTGAGTAGGCAGAGTCCAGGCTGGAAAAAAAAGTTAATGTGACACAGGGGTAAATATGAGACAGTCTGGTGCTCTTAAAGTGGGGGGAGCAGTTCATTTTTCTTAGTCGAGTGCTCATGAGGAAGAGGATGGAGATTACTTCTTGGTTGGCAGTTGGGAGATTTTAAAGGGGCCAGTTATTCATTGACACTTTGCCTAAATATGCAAGTTTAACTGATTTAGGTAAAAACAGTTTCAAATAAAAAGCAACATTAAATGCTTAAAAGCAGAGGAACATTTCCATGTTTGTGCTGTTGCATGATTGATGGATAGATGAAGTGCAGTGCAAGTTTAATGAGGATAATAAGACACAAAATTTCCATGGTAGAGGAAATAAGACTTCAGGCTTTATTGTGCTTTAATCCTCGATGATTTTCTTGATATGTGTAATAACTGCAGTGCAGTGTTATATATGTTTTTTAATCATCAAATACATTTCATCAATCAATCAATCACCAGACACAAGGTAACTTTTTTGTGGCAGTCATTCTCCATTGAGTGAAGTGCAATAAAGTTTAATGTTGATGAAGCACAATAAACACTGTAGGGAGTAAAGCCTCTGTGGACCAATCCCAAAGAGAAATCAGTTTCATTAAAAGCTCAGAGCCCCAGGACATCTCTCTGCACCGCACAACCTAACAGTGTATTTCCAGCTTCCACACACTCTGCCACACATGGTGCTGGAAAAAAGAAAACACAATAGAAACAAGACTGAGTATATAAGCAAACAGCTGATTCTAATCATTACTCACTGTTAAAAACAGCATAATTATTATTATGATTATTACCATTCTGAGCACGGAACCATGACACAGCCTTCATAGCCAGAAGCTCCCACTCTTCCTTAGCATCCATCTTGAAACCATGAAGCCAGATCAGAGCCAGAATGGTGGCCCACACTTCCTGGTTCACCTAATTCAACAAAACCAAGAAAATCACAATCAGATGTCAGTGTATTTTCAGTCAGGTGATGATTGTATAATATTCCTGTATAATTCTAAAACAGCCCTATTATTAATTTGTGTAATTATTTTTGACAGTAACCCACCGATGCAGGTTTTGGTTTCTCCACCTCCTCGCTGGTCTTTCCCAGTGCAGCAGCCAGAGCTGGATCCAGAACCCAGCAGCCAGACGCCTTCTGGAGGGAGACCAACTGCAGCAAAGGGTCTCTGGATGGCTGCTTGATTATGGTGCCTTCAGTATCTCCAGCATTTGAGTCTGAAGAAAAAATGTACAGAAAGTGCAAAGATAAAATTATCCCTGTAGATCATTCTACTGCTATGAGACTGATTTTTCTGAGGAGAAAATCGATATTAGTGCAAAGATGAAATAATCTTTGTAGACTATTATACTGGTATGTATTTTGATCATTCGTGTTTATATCTGATGGTGAGATAGTGATGTGTAAATACAGTAGTTTCACCACACTTTCACCACACACCAAACAGTGTTTATCCATTTACTGTACTTACAAAAATACACACGTGTGATCCACTTCCCTTTAGCTCTTTACTTACAGTTCACACTGGCTGGAGCATCATGGAGCAATGGAGCATCAGGTGGTCGTTTCATGGCACTTTTTATATTACCTTTAAAAAAATGCATTGTGGTCAAGACAAAAATCTTAACTTAACTACTGTGTTCTGAGCTTATTACACCAACTCACAAGCCATTACAAGCATTTTTACAATGTACATGTTGTTAAATAATATTTAAAAAGTCACAAAACATGTGCACTAGCTCTGGGTAACTGCCACTGTCAGTGACTAACAAAGCATAACAGAGCCAAAACAACTATTACTGTACAGTAATTTACATTAAAGCTGCAAAAAAAAGAAAAAGGAGCAATTCTTGTTGTTATTCAGTTTTCTACTTACATGTCAAATCCAAACTGACCGGAGTACCAAAGCCGTGCACAGCACCCATGTATGAACGGGTGGCAAAAACTTGAAGATAATAATAATCATTAAAAAACACGTGTAAAAATGGCTAATAGCTCAATTTTCCTCACTTGCTGATCTGCACAACTGTATATGTTGCAATGACTAGCAAAGCATAACAGAACCAAAACAACTACTAAAACAACTACTGTATTTAACTGTAAGTAACTGTGTTTAACATTATAGCTGCAGAAAAATGTGTTTTTTGTTCAGCATTTACATCACTTTACTGTAAAATACACAAATCTGTGTTCCACTCCCTTTCAGCTTTTTACTTACATGTCCCACAGGCTGGAGAGGCCTTCCTTAGGGCCATAGCTTTAAAAAAAAAAAAAAAAAAAGTATTGTCAAGACAGAAATCTTAACTAAACTAGTGTCCTCTCACTCACAGTCCTTCAAAGTAATTCTTAAAATGTACAAGTTGCTAAATAATATTTAAAAAGTCACAAAAATTTGTAATAGCTCAACTTTCCTCACTTGCTGCTCTTTGTTAGTGACTAACAAAGTATAACATAACCAAAACAACTCTTACTGTACAGTATTTCACATCAAAGCTGGAATATTTTAATAGAGCAATCTGCCGCAAGAATGTGTTATTTTGTTCAGTGTTTACATCAATTTACTGTATTCATAGAAATACACAGATGTGTATTCCATTCCCATTCAGCTTTTTACTTACGAGCACCAAATGCCGGTAATGATCTTTGCACACGCCTGCCTTGACAGATTCCTATCACTTCAAGATTTAAAAAACAGAAAAAGTGTGAGGTCACAACATTACATGACAATTAGTAAATCTGGTTTCTGAGATTAGAGAGTTGGGTTGTTCAAATATCCAAAATAGATTTTTATAATGTGAAAGCAGGAAACTATTGTGCTTCTGTATCTTTAGCATTATTTTACTACACCAATGAGCCTAAACATTATGGCCACTCGCAGATGAAGCAAGGGTACCTTCAGGGGTTTTGTAGAGTCAGAGGGTCAGTTATTGGAAAAACACTCACTGGGTACTGGAACATCTCTGTGCACCAGAGGTCCTTCAATCGGCTTGTTGTTGCCTTTGTTGACAGCAATGAAAGCAGTGAAGGAGCTGCTCACTCCTGATTGGACACTGAGCTCCACCACCTTCTCCTTCACTCCTCCATCTTGCTGTCCTCTGTGCTCTCTCTCCTCCATCTCCAGGGAGCGAATCAGAGTCCGAGCACCCAACCTGTGGACTGTTAGTCTGCAGACAGAGGAGAGGAGTAAACACAGGAGGAGCGGAGTAAAATATAGACATATGCACTTTGTCTAATGATGTAACAAGTCTAAAATATCAGATAACGTCTCCGTTTACAGACATTAGAGTGATGTCATTTTTGCTACATTTTGACCTTCATACTGTGAGGAGACAAAAACAAAAAGTTAAAGTTACCCTGTGTCCTCCTCAGGTTTGAGACTGAAGTGGAGCTGGTTCTGAGAGGGATGACCTGCCAGGCTGTACTTCACCGTCACACAGCCCTCTGCTGCATCTGAACTCTGAGAGAACATTACAGTTTTACAAAACAAGTGTATGTTCATAATTACAGACAAAAATCACTGTTATTAATATTTTTCAAACCTGACAAACTAACCAGGGGTGTTTCACTATGAGATGGTGCTGCTCCTACCTGTCCAGTGAGCTGGGCATAAATCAGTGACCTTTGACCCTGGAAAAGTGTTGTGATTGGTGGAGAGAGAGCAGTGACAGACACTCCCTTTGGTAAATCCCAGGTAACTGAGATGTCCACCACTGCTGGCTGCAGAGCAAATCTCAGTGACTGCATCACCTGGTGGGAAAAAACAGTTTCTGAAAGTTGGGAGAGGCACTGACCTTTTACTTCCTGGAACTGTGATTTCTATACCAATAAAAATGTGCTGTTACACTGTTTAATTTAACAGTTTTTCTGTCTTTAAAATTCTTACTTTAGGTTGCATCCTGTCAGTCCCTGTGATGAACTGAGCGTGACCTCCTCCTTCCTTGGCCAACCCATTGATAAGAGCAGAGCTGGATCCTTCTCCAATCCCAAAGGAGAAACACCTACAATACAGTATTTTTATTTTTAACACACACAGAACTACAACACTGGACATACTGTGAGTGTGTTTTTGTTTCACCTGTGAGAACCTGAATTCTTCTTCACCAGATTTATCACGTCTTTGGTGTTGCACACCTCTCCATCAGTAAAGACAAACAGCTAGGGAGGAGAGTTTACACAGTTACACAACATCACATGAAGCATGTGCTGAAAGTCATTCATCTAATTCTATATGAGTGTCAAAACACTGCTGTAGTAATACAACTGTTTTTTTATGGTTAAGTGTTAAGAACAAGGCATGGTTAAGTATGACCTTCAAACAAACAAATTAACTGTGTGTGTGTGTGTGTGTGTGTGTGTGTGTGTGTGTGTGTGTGTGTGTGTGTGTGTGTGTTGTGTGCATTACTTGTCTGGGCTGGCTGGGAATGCAGGGCTGGCTGTAAATATGCTTGAGGGGCTCAAGAATCTCTGTTCCTCCCAGATTAGCATCCATCACCTCAACTTTCTTCAGAGCCTCCTCCATGGTCTCCTGGCTGTACTCCACACTCTTACTGTCATCACACAAATGCATGAACATGGGCACTAATACAAACACACATGTAATGTACAAGCATTAACAAGAAAGACCTGAAGGCATTTGTTGGACTGAGTGACATGAGGGAGTGACTCACGGGAAGATGTGTTCATAACTGGACCCAAAACTGTAGATGTTGAAATAGCAGCCCATTGGTAAGCTCTTCAACAGGAGCAGTAGAGTATCCTGAAGGAAGGAGAGAACAGACAGTGAAGGTTACTGTGTGAGAGGAACACTAGGAAAGATTTTATGTTAGAATTAATACATAATAAATACCCTGGCACTGCTAATGCGAGTCTGGTGACTCTCGCTGTTGTTCATACGCGAACCCATACTCCCAGATCGATCCATCAAGAACACAAACTCTCCACATGAGGAAACTGAAGACATCACAGACTGAGGGAACTCAGGGTACAGGCTCAGCATCACTACTGGATCACCCATCAGAGTGCCTGAAACACAAGAGGAAAGACACAGAAATGACCACAAATCTGGCCTTCACCATTTAATCCAATACATGTTAACATGTAACATGAGGATAATTAACGTGTTTCAAGCTGAGTAACAACTTCACTGATGTGCACTCACCAGGCTTTGCAGAGGCCTGTCCTGCCTCCACCACAGCAGTGGGCTGGTGGGCATCTTTGTAATAAATCAGCAGTTCAACATCCCTGTCAAACTTGTGTCCTGCAGCCAACTTGACCTGCAGTTCACAAAATGCAACCTCATATATTTTGTTCACTACTGAGGATCAACCACACACAGCAGACACATTAGCAGTCTACCTACCGTGGCCTGGGTCTGCTCTGTGTTGAGGTACTGCAGAGGGTCCAGGGAACAGCTGGACTCTACTTTAGAGACTGGACGAGGAGAGGACACTCGGGCAGAAAAAGACAGACTGTAGGGAACCAGAGAGGCTGGAACAGAAGTCACCTGAACACTGGCACCTTCACTACCTGTACACAACATCAGACAAACATTTTACACAAAGGATTTCAGTGTTCTGATCGTATATTTGCACAATGGCTTTTAAGAAATGCATTTCCTACCCTGTGGTTCATAGCGAGGGTTGAGCACAGCAGGCAGACAGAACCTCAGCCCGTCATCAGCCTGCACAGCCAGCTCAATGACGTACTCCAGCCTGATGGAGGCGCTCTCTCCTGGAGGCAGACTGCCCACACTCAGAGAGAATATATCTGGACTCTGCTCACTCTCCTCCAATAGGAAGGCCTGCTGACCGGAGCTCAGCGCGTCATCATACTCCTCCCGAGCCTGGAGCACAGACACAACATTCACTGTGTTGACTGTTTCTTTCAGATCCATTATAGTGAGCGAACCTTTACTGTCCAGCTCACCTGCTGTTTCTCCTTCACCTCAGCTATAATCTGTGTCTGTCCAATCGTAGCACTGAAATGACAGACAGCTGCATCTCCAGGCAGAGGGAAGACAAAGACAGCCTCTAGTGGTTTGTCCTCCTTGTTCTCATAGTTCAGAGTGGAGACCACTGTAGCCACATGGTCTCTCACTTCCAGCTGCACCTCAATGCTCTTCAGAGGAACTGATGGAGAAATGGAGTAGAAACATTACAAATCTACAAAGAGTTGATGATCCTTATAATAATCACTGATGATACTTAATTAGTCAAAAAAGTTATTAACATTTTTTGTCCCTCCTCTTGCTCGTGAAAGTGTATGTACTCAGTTTTGATTAGTAAAGTTCCTCTGCTGCCTCCCTGTGGCCCAAACACAGACTTGCATAGACAAATATCTGCACTGTCACTCTTTTCCTGATTAGCAGAGCAAAATCAAATATACAAAACCAAAACAGCACTTTAAATGTAAGTGACACTGTTAATGTCACAGCGAACTAAACACTTAACAAAAGAAAACCTTGAAGTCCGTCATTAGGTTTGAATGTAGAGGAGAGAAAGTTTGGATCTGATGTTTGTGAACATCTTTACCTGGTTGCTTCTGGACAGTTAGCAGACCACAGCAGCTCATCTTTGTACCTCTGTAACAGACAACAACCAATGAGAGTTACATTTGCTAAAAACGCTATATTTGCTTTGATGACTCATTTAAACTGCACCAAGTTTCTCTTCTCACTCTAGCAACAGTACGATTATGACCGGTCGAGGAAGCGCATATATCCAGTAATCTTGCTCTGTTCCCCCTTCCGTTTTTGATTTCGTCTACAGTTTCCGGGGATTTTCCAGGTTTTTTTCCTGACAGAAATGTTCCTCTGACAGGCTAAAAAAAAAAAAAAAAGTCATTTTCTGCCAGAGTGCGTCGTCACTTTGCACAACTTGCAGAAACACACGGTAGAAATGCCTACCTTTGAAGAAACAGATAGTTGTGTTCTGGATAGTTTGGGGTATTTTCCCCCGTAGACGTGTTCAGGAACAGGTCTATGCAGCTGCGAACAAACACTGTTCCACATAGAAATAATAAGCGTTTTTCTGTCACGCCTCAGAGGTACACTTGTCACATGTCACGGAGACGCACCAGGTGGGTGGAGCTTGCATTGTACAGTTTTAGTTTATACTTTGCGATTTCCTCATTGGCCAACTGCAGCAAACAGCTGCAACTACAATAAATAAACTGCTCACACACTCCTGCTTTACCAAACAAATTAAGCGTTAGTTTTAAAAAGGTGTCTAATAGTCTGTCTGAGTATCAAACCTATCAGCAATGTGTGTGTTTACTGGTGTTTATATTTTCTTAAATGTTCAGTAAGCGTCTGTTCCTGTCTCCATGTTTCTTGGCAATCTTAACTCCTTGTAATATCAGCTGGGGAAGTGTAGTTATCATTGTAGACAGGTAATGTGTACATCTCACGAGACAATGAAATGAGGGTATAACATATGTTTTGAACAGACAACAGGATGATTTTATCAACTACTGAGTCAAAACCTAGATACCTAGACTCCTGCTGTATTTAGCACAATATGAACAAATAAGCCAAGGGACATGGTTCAGCTTTTCAGAAAGACTGATTAAAAAACAACAACAACAACAACTTATGAGGTCACTATATGGTGTATAAACTTTAAGACTCATATAAAATACAAATAAAAAGGCAGAGGGTAAATATAGTGCAATATATACAGTTTACATTATTTGAGTTCACTGCATGATGAAATGAGCTGACCTTATATTTGAACCTCTCTGCACAGCTCCTCTAATTTAGCTAACCTTTGTCCAAGTTTAATTGATTTAGGTAAAAACAGTTTCAGATAAAAAGCAACATTAAAGGCATAAATACAGAAGAACATTTCCATATGTTTGTGCTGTTGCATGATTGATGGATGGACCAATCCCAGTCAGTTTCATTAAAAGCTCAGAGCCCCAGGACATCTCTCTGCACTGCACAACCTAACAGTGTATTTCCAGCTTCCACACACTCTGCCACACATGGTGCTGGAAAAAAGAAAACACAAAAGACGCACGACTAAGTATATAAGCAAAGCAGTATATATAGCAGCAGCTCAGCACTTATTATTATGATTATTACCATTCTGAGCACGGAACCATGACACAGCCTTCATAGCCAGAAGCTCCCACTCTTCCTTAGCATCCATCTTGAAACCATGAAGCCAGATCAGAGCCAGAATGGTGGCCCACACTTCCTGGTTCACCTAATTCAACAAATCAAAGAAATGCAGATGACTAAAGCTCACATTATCTTTGCACTGGGATGTTATTAGCTGCTGTAAAGATATATATATATATATATATATATAAAATAAAAAATAATTATGCTTGAACACTGTTACCATTTAATACAACTTAATAACCTGTCAGGCTGCACTCTTATATTTGGAAATAACCCACCAAGGCAGGCTTTGTCTTCTCCACCTCCTCGCTGGTCTTTCCCAGCGCAGCAGCCAGAGCTGGATCCAGCACCCAGCGACCAGACGCCTCCTGCAGGGAAACCAACTGCAGCAAAGGGTCTCTGAGTGGCTGCTTAGGCTCAGTGTCGGCATCCCTACTTGAAGATGCTTCTGAGGAGAAATCAAATAAAGTGTGGACAGAAAATAATCTGTGTGTGGCTGTATGGATGTGGGAGGATTTATTGGGACTGTGAAGAAAGTGGCAGCAGTCTGTACACAATAAAAAATGGTAAAACATATGGCACTTGTTTACTTACTGTTGCTCTGAGGTGAGGCACTCTGACCCTTAAGGTAGGAGCCAATTCTGTTGAACACTGTTAGGGAAGAGATTTCAAGCAAATCATCAGGATCTCTTGTTCTTCTTATAAAAAGAACAACTACATATATATATATATATATATATATATATATATATATATATATATATATATATATATAAAACAACTGTACTTTGGTACTAAACTGGAGATGTTGAAGTCATATCAGGTGCGAATGATTGGCCAAAATACCAAAGTAAAGTCTTTATTTTCTTTACTAAACTCTACTGTGTTGTGTTCACTTCAGTCTGTTAACTTTGCAGCGCTCCTTTAGAACAGGTGGGCTCTACAGTGAGAATGTTAGCTTGTTAGTATGTTAGTATGTTTTGAAAAGTTATTTGGGTGCAGCGACTCATAGACTGAGTTTGGAAAAACACACAAATTGCTTAATACCAACACCATTTAACATTAGCTAGGAGCAGTGTAACTTCTGAAACATTCACATCAGCCAGCAGCTTCTCATTTTTAGTTGAATGTAGAGATATTTCAGTCTGGACCTGCTGATACTGTCAGACCAGCAAGGCCAGACCTGTTGCTCAGAAGACACATTGCTGTTTTTCAGATGTAACTATTTAGTACTTTGAGCAGCAGCAACAAAATTCTGTTCAACCCACTTTGTTTAGAAACCTCCTTTCATAAGTTTATGCTGAGTGTGTGCAGGAGTCCTTTAAACTTTTACCTGATTTTACTTTCTTCTTTACAGATTTTCCTGAAAGTTTTGAGAGAAAAGTTGCATTCATTTTGAACATCAACCCACTGGTAATTGTAGTTCTCATTCAAACTGTGTATTTTGACATTTAACTGCAAACTTGGAGAAAAATACAAGTACAAAACCCCATTATGAATCCCATTACAATGGCTCACTGACTCAAACAATCATACAGTACCACAGCTGGCCCTGATATTGTTCCTAGTATCCAGTCAAGATCCTTAATCCTTAATTGATGCAGGATCAGGGTCAGTAAATAGAAAACTGCAGAAATTTGATCTTTCAAAAAGACAATTTGGCTCCAAAACAAAATATAAAAGTTATATATATATATATATATATATATATATATATATATAACTTACCGTGGCTTGTAAGTGAACTCAGGGAGGCGCCAATTTCCCTGAAAACTGTTCAGGAAGGACATTTCAAGCACGTACCCTTCATTTTGTTTAACATTAATCTATATTCTTACTGTCCCACTCTCCAACATGTTTAGACAACATTACAGCCAAAATAACTCATGTAATATCTAATACAAAATGTAATATTGTTCTTACAAGAGAAATCAAATTAACTCTTCTATTAAGTTATACTGTCTTTGTTGTATTCAGAGATGTATGAACTACGTTAAAAAGAAAAAAAAAATTCAACATACCATTAACATTACTGCATGGATCATCGTCATAGAGACCCATACAGTAACCAATGAGGCTAGCTTTGAGGTAATCTTTGAGATAAAACAACAAAAATTATTTAGGTTAGTAAACAAAAAATATCAACCAGTAAACCACAGCTTCTTCATCAAGACCACAAATGGACATTAAAAGACCACACAAACATTCATGACATTCACAGACTACAATCTGCATTTTGAAATCAACCAAACATAAACTTATTTATCAAACAAAATCTAAATAAAAGTTGCACATTCTTCATTTACATTTAGAGGAACACTCACAGGCTGTTGGAACATCTCTGTGCACCAGAGGTCCTTCAATCGGCTCATTGTTGCCTTTGTTGACAGCAATGAAGGCAGTGTAGGAACTGCTCACTCCTGATTGGACACTGAGCTCCACCAACTTCTCCTTCACTCCCTCATCATGCTGTCCATCATAGTCTCTCTCCTCCATCTCCAGGGAACAAATCAGAGTCCGAGCACCCAACCTGTGGACTGTTAGTCTGCAGACAGAGGAGAGGAGTAAACACAGGAGGTGTTTACCTTACATTTCTATGAAAAACAAAACACAGAGATCTGTCTACATTATTCTATCATAAGAGTGTACAGGTCACAATATGCATACTTAACATTTGAGAATGTTCCTCTTATTTTTAACTAAAATGACTTCATTCAAACTTTAAATTCTCAACTATAAATTATCTACCCAGTGCATGGCACTTCTGCTGTCTGATTAAAAGCTGACTTTACCCTGTGTCCTCCTCAGTTTTGAGACTGAAGTGGAGCTGGTTCTGAGAGGGATGACCTGCCAAGCTGTACTTCAGCGTCACACAGCCCTCTGCTGCATCTGAACTCTGAGAGAATGTCACAGTGTTAGAGGCCATGTTTGTTAATGTGTTAATATAACTGATTTAAAAAAAATAAAATGAAATCATTTACATTGTTGAGAACCAAATTCAGCCTCAGATACTGAATAGGTGTTTCACTATGAGATGGTGCTGCTCCTACCTGTCCAGTGAGCTGAGGCATAAACCAGTGACCTTTGACCCTGGAAAAGTGTTGTGATTGGTGGAGAGAGAGCAGTGACAGACACTCCCTTTGGTAAATCCCAGGTAACTGAGATGTCCTCCACTGCTGGCTGCAGAGCAAATCTCAGTGACTGCATCACCTGGTGAGGTAGAAGATCAATTTGTCATTCCATATCTTACCGAAAATGTTTTTCTTATACAGACTATAATGTCTTACTTTAGGTTGCATCCTGTCAGTCCCTGTGATGAACTGAGCGTGACCTCCTCCTTCCTTGGCCAACCCATTGATAAGAGCAGAGCTGGATCCTTCTCCAATCCCAAAGGAGAAACACCTACAATACAGTATTTTTATTTTTAACACACACAGAACTACAACACTGGACATACTGAGAGTGTGTTTTTGTTTCACCTGTGAGAACCTGAATTCTTCTTCACCAGATTTATCACCTCTTTGGTGTTGGACACCTCTCCATCAGTAAAGACAAACAGCTAGGGAGGAGAGTTTACACAGTAGAGAAAGTCTAACAGATATAGTATAAACGCTATGTGTGTATGCGTGTGTGTACCCTAAACTGAAATACCACAAAAGTTATTCACTTCAAACGTTCAGCATAATGACTCAAAGAGTTGAACTACACATGCATGAGAGCTGTTTAATTTATCTCCTTCTGTCTATGAGTTTCAAACTAAATCAGGACTGTAATTCAAGTAATTAAGAGTAAAGTCTTAGAATAGAAAAGTGTATCCTTCTCTGTTGATGACTGGATTACACACTATATGTATAACCTATGTGTGTGTGTGTATTACTTGTCTGGGTTGATTGGGAATGCAGGGCTGGCTGTAAATATGCTTGAGGGGCTCAAGAATCTCTGTTCCTCCCAGATCAGCATCCATCACCGCAACTTTCTTTAGAGCCTTTACCATGGTCTTCTGGCTGTACTTCACACTCTTACTGCCATGAAAAAATACACACAAGTGGACATACATGATTGACATCAACATGCACAAACACATGAATACACATGTACAAGAAGTGATATCAAAGACTGCCGAACATTTTTTTTCGGCTGAATGAGTTAATGGAGTGACTCACGGGAAGATGTGTTCATAAGAGTCACCAAAACTGTAGATGTTGAAATAGCAGCCCATTGGTAAGCTCTTCAACAGGAGCAGTAGAGTATCCTGAAGGAAGGAGAGAACAGACAGTGAAGGTTACTGTGTGAGAGGAACACTAGGAAAGATTTTATGTTAGAATTAATACATAATAAATACCCTGGCACTGCCAAAGGCGTGTTTCTTGCCCCTCGCTGTCATTCGTAAGACAATCCATACTCCCAGATCGATCCATCAAGAACACAAACTCTCCACATGAGGCAACTGAAGACATCACAGACTGAGGGAACTCAGGGTACAGGCTCAGCATCACTACTGGATCACCCATCAGAGTGCCTGAAACACATATTATTTATTCAAACACATGGAACTCAGTTGGAGAGTGAGGATAATTAAGTTCTTAGGCAAAGTAACAACTTCACTGATGTGCACTCACCAGGCTTTGCAGAGGCCTGTCCTGCCTCCACCACAGCAGTGGGCTGGTGGGCATCTTTGTAATAAATCAGCAGTTCAACATCCCTGTCAAACTTGTGTCCTGCAGCCAACTTGACCTGCAGTTCACAAAATGCAACCTCATATATTTTGTTCACTACTGAGGATCAACCACACACAGCAGACACATTAGCAGTCTACCTACCGTGGCCTGGGTCTGCTCTGTATTGAGGTACTGCAGAGGGTCCAGGGAACAGCTGGACTCTACTTTAGAGACTGGACGAGGAGAGGACACTCGGGCAGAAAAGGACAGACTGTAGGGAACCAGAGAGGCTGGAACAGAAGTCACCTGAACACTGGCACCTTCACTACCTGTACACAACATCAGACAGGTTGGAGATGGTGTAACTAAAGATATTACACATTGAAATCATTTAAGCAGCTGAAAGCCTTTGGTCCAGCTGATAGTCTTTGTTGTTCAGGACAAATAAAATCTTTTGCTGAGAAAATAACAATCTTACACCTGCTGGATTTTGATGAATGGACCAATGAATGTGACAGCATACAACTGATCTGCCACAACATTAAAATCACCCGGTCCCCCTCGTGCTGCCAAAACACTGTCCTGTCTGGGCATGGACACAATACCTCTGGGGGGTGTCCTGTGGTGTCTGGCACCAGGACACTGGCAGAGTGCTGTTGCCATGGGAGGGTGGGTGCTTGGTCTGCAATACTGTTTAGCTGGGTGGTACGTGTCAAAATAACATCAGGGTGAACATTGCATTGTAACGAGATGATCAGTATTATTCACTTCATCTTCTTCTGTTTTAATGTTGTGGCTGATCAGTAACATGAAAGGTTGTATGAACAATACTACTTATGGATTACTGGATGTCATGACTTGACGCTCAAGTGCCCTAAAATAGTTTGCTCTTCTGTCTTACTTTTTATTTGTCTCTAAATAGTTAGGTAATTCTGTATGACTGTGTCCTAGTATGTCCTGAAAATCCACACTCTGAGCAAGCTTCAACAGGTGCTGTTGACAGTTGCTGGAAATATGTCAGATGAATTTAGCAATTTACTTCTTGGAAGTGTTGCAAGTTTGCATATTGTGACATACAGAACTTAACCTTTTTGTGACAAGAATGCAAAATAAAGGGAACATTCACCCAATAGAAACATTTTTGCACAACACAAATGGCAAAGACTATTTCCAGAGTCTGCTATGTCAGTGTTGTGTCAGTGGTTTATCTTAAGGGTTCCTGGTCAAGGTGCTGGCTGGGTTTCCTACCCTGTGGTTCATAGCGAGGGTTGAGCACAGCAGGCAGACAGAACCTCAGCCCGTCATCAGCCTGCACAGCCAGCTCAGTGACGTACTCCAGCCTGATGGAGGCGCTCTCTCCTGGAGGCAGACTGCCCACACTCAGAGAGAATATATCTGGACTCTGCTCACTCTCCTCCAATAGGAAGGCCTGCTGACCGGAGCTCAGCGCGTCATCATACTCCTCCCGAGCCTGGAGCACAGACACAACATTCACTGTGTTGACTGTTTCTTTCAGATCCATTATAGTGAGCGAACCTTTACTGTCCAGCTCACCTGCTGTTTCTCCTTCACCTCAGCTACAATCTGTGTCTGTCCAATCGTAGCACTGAAATGACAGACAGCTGCATCTCCAGGCAGAGGGAAGACAAAGACAGCCTCTAGTGGTTTGTCCTCCTTGTTCTCATAGTTCAGAGTGGAGACCACTGTAGCCACATGGTCCCTCACCTCCAGCTGCACCTCAATGCTCTTCAGAGGAACTGATGGAGAAACAACTAATTGTTAGTAGATTTATACATTTTTAATTCTGGTTAGGAAAACTCCTCTCTCACTCCCTGATGACCAAACACTCTCTGGTGGGTATTCAAACACATTCACAACCACCCTCACATTGCACAGGGAAGTACACACACATTAGCATATAACTTAAATGACTTGAAACTTGTGTGATTCAAGGAAACAAAAAGCTTGTGGATATTTTAATGTTTTCAGCTCTGTACCTGGTTCTCTCGGGAGAGTAAACAGACCACAGAAATGTGACATCCCACCTGTGCAACAAGTCACACCTTTATTTTCTGCTGTAGGTAAGAGATAAAATGATGATGAGTTAAAAAAAATGTTGGCGTTTTTGTTCTTAAGTTACTCTATTTTCTTGTGAATGTAATCCAAATTCTTAGCTTTACTTTGACCAAGCTGTTCCACATTTATTTGTGTTTTTATTTATATATTCAAATTTATTTAGTCAGTTCATGAAAAATAACAACAAAAACATGAAGCTGTGATATGAGTAAATGACTGAAACGAGGAACTCCTTTGACTAACGTCAATCTTGCTTTAACTGTAAAATTCAAACTAATACACCTCTAAAACAAACTAAAACAGATATGAACCTCTTGCTGTGAATATGATCATTATTCTTCTAGGATGTCATTCTCTAACTTAATTTAACTAAATAACTGCCCAATCTGCCCTTTTCTTTTCTTTTCTTTTTTTTTTTTTTTTAAAGTAATTGAAAAGTAATTAACCTTACAGCTATAGCGCTGCGTTACTATACTAAAGGAGTATATTCAAAACTGGAACGCCTACCTTTGAAAGCTGACACTCCTGTTTTCGGGGTAGTTACCTTTTGGAGATATAGTGAGACAAACTGTAGGTTTACAAAACAGGAACCATAAACCAGCTGCTGCAACACTGAAATCACAGTCACGCCTCTGCCGGGTGCGCTCGATCTGGTTCACAGGGACACCGGATGTGTGGGCGTTGAGACTCCAATACCAAACATTTTGATGGCGAAATCAAACGTCTTCCTAATAGTTTAACTATGATGATACAGTGCTTGGAATAATCAGCTGTGTCTCATTTGGTCTGAGTGCGAAGCTTTTCATTTCATAAATCCAGCTGCTGGACACAAAATGTCTCCTGCTTCATTTAAAGGTCCATTTTCAGGTTAAATTAACAACAGTTTGCTTACAAACTATGTATGATGTCATAATCCTGCGCAAACGCATCCTGACCTCTGATTTAATGAGTTCAGACAAACTTAACCCCTGAGCAGATGAATGTTAAAACAGCATTGTAGCGTCAAACTGCAGATACATCTTCCTGCACTGGGAAGATCCAACATCCAAGTGAAGTAAGCTCACCACATTTGCGTGAGTGGAGGGGGACTTTGAATAAAATGTCATTTGAATCTGATATATCTTGGGTGCACACACTACTTTCACTATGTTCAGCAGGTGTCTTTTCACTGCCTTTTAAGTCTGTTATTCTAAACATTCTGTCTGGGATATTTATAAAAGTACATCTAATAACATGCAGATGAAGTTGGGTTATAAATGCTGGCAGTATTTTGTTTTGGTCTTCTGAATAATTCTATGCAATGTGTCTAAAAACTTTTTAAAAAGATAAAAACATCTTCAACAACTTCTGGTCTCGTTTCTAAACTTGTTATGAAATAATGTGGCCAGATCTTTAAGCTGTAGACTGAGGTCTGGGCTGCGAGACAAATGCAGTGGAATAAATCTAGAAGACTTCTGCATTATGAAAGTCAGCATTCACTAAGATGCACGTATCCCAGCCGTATCATGTCTACCATGATTTCTCAGACTGTGTTCTGAGACACTGCATGGGGAAATATGTTAGTCTCTTATTTGAATCGAGTTTCAGGTCCAAAGATTCAACTTTAATATTTGTGAGTAGCTTCAGGTACACAGCAATATCAAAGGTACAAAACAAAAGTCGATTTTTTTCCTTGTAACAGAGCTGATCCTGAACAGATGAAGCATAGTGCAAATACAGTAAGACACACAATATTACAAAAGGTGATTGATTGGTTTGTGGCCTAAGGTAGGGAGATGAGTTAAACAGCTTGTTACATGCACATGCAGTTCAACTCTTTGAGTCATTGTGCAGAAAGTTAGTGGTGTTTATTTTTTTGGGTAGTTGAAAATTGTCTGAGAAAATGGTGGACAGCAGCAAAATGGCAACCACTGATGTCCTTGGGGAAGAGATAGTAGTCTGAGGGTGCCAAATTAGGTGAGCAGGGCAGGTGTTGGACAACGTTCAGCAGATGACTGCACAAAGGCCAATGTTGTCTGTTTTTCTCAGACTGTACTGACTTGGAATTTTCTATGAACCAAAACAGAAATACCACAAAAGTTATTAACTCTGCACAATCCTCAAAGAGTTGAACTGTACATGCATGTAATGAGAGAGCTCATCTTTCTACTGTGAGCTACAAACCTCTCAATCACCCCTCATATAAAGGTAGGTGCAAATAGCAATATGCAATGTAAAGGTGTGGGGATGAAGTGAATCTGCTTCTGTGCAATATTTCTGAAGGGGAGGCCAGTTAAATGAAAAGCTCAGAGCCCCAGGACATCTCTCTGCACCGCGCAACCTAACAGTGTATTTCCAGCTTCCACACACTCTGCCACACATGGTGCTGGAAAAAACAAATGAAAACACATCATTAACAGGGGATGTTATTTGACTGATTCTAGCCAGTCCACTATTAAAAAAAAACCAACAGATCAGTACTTTGATTATATTTTGATTATTATGATTATTACCATTCTGAGCACGGAGCCACGACACAGCCTTCATAGCCAGAAGCTCCCACTCCTCCTTTGTGTCCATTTTGAAACCATGAAGCCAGATCAGAGCCAGGATGGTGGCCCACACTTCCTGGTTCACCTAATTGACACAAAATTCAAACAAGGTAGACATAAAATTTCAGGGGGCATCATGACTGTTGTTAAAACAACAGTAATTATATTATATACAATAAAATCACTTTTACTTTCATGTGTGCTCTTCACACATTTAGTCAATGCCTTTCATTAACAGGTGGTTAAGAACGGGGACATCATCTCCACCCTCTTAGTCTGATTGCGTTTCTTATATACTGAATAGTCCTGACATCATTCTCTCTGTCATACTTTCAGCTGATGAAGATTTTTACAGGTTTTACTGCAGTTTAATGACACCTCTGTAGACTCATTTCGACTGTTTGTATCTCAGCTTCCCTTTTTGTCCCTCTGTCTAAGACGATTCTATTTTAGCAACAGAATATTTGACACTTTTTATGCTTTATATGAAGTGTTTCATCAAATCATCATTACAAGCCACGTTATGAAATCTGTTTTAAAACAACTCTTGTCATTAATTTGTTTCTATTATTATTTTTTAACAAGAACTTACGGCTGAGGGTTTTGGTTTCTCCACCTCCTCGCTGGTCTTTCCCAGTGCAGCAGCCAGAGCTGGATCGAGCAGCCAGCAGCCAGACGCCTTCTGGAGGGAGACCAACTGCAGCAAAGGGTCTTTGTGAGGCTGTTTGGGCACGTTGAATCCAGACTCTCTAGCTCTCAAGTCTGATTTAAACAATTCTTCAAAAGAACAAAATTTCATTATCCTTGTGAATTTTTCCACTAGTATGTATATTATATATATATATTAATTTTTTGTGATTTGATTTCAATGTGTAGAGTTAGTGTTACTTTAGGTTACTTTTTGTTTGGTATCTGCTCTTTCACATAGCAGTACTTTGGAAGTTAAGAAACTATTTCTGGATGACAGTGAAACCTGCAGGTCACATGATGCCCTGGGACCCAGAGAGAATTTATGCCATACACTTCAGTTTCAAAAGAAACTATTGTACAGTTAAACCAGGAAGTAAATGCCTGAACCCTATATACTAAAAAAATACAAATAAGTAGTGCAGCTAAGGTGTCAGTAACTAATGTATGTAAATAATAATAATAATAATAATAATGTAATGTTGTTCTAATGGCAGAAATGTGTTTCCGTAAACACCACAGTAGTTTTAGACTGGGCAAATTACTTTTTGAATTGTCATCTATATTGTGAAAAATACCTGTGTCATCTTCAAGTTCTTCATAGTTATCATCACAAAGGTCTGCTCCTCCAGAAGAAATGCATTGTTAAAACAGCAGAGGCATACTAAAATATTTTATGGTTCTAATCAAAATGAATAAGTCAGTTGTCTTACTGTGCATTAACTTATGATTCTAATTAGATTTTTTTATCTACACTGATGCTTGCTTGCCCTTATTCACAGAAGTACCAGTAGGTAAAGGACATTATTTGCAGAGAGTAAGATGAGAACATTTTACTCTCACAGCTGTCCATTCAATGCAAAGCCTCTGCTCTGCTCAAAGATAACAAAATTCACTCACCAGCACTTTTTGCTTGTTAACACATTTATCTTACTTGTTTATGGGGTACAAATAATAGTAAAAGGACAAAATGTATTTTGTATGTGCCATTATGATCATTTTATCTAACTCTCAGCAATGATACAAATAAGTGTATAACCTGATTACTCTATTATTATATGATTGCAGGTCCTCCAGAAAGAATTTATGCCATAGAAATAAATGTCTGAGAGCCCTATAAATCAAAAAATTGCAAATCATTCTTTGAATCATCATCAGTCTATATATAAGGAACTAATACATGCTGTAAACCATACCTGCACTTTGTTCACAGTCTTCAAAGCCATCATCGAAATACATTACTCCTCCTCCTGATGAAATGCATTGTTAGAACAGCAAAAGCATACCAGAATATTTTAAGATTCTAATCAAAATTAATAAGTCAGTTGTCTTATTGTGGATTAATTTATGGTATCAGTTTCATTTTACTACTTACGCGAGTAGGTGTATAAGTGGAAAATATCAAATGATTCCTATTCTTTTATGAGGGTATGTGATTGCAAGTCACATGATGCCCTAAGATCCAGAATTTATGCCATGCACTTCAGTTTCAAAGGAGACTACTGTACAGTTAAACCAGGAAATAAATGTCTGAGAAATTAAAAAATTACAAAATTTACAAATTACTGTTTGAATCGTCATCAGGCTATATAAAAGGAATAAATACATGGTGTAAACCGCACCTGTGTTAGAACGGTCAACAATGCAACACAGGTTTGTTCCTTCAGAAGAAATGCATTGTTAGAATAGCAAAAGCATACTATAATATCTTATGGTTCCAATCAAATGAATAAGTCCATTGTCTTATTGTGCATTCACTTGTGCAATGCACTTAGCAAATGTTGGATCTTGTTGCCCCGAGTTGCTTTGTGTTTGATCCAGGTTTGCTTCACCTGTACACTTAGCAGAATGAGACCTGACTTATACATGTTCAACATTAGGTACTCATCTGATGAACCTTCAGTTTCAAAAGAAACTATTTTACAGTTATACAACGAAGTAAAAGTCTCAACCCCATATACTAAAAATGACAAATAAGTAGGGCTGCTAAGGTGTCAGTAACTAATGTATGTAAATAATAATAATAATAATATATATATTTTTGTACTAATGGCAGAAACACCACAGTAGTTTTAGACTGGGCAAATGCCTGAACATGAAATAACCAGTGCCCTCATATATTTTTGTGCTCAGTGAATTTAGAAATACACCACATGTGTGTTCAAAATAGCAAATTAACCTTTTACTCACCAAAAGTGCCACAAGCAGCACTCATGTACATCTGAGGAGTAACCATCATCCTACTGAAACCTGAGATAAAAAGAGAGTAGGATATTATATGAAAGTAACTGGCTGTTTGATAAATTGATAACTGATAAGTCTCATTATTAATTGATGTGTTAACCATTTATGTAAAATAATAGTCTCTTAAGACGCTTTTTTAATCCAATTTTTGATTATGATTATAATTATGATTCATGACTGCATTAAGAGTAGAAATTATTGTAAGATTTTTGGAATATAACAGCAAAGGACCCCACTGCAAATTATAGTTGGCACACGTCAAATCAACAGAGGCACAACACATTTATGTCACATCACTCTTGGAGAAATACACTCACAGGCTATTGGAACATCTCTCCGCACCAGAGGTCCTTCAATCGGTTCGTTGTTGCCTTTGTTGACAGCAATGAAGGAAGTGAAGGAGCTGCTCACTCCTGATTGGACACTGAGCTCCACCACCTTCTTCTTGACTCCCTCATCATGCTGTCCCTTATCGTCTGTCTCCTCCATCTCCAGGGAGCGAATCAGAGTCCGAGCACCCAACCTGTGGACTGTTAGTCTGCAGACAGAGGAGAGGAGTAAACCTTACATTTCTATGAAAAACAAAACAGACATAGTCTAGATAATCCTGTTAAAGGCATATGAGGATATAAAATCAATACATGAAAATTAGACGTAAAATAAACACTCCCATTGTGCTTTAATGTCAGAATGCTAACATTCTCACAATGACAATGTTAACATGCTGATGGTAAGGGGGTATAATATTTCCTATATTTTATCTGTATTCACATCAGCATTGTAATGTGCTAATTTTTATTTTTCATGTTATTTTATTATATCATATTACTGTCTTTTAGTTCAGATTGGACAGATAGGGGACACATACTGAAAACTAAGTTTCAAAGGGAGGGGTTACAGTGGACATGTGTGGAGTGGATAGGTAACTGCAAACACCTGAAAGCGCTGCATAAAGTCAGGCGTGCTAAAGGTGTATTATCCCTTGTAACCACTTACACATACGAGTAAACTCAGTATCATAAAGTCAGCATCTAATTTAAAGTCATTCTGCTGTCTGATTAAAAGCTGATTACCCCGTGTCCTCCTCAGGTTTGAGACTGAAGTGGAGCTGGTTCTGAGAGGGATGACCTGCCAGGCTGTACTTCACAGTCACACAGCCCTCTGCTGCATCTGAACTCTGAGAGAACATTACAGTTTTACAAAACAAGTGTATGTTCATAATTACAGACAAAAATCACTGTTATTAATATTTTTCAAACCTGACAAACTAACCAGGGGTGTTTCACTATGAGATGGTGCTGCTCCTACCTGTCCAGTGAGCTGGGCATAAATCAGTGACCTTTGACCCTGGAAAAGTGTTGTGATTGGTGGAGAGAGAGCAGTGACAGACACTCCCTTTGGTAAATCCCAGGTAACTGAGATGTCCTCCACTGCTGGCTGCAGAGCAAATCTCAATGACTGCATCACCTGGTGAGGTAGAAGATCAATTTGTCATTCTATATCTTACCAAAAATGTTTTTCTTATACAGACTATAATGTCTTACTTTAGGTTGCATCCTGTCAGTCCCTGTGATGAACTGAGCGTGACCTCCTCCTTCCTTGGCCAACCCATTGATAAGAGCAGAGCTGGATCCTTCTCCAATCCCAAAGGAGAAACACCTACAATACAGTATTTTTATTTTTAACACACACAGAACTACAACACTGGACATACTGAGAGTGTGTTTTTGTTTCACCTGTGAGAACCTGAATTCTTCTTCACCAGATTTATCACCTCTTTGGTGTTGCACACCTCTCCATCAGTAAAGACAAACAGCTAGGGAGGAGAGTTTACACAGTTACACAACATCACACCCTGAAAGTCACCCACATCATTTTCTGAGTGATGTATTGGCTTGTCGTTTCAGTAACACACAAGGAACAGTGAATTATGTAAAACAACAAAGGTGTGGTAAGTATGAACTTCAAGAAAACCAGTTTGCTCTTGTTCAACTGTGACCAGAACAGTAGGGCCCACTGAGCTGATCAGTCAAGGTATTTTTAACAGACTGTTAACAGATGTTAAGCATGATCTCTTTCTAGTCCACTGGTGTGAGTGACAGATGTCAAGCACTTCACATTCCTTTTTTTTCTTTAGAGGTTCTGCTTTTATTATGACAGAGACAGTGGAGACAGACAGGAAAGGCAGGGTGAAGAGAAAGGGGATGAAATACACCAAAGGGCCCCAGCTAGATTCAAACACCTTAAGCTTATGCAGCAGTTTTAGTAAATGGTATGACATAGTGCCAAGATACACCCTCCCTATTATAACTGACCATAAAACTTTCTGAGACTGTTCTGGGACCCTTCAACTGCACCCTACTTTCTTTACGCAGGGGTATGTATGATGACAACTGAGCTGCTGCAGACCAGGGCTGCAGGACAAGGCTGCAGGACCTGATGGCATACTGGCAACAGTGCTGAAGGCCTGTGCCAAGGAGCTCTCTCCTGCTCTTCACTCACTCTTCTGTAAATGATTACAGGACCACCACCTTCATGCAACTGATGATCACTGAGAAGAAGCTACTAAATGTTGTCTTATCTGAGTATACGCGCCAAACAATAGCTCAGAGTATTTGGCCTTCTTGGAGTCGGGGGGGTCCTGGTGAGGGCCAGGGGGTCTGCTAGGGCAATTTAATACTGGTAGTGACAGTGATGGAGAAACCTGGAGGGGACTGAATGGGAGGAATCTCTTGTTTTTGAACATCTGAACCCTGTCCCACACTGTCCATACTGAGCACTTTGTTTGACCGTAAGGAGGCATACTTTGGAACCATTAGATCAGTAATCAACTTTGTAGACATTTAATCTAATCTGCTGCCCCATTTCATGAACACTTGGATAAAGAGAGGAGCAGAGCTGCTAACTAACCAACCATAACCCTGATTTAGATGAAGTGGATGGGGAGGCTGCCAAATCTGTTTGTGACTCCCACCTTCTAAACTGATCCAAACTCAAGTGGTGTCTTACTGTTGAAGTTTTGTGCTGTTATGGATTCATCATAAAAACAGCATGTTCAAGCATGAGATAAGTGTACCTGGTACAATTAAAAAGGGTTTAACTGAGGACAACTGAACTTGGTTGCCAGAGAGGCTACCAGTCAGCATCAGGATCCCATGTCTGTTGGTCTATTCAGACTGATCTCTACTGTGCTTTGGGATGATTCGAGGGTGAAGCAGCAGGGGATGAGGGTTAGCACCTCCAGGTCTGAGGCAAAGGCATTCTGCCAGAAAATAATGTGCTTCTTTCAAGTAAGGAATCAGTCACTGCCCCAAGTAAAGGAGTTCAAGTATTTCAGCATCTTGTTATTGATATCAACAGGTAGATTGGCTCTTGATCAGCTGTAATGCATACACTGTATCAGACTGTCATGGTGAAAGTCTGAGGCATAGTTCTGTCACAAACACAGAGCCCTTGATGTTGATTACTTTAATAGTGTTGTTGGCATTTTTACTGGCACAAGATTCCTGTATAACTTGTAACTTTTTTTTTGTGTGTTTGCATGCGCAGGCGTGTGTGTGAGTATGGGTGGATATGTGTTGTGTGTATTACTTGTCTGGGTTGATTGGGAATGCAGGGCTGGCTGTAAATGTGCTTGAGGGGCTCAAGAATCTCTGTTCCTCCCAGATCTGCTTGCATCTCTTCAACTTTCTTCAGAGCCTCTTCCAAGGTCTTCTCACTGTACTCCACACTCTTACTGCCATCAGGAACACACAAACAAAGGAGGTCAGGTGGTGGAAGGTTGTGTAGTGCTAACAGGCTAGCAGCCAGCAGTTACCACATCGGAATTCAGAATTCACATCCATTCTCAGACCAACTTTTTGAATGCATAACTGCAGTCTTTCCCTACACTGAAGCATATCTTAACTGTAATGTAATTGTTAAAAATCATACTAGTCAAATATCACTGTTCATACCATCATGCACAGGTGCTCAAATACACATGTACAAACAGTGATACCAAAAACTGAAACAAATTATTGTGGACTGTGCCACTCACGGGAAGATGTGTTCATAAGAGTCACCAAAACTGTAGATGTTGAAATAGCAGCCCATTGGTAAGCTCTTCAACAGGAGCAGTAGAGTATCCTGAAGGAAGGAGAGAACAGACAGTGAAGGTTACTGTGTGAGAGGAACACTAGGAAAGATTTTATGTTAGAATTAATACATAATAAATACCCTGGCACTGCTAATGCGTGTTTCTTGCCCCTCGCTGTCATTCGTAAGACAATCCATACTCCCAGATCGATCCAATAAAAGCACAAACTCTCCACATGAGGCAACTGAAGACATCACAGACTGGGGGAACTCAGGGTACAGGCTCAGCATCACTACTGGATCACCCATCAGAGTGCCTGAAACACAAGAGGAAAGACACAGAAATGACCACAAACTTTGTTTTTTACTGCAACACATTTACTTATCACTTTTCCTAATTATTTGCTTCTTGCATTTAACTCATGACATCAGTTAAATGCAATTATAAATTACATCATAGCTTGCACTCACCAGGCTTTGCAGAGGCCTGTCCTGCCTCCACCACAGCAGTGGGCTGGTGGGCATCTTTGTAATAAATCAGCAGTTCAACATCCCTGTCAAACTTGTGTCCTGCAGCCAACTTGACCTGCAGTTCACAAAATGCAACCTCATATATTTTGTTCACTACTGAGGATCAACCACACACAGCAGACACATTAGCAGTCTACCTACCGTGGCCTGGGTCTGCTCTGTGTTGAGGTACTGCAGAGGGTCCAGGGAACAGCTGGACTCTACTTTAGAGACTGGACGAGGAGAGGACACTCGGGCAGAAAAAGACAGACTGTAGGGAACCAGAGAGGCTGGAACAGAAGTCACCTGAACACCGGAACCTACCCTTTCTGTACACAAGATCAGACAGGTTATGAATACCACAATTAAATAGACTTTACAGAATGAGAACTGTTGGTCTAGCAGAAGTTGTGGATGATCAGAGAACTTCAACCTAAATTGCTCCTGGCTACCTTCTTCAGCTCCTCTTGAATGATCCTGAGGTGTATATACTCCCTCCAGCATGTTCTGGGTCTTCCCTAGCTGTCCTCCCAGTTGGGAGATCAGATGCAAAAACTAACTAAACTAGCTCCTTTCATGGAGCAGTAGCAGTGATTTTGAACTGAGCACTCTTTAGATGTCTGAGCTTCACAGGTGGTTGAGTTCAGACAGAGGGCAACTCATTCCAGTCTCGTCCACAATCACATTTTTTCAGTTGTTTCCCAGAGCTCACGAACACAGGTGACTCAGGAGCTTTGCCTTCAGGCTAAACTCAGTTGTCACCATTTTGGGAGCTCTGTCTGAGGCCATATGACCTCTGATGGGGGCATGGGACAAGAGTAAGAACTACTCAATAACCCTGTCCGACTGAGAATGGACAGAGAAACCTTGCTCGGAAGAGGAGATCTGAGGACCCCTTCTGGAACCAGGCCTTGAAGGGAAGTTCAGGGATGAGGGTGCTAGTTACTAGGCCTCCACCCTAGACTGACTCATGCTTTCTGTAGAACTGTCCTCTGTGTTTGAGGTTAACAGAAATTAGAAAAAAAGATCTGATGACACAACACCCACACCTTAGGCTAGAATCACACAAAGGTTACGCAAGACTGCCAGAAACTACAACACTCAACTGTTTCAGTTTAGAATGATAGAGTTTGGTGCAGGAGACACATCTAAATAATAATCTGCAATGTTGGTTTTTTTTCCAATAAATGTATGACAGAAATCAGTTCATTCATTTAAATGTCATTTATCAGAGCTTTGGTGCTTTAGGCTGGGTATGATGACTAGTCTCCACCAGGTAATATTAGCAATAATATCACAACTCCAAGATGAAAATAACACCTAGGCAACAAACCTCTACTTTCTTTACTCAGATGAGGAGGAACACTCCTCTCAGTACCTCAAATGTCGTCTCATACAATAGTTATGTTTCATTAGGTTTGGGTTACCACCCAAACTTCTGGGAGTCACCTGGTTTTTGTTTGAGTTGGGGGTGTGTGTGAAGCTAGTGGCTTCAGTGTTCTGTCAGCGTATTGCACAATGGTTTTTAACTTTCACCAGTGCATGAATGATGCACTTTGCCCTTGACATTGCTACAATAACAGACAAAACCAGTCTGGTGTTCACTACATGAAAAAGTGCTGGCTGGGTTTCCTACCCTGTGGTTCATAGCGAGGGTTGAGCACAGCAGGCAGACAGAACCTCAGCCCGTCATCAGCCTGCACAGCCAGCTCAATGACGTACTCCAGCCTGATGGAGGCGCTCTCTCCTGGAGGCAGACTGCCCACACTCAGAGAGAATATATCTGGACTCTGCTCACTCTCCTCCAATAGGAAGGCCTGCTGACCGGAGCTCAGCGCGTCATCATACTCCTCCCGAGCCTGGAGCACAGACACAACATTCACTGTGTTGACTGTTTCTTTCAGATCCATTATAGTGAGCGAACCTTTACTGTCCAGCTCACCTGCTGTTTCTCCTTCACCTCAGCTACAATCTGTGTCTGTCCAATCGTAGCACTGAAATGACAGACAGCTGCATCTCCAGGCAGAGGGAAGACAAAGACAGCCTCTAGTGGTTTGTCCTCCTTGTTCTCATAGTTCAGAGTGGAGACCACTGTAGCCACATGGTCCCTCACCTCCAGCTGCACCTCAATGCTCTTCAGAGGAACTGTCCGAAAAACAAAGAGAAATACAACCATATAAAGACAATGTGAGAACCGCTGTATATCATTTTAAAATAGCTGCTGATCCCGCTTAAGGTTTCACTCATTTTAAGTCACATTAAAGCTGTACCTGTTCACCAACTTGATAGTTAGACACACCATTATGTGCACAACAGACAATACAAAACTTTACTTTTGAAGTTTACATGAGTACAAAAAGTTTGTGGAGGAAAGCAGAGATTTTGTCTGTTTGTTTTCTAACAGCACCGTACCTGGTTCCTTCTGGGTAGTTATTAGACCACAGCAGTTCATCATACCTGTACAACAAAGACATGTGAGGACTTTGCTGTAGGGATGAATGGTAATGACAGTTACTGTGCATTACAGGTTCAGCAGTTAGTAAAAAGTAACTTTCCTGTATTTAACATGACATTTTGGAGATGATATGATTATAACCATGCTATGAGGACTGGATTAATTAATCTTCTTTGAAAAAACTACATTTACATTTATTGCGCAACTCCCCGAAGTTGCGCAATAAATGGTAAAGCTGTATTAACTCTCCTTCATTCAGGCAGTTATCTCGTGTCTCTACACGTGTTAGTCATCGACAGTATCAATCAATCAACACAATCGATCAATCATTCGCTACAGTACATGCATGCATACATATCACATATCAGTACGTCTACGCCCTTCCTGATTCAGCCTGGTTATTTTTTTTCTCTGTTGTTTGTTTTTGGTTTTGTTTTGATCTGACAGCTGTTTGCTTGAGCTAATGAGGGATTAAAAATAGCGTTTAGCAGTTGCATGCAGTATCGCACTCTGACAGGAAATGACGGATCAAAACAGAAACAGAAACAATGTTTGTCTGTGGAAAGCAGCTGACCACCTCCTTTTTCAGATTCTTACGACATCACAGTAACATAAGAATCGTATAGAAATTCAAAACTCAGTGTGACAACGACACAGTCCAGCAGTTATTGATAACGTTAATAAGGTGAGTGCAGCCTGTCATTACCGCACCGTCATCTTAGACAACTTAAATAAACCCACAGTAAAATAATGCTTACCTCTGACGATATGTGTTTAGTGCCTGGGACAGATTTACTGCAGCTCCCTCCTGTCAATGTGTAAAGACAAGTTTTAGGGTTGTAAAGCAGAGAAGACCTTTTCCAGATATAAACTGAAAGTGCCCGTCACGCCTCCTGGGGGACGCTCGATTTCATTACGAAAGAGCACCAGGTGGGTGGAGCTTGAAGTTGCAATTTGAGCATTGCTCAAAAAGCTTGATGTTAGAGAAAGGCGTGTGTGACTCCTGTCTTTATTCTAAACTGCATCGGGAGTGAAACGGTATTTTCCGGTTTCAGTAGTTGCAGTGGAAATCACCAAATTTTATTTCCTCTGCTAAAATGGCGCAGGCCACACAAAGTTTTCATTCATAGTGAGACTTACAGCCCACACAGAAATGCCAGACAGTTGTGTTCTTTCCAGCAGCGTCTATTCTTCCCTTTTCTCTCTCTGTGAATACACCCAGACACACACCTGGAATTAAATTTCCCCGATGAGACAATGAGTGTATTGTATTTTGATATTTGTAATGTTTTCATTATCCTATTGGGTGTTTTTGTTCAGTTTGCTGCTATTTAGGTATAAGGATATAACACATATATATTCATACGCTGATTTAGTGTGTCAGTGAAAGTTGTTCATTCAAGACACAACTTCCAATGTACAACAATAAGGAATCATAAGTCTGTGTAAAACAAGAAAAAAAAAGTTAATGGTTCAACAAATGGTGTGTCAACTTGACATCTATAATAATCTTTTTCTTCCCCTCTCCTAGTTTCATTTTATCTGCATTGCTTGTCAGTAATAAAAAATATTTGAGGTTGAATCTTGATATTTCCTGGCTCTATAACACAAAACAGTGCTCTGAGTGTGAAGGAAGACCAGGTCTGAAAGCCTCTGTAGGATCATGTCACATGTGAATTTTAGTTTACTGAGTGCAGATTGCTTTGTATGCTGCAGTGTATTTATGACCAGATGCACACAGAAGACAGCACAGCACAGCCTCACTGTCTGTGGATGTGACCAGTGTGTTTAAAACACATTATCAAATTACTGTGGTATTATGTGTCAAACATATCAAATGCAAAGACGTCACAAAAGCAGTCACAAAACATGTACATCATCATCACCACCTGGTGGGAGAACATAGGAATGAACACACTTGCTGAAGAGTGTCATAGTAGTTCTCCAGTCCTCAGTGTATTGTGGGAGTGTGCTGTCACCATCGTCCCATATTATTCTAAAGGTGACGTTACAGATTTACTACAATGTTTGTACGATATTCCTCTGAAACATTGAACAGGATTATCAAAATCTGTTTCAGTAATAAAGAAACAAGAGATGCTAGCTCTGATTTTAAGCAGGTGTCAAAGACAGATCTTTGACCTGGAATATATTTTAAAGATTTGGTACAGGGTTATTTGCTTGTGAGATTGAAGCTTATCTAAAGTTTAGATACCAAATTACTTCAGTATTTCAAAAATTTAGGCTGCCAACCTGTGATGGAGCAACGTATCAGTCAGTCAATGAAGTCTGATGTGAATCACGTTAATATTCATTTTGTTCAAAGCTCAAGTTTAATTTTCAGTTGTTATAGATACTGATATCAAAGGCATCATTTACTTGATATACTTCAAGTATTTACTTCAAGTATTTAGCGCTGCTCTGAGAAGTGACAAAACCAAAATAGGTACCAATGTACTTAAGCATAAAAACAACAAGATTTCATTGTTACAAGGCAGATCATATGGTACAATGTTGACAAAGATTGAGTGAATCTTCTTCTGTGCACCCATTTTAAAGAGAAGTCAGTTTCATTAAAAGCTCAGAGCCCCAGGACATCTCTCTGCACCGCACAACCTAACAGTGTATTTCCAGCTTCCACACACTCTGCCACACATGGTGCTGAAAAACAAACAAAATAATTTTAAAAAGTCATTAGCAGAGGAAACTGAGTGTGAGAAAACAGCTGATTCTAACCACTGCACACTGTTCAGGTCTCATTATTATGATTATTACCATTCTGAGCACGGAACCATGACACAGCCTTCATAGCCAGAAGCTCCCACTCTTCCTTAGCATCCATCTTGAAACCATGAAGCCAGATCAGAGCCAGGATGGTGGCCCACACTTCCTGGTTCACCTAATTCAGCAAATCAAAGAAAATCATGTGGAACACGCACAACAGGTGGAAAAAAAAAAAAAAAAAAAAAAAATCAAAAAGGAAAAAGAACATCAAGTAGTAAATGTGGCCTGATGGTTCAGAATTTTTTTGTCTGAAAACTTACAACAAACAAATAATAACATAATGTACAAAAATAAGACACTTAGATATGTATAATCAAATGTTTTATTTTTTTGTTTGTTGTTGTTTTTGTTTTTGTTTTTGACAGTAACCCACCGATGCAGGTTTTGGTTTCTCCACCTCCTCGCTGGTCTTTCCCAGTGCAGCAGCCAGAGCTGGATCCAGCACCCAGCAGCCAGACGCCTTCTGGAGGGAGACCAACTGCAGCAAAGGGTCTCTGGATGGCTGCTTGATTATGGTGGCATTCATAGCTGAAGAAAAGTATAAGAATTGATGAAAGAATGATTTCATTCATTAAAATATCTTTGAAAACATAATAATTACAGAATCAATCTATGGCAGTATATAGTGTTTATAATACTATGAACACATTCCAAAAAGTAGAAACTCCCATATTGTACAGCCTACCACCCACAGCCTCAGAATTTATCACTGAGTGTGCAGCTCTCTTAATTAGGCTTGAATCAGAGGTTTGAAAGTCTGTTTAAACTATTACTTACACTCAACATCACTGCAACCCGCCACTGCACCTGTCACATTAAGAGAAAAAGAGAAGCAGAACATTAGACAGAGGCAATAACG
This sequence comes from Lates calcarifer, assembly GCF_001640805.2. NCBI lineage: Eukaryota > Metazoa > Chordata > Actinopteri > Centropomidae > Lates > Lates calcarifer. The sequence continues at coordinate 4,044,251 of NC_066853.1, forward strand.
GCAAAAAACTAGAATTACCACCTCACGATTGTATGCCTCCCCAGTTAGTTATGGCCAGAAACATGTTTTGTGATGTCACAGTGACCTCTGACCTATAACCACCAAAATCTAATCATTTCATCTTTGAATATTTTAACACTGAGCTGAGGTTATGTGGCCATTTCTATAACTTCTGAAAATAATCAATCTAAATTTCTATTTAGAAGAATGTTGAATAAATCACAATATACTATGTCTGGTTCATTTACTTAATAATGAGAAAATAAAAGTTACTGAATGGACAGACCCCACAAAAAGTGTTGTTGTTGTGTAGCTGTCACGGTGCAGAGCAAAACAGCTCAGTGAAAACTAAAAGTGAACAGGACAACATAATGTCCAGATGAACTGAAAATAATGGAGCACAGCAACTGTGCTGTGAGCATGTGTCCACTTACTTAGAGCCTGTGTAGGTATCCGACCTTTTTTGTGCTTCTTCTTACCTAAGAACATGCCTGTGCTGCAAAAGCTGTTCATTGCAAGTCTGGTGCTACAAGCTGTGGAGAGAGCAGAGCAACCAAGTACAGAGTGTTTTCAGAATAATTTCACTGCCTCCTTTAGCTGGTGAAAAACAATATACACTATATTTAATTTAATGAGACACATACTAATGGTTCTGTTGCTTGTTAGGAGCACACACATGCCTCCATGCACACATACATACAGTAGTTTACTCACAGTAGTTTAGTGTTTATCTATTTACTGTAAATACACAGATGTGTGTTCCACTCCCATTCAGCTTTTTACTTACACTTCACACTGCCTAGAGCATCACAGGATTGCAGAGCACTGAGGCATAATGACCCCTGCATGGGCATGGCATAACCAAGTGCCATCATCCCTTAAAGATTTAAAACACAAAAAAAGTTTGAGCTCACATTACATGAGTATTAGTAAACAAAAACATTAAGTAAATGACTGGTTTCTGAGCTTACAAGTAGAATATTCAACTTGTTCAAATATCCAAAATAGATTTTTATAATGTGAAAGCAAGAAACTATTGTGCTTCTGTATCTTTAGCATTATGCTACTACACCAACAAGTTATTAGAACTTTAAAGCAGTATTAGTTTCTCAGTTGCTGTTGGAAAAACACTCACTGGGTATTGGAACATCTCTTCGCACCAGAGGTCCTCGAATCGGCTCGTTGTTGCCTTTGTTGACAGCAATGAAGGCAGTGAAGGAGCTGCTCACTCCTGATTGGACACTGAGCTCCACCACCTTCTCCTTCACTCCTCCATCTTGCTGTCCTCTGTGCTCTCTCTCCTCCATCTCCAGGGAGCGAATCAGAGTCCGAGCACCCAACCTGTGGACTGTTAGTCTGCAGACAGAGGAGAGGAGTAAACACAGGAGGAGCGGAGTAAAATATAGACATATGCACTTTGTCTAACTAATTATGTAGCAAGTCTAAAATATCAATATACAGACATTAGAGTGGTGTCATATTTGGTCAGTTTTGACCTGCATACTGTGAGGAGTCAGTGTGAATGAATGAGCTGCACAAGAACCCAGGAAAAAACAAACAAAAAAACACCTAGTCCCTCATCCGAGAGTTAAAGTTACCCCGTGTCCTCCTCAGGTTTGAGACTGAAGTGGAGCTGGTTCTGAGAGGGATGACCTGCCAGGCTGTACTTCACTGTCACACAGCCCTCTGCTGCATCTGAACTCTGAGAGAACATTACAGTTTTACAAAACAAGTGTATGTTCATAATTACAGACAAAAATCACTGTTATTAATATTTTTCAAACCTGACAAATCTAACCAGGGGTGTTTCACTATGAGATGGTGCTGCTCCTACCTGTCCAGTGAGCTGGGCATAAATCAGTGACCTTTGACCCTGGAAAAGTGTTGTGATTGGTGGAGAGAGAGCAGTGACAGACACTCCCTTTGGTAAATCCCAGGTAACTGAGATGTCCACCACTGCTGGCTGCAGAGCAAATCTCAGTGACTGCATCACCTGGTGGGAAAAAACAGTTTTTGAAAGTTGGGAGAGGCACTGACCTTTAACTTCCTGGAACTGTGATTTCTATACCAATAAAAATGTGCTGTTACACTGTTTAATTTAACAGTTTTTCTGTCTTTAAAATTCTTACTTTAGGTTGCATCCTGTCAGTCCCTGTGATGAACTGAGCGTGACCTCCTCCTTCCTTGGCCAACCCATTGATAAGAGCAGAGCTGGATCCTTCTCCAATCCCAAAGGAGAAACACCTACAATACAGTATTTTTATTTTTAACACACACAGAACTACAACACTGGACATACTGAGAGTGTGTTTTTGTTTCACCTGTGAGAACCTGAATTCTTCTTCACCAGATTTATCACGTCTTTGGTGTTGGACACCTCTCCATCAGTAAAGACAAACAGCTAGGGAGGAGAGTTTACACAGTTACACAACATCACATGAAGCATGTGCTGAAAGTTCTCCACATAATTCTAACTAAGCAGTGTTGGGACACTGTTTGAGTCATAGTAGTAACAGAAGTGTAAAGAACAAGATGTGGTTAAGAATGACCAAACCTGTTCAGATTTGTACTGTTAAACAATAAAACAGTGGGAAGTTCTCTCATTAATAAAGAACTAAACTGTAGTACTATTATTATATATATTTATTTGTGTGTGTGTGTGTGTGTGTGTGTGTGTGTGTGTGCATTACTTGTCTGGGCTGGCTGGGAATGCAGGGCTGGCTGTAAATATGTTTGAGTGGCTTCAAGAATCTCTGTTCCTCCCAGATTAGCATCCATCACCTCAACTTTCTTCAGAGCCTCCTCCATGGTCTCCTGGCTTGTACTCCACACTCTTACTGTCATCACACAAATGCATGAACATGGGCACTAATACAAACACACATGTAATGTACAAGCATTAACAAGAAAGACCTGAAGGCATTTGTTGGACTGAGTGACATGAGGGAGTGACTCACGGGAAGATGTGTTCATAACTGGACCCAAAACTGTAGATGTTGAAATAGCAGCCCATTGGTAAGCTCTTCAACAGGAGCAGTAGAGTATCCTGAAGGAAGGAGAGAACAGACAGTGAAGGTTACTGTGTGAGAGGAACACTAGGAAAGATTTTATGTTAGAATTAATACATAATAAATACCCTGGCACTGCTAATGCGAGTCTGGTGACTCTCGCTGTTGTTCATACGCGAACCCATACTCCCAGATCGATCCATCAAGAACACAAACTCTCCACATGAGGAAACTGAAGACATCACAGACTGAGGGAACTCAGGGTACAGGCTCAGCATCACTACTGGATCACCCATCAGAGTGCCTGAAACACAAGAGGAAAGACACAGAAATGACCACAAATCTGGCCTTCACCATTTAATCCAATACATGTTAACATGTAACATGAGGATAATTAACGTGTTTCAAGCTGAGTAACAACTTCACTGATGTGCACTCACCAGGCTTTGCAGAGGCCTGTCCTGCCTCCACCACAGCAGTGGGCTGGTGGGCATCTTTGTAATAAATCAGCAGTTCAACATCCCTGTCAAACTTGTGTCCTGCAGCCAACTTGACCTGCAGTTCACAAAATGCAACCTCATATATTTTGTTCACTACTGAGGATCAACCACACACAGCAGACACATTAGCAGTCTACCTACCGTGGCCTGGGTCTGCTCTGTGTTGAGGTACTGCAGAGGGTCCAGGGAACAGCTGGACTCTACTTTAGAGACTGGACGAGGAGAGGACACTCGGGCAGAAAAAGACAGACTGTAGGGAACCAGAGAGGCTGGAACAGAAGTCACCTGGACACTGGCAACTTCATTCCCTCCACTTCCTGTGAACATGTTAGAAATGCTGCAATCAAAGACACATCACCTTACATTTAACCTAGCATCTAAACTAAACAATAGCTACCAGTGAAACTAAAACAAGATAAGTCAACAGCTCATCACTAAAGAGATTACAATCCAACTTAACTTGGACATGAATGGCAGTTCAAAATGTGAGAGCAATTCACCAGCTGAGATATTTCAGTTTGGACCAAACCAGCTGACCGACTGACATTTCTAGAGCCATGCAGTTAGCTCTGTTGCAATAAACAACATGAAAAAGTGCTGGCTGGGTTTCCTACCCTGTGGTTCATAGCGAGGGTTTAGCACAGCAGGCAGACAGAACCTCAGCCCGTCATCAGCCTGCACAGCCAGCTCAGTGACGTACTCCAGCCTGATGGAGGCGCTCTCTCCTGGAGGCAGACTGCCCACACTCAGAGAGAATATATCTGGACTCTGCTCACTCTCCTCCAATAGGAAGGCCTGCTGACCGGAGCTCAGCGCGTCATCATACTCCTCCCGAGCCTGGAGCACAGACACAACATTCACTGTGTTGACTGTTTCTTTCAGATCCATTATAGTGAGCGAACCTTTACTGTCCAGCTCACCTGCTGTTTCTCCTTCACCTCAGCTACAATCTGTGTCTGTCCAATCGTAGCACTGAAATGACAGACAGCTGCATCTCCAGGCAGAGGGAAGACAAAGACAGCCTCTAGTGGTTTGTCCTCCTTGTTCTCATAGTTCAGAGTGGAGACCACTGTAGCCACATGGTCCCTCACCTCCAGCTGCACCTCAATGCTCTTCAGAGGAACTGATGGAGAAATGGAAGGATGGATTATCGTTTTTTATTATCCCATTAGAAACCTGTGCTGCCAAAGTGCTGTAGACTGGGAGGCAGAGCCTTCAGCTATCAGGCTCCTCTAGTGTAGAACCTTCTCCCAGTTTGGGTCCAGGAGGCAGAAACACCCTCTGGGCTTTTAAGAGTAGGCTTAAAACTTTCCTCATTCATAAAGTTTACAGTTAGGGCTGGCTCAGGCCTGAACCATCCCCTACTTAGACTGCTATAGGTCAACACTGCCAGGGGATTTCCATGATGCACTAAGCTCCTTTGTGTTTCTCTAGCTGAACAAATTCATGTTCCATAAATGAAAGTTACTAACTCTTCCCTTTCCTTTAGTTTTGTGCTCTTTCATTTTTTTCTCTCTTTGCTTTCTGCCTCCAGAGCTGTAGAGTCTGATCTGTGATACCATGCTTCCTGCTGCTCCTACAATCCTGCTCAACACCTGCTGTTATAATTAAAATTATGTTCTACAGCTCCGCCCACCCTCTCAGATGGCCGCCCACCCCAAGTCTGGTTCTGCTTGAGGCTTCTGCCTCTTAAAAGAAAGCGATTGTCGCCTATTGTGCCTATTGTGTCTCTCTCTGTAAATATATTATAAAGAGTATGGTGTAGACCTGTTCTATATGAAAAGGACCTTGAGATAAATTTTGTTGTGATTAGGTGCTATATAAACAAAACTGACTTGACTTGAACAATCAGTTATACAGTATAAGTTAAAGTGTACATGTCATTTTGCAATGAGAAGCTGTGGTTATGTTGCCTGACAGCTAAGTACCTGGTTCTTTATTGGAAGTGAGCAGACCACAGCAGTTCACCATCATGCCAGTTCAACAGGTAACAAAATCAAGGTAGTTATTGCTGTAAAAATAAAAAGAATTAAACTTTACATATGTCATGTCAACGAGACACAGCAAAATAGCAACTGGACATGTTATGAAACTACTTGTTTTATCTTCCAAAATCACATATGTATGATTAGCTTCAGTTAAGAGATGGGTTTTTGCTCTTAAGGTAAACTGACACATTAAATGAATCACAGTATGGCATGTCTGAGCTCAGTTAAAATAGTAGGCTCACACCAAAAGAAATGATCATTAAAAAGATAGATATAAAATACCCAACCACCTATAATATTATTGACATTCCTAAGCAGAATACTGTTCACCTGGTTTGTAATACACCAGAAATACTGCATGAAGTAGGTTTAACATACAAACCGACATCTTAACTTATACACTATTGTAGGCTATACTGTCATTTTAAACTTATAGTCCTATTATGAAAACAACACCACAGGTGTTTACCTTTACAAAAAAGCTGGTACCTGTGCAGGAAGTGTCCGTGAAGTGACGCCGACACACGGAAGGAATCGCCTGGGTAAATGTTGTCAAATCCAGGACACGCCCACCGCCTATAGTCTGTAGGAGCGGTTCATGATAGGTGGAGTTTTCCTGTAAGTTAACTTTACCCGTCGCCCACTGACCCTTTGTAAAGCTGTAGCTCTACACCAACCACTAATCCCTACAACTGTCCGTTTAAGTCACTTAACATGAATGAAGCAAAGTTATATCACAATAAAATGAGGAGTCTGATAGGTTCAGTCATTCAGTACCCCCTGAAACTCAAAACAAATTGAAACTTATGAATAAGTACAGAGGATACATTTCATCCTTAGAAGTCAGACACTGAAATGAAATGACAGACATTTCAGATAAATGTCAGCTTAGAGACGCTCAGCGTTGATGCGACATTTTGTGCTTGCTCACAGTGATCCACAATAAATAAAATCAGTCTGTTCAATAGAAAGGGTAATCACACTTTATTATGACGAATTATTGATGACCATTGATCGACTGCACAACAACACTACCTTGCGCTGTCGGAGGGGCTGAGAGTAGGATCGATCCTTTCTATCGTGAACAAGAAGTTTCTGTACTACACACACCGTACACTGCTGATACACGTATATTGTGGTTTATTGTAAAGGCTCTTTTGCTTCTTTAGCTCAGCATTCATAGAACTGTCAAATTGTTTTTACATTTAAAAAAACAGCCGCTGGAAAATGGGAAGTAACCAAGGGAAGGGCCTTCATTATCAATGCTGCATGAGTTCTGTATTCTGCAAATATGTGTAGCTGCTCTTATTATTTCTTATTATGAAGAACACACACTGATTTCTGGCTGAGGATATGGTAGAGCAGCCTAGTGCAATACATAATGAACTGTGTGTGGGTGATGTGATTGAAAGTAGGTCATGGTTGAAGCAAAACCAGTCTCACACATTGTCAGGACAGAAAAATATTTGGTTACTTTACCGCAGGTGAACAGGAAGCATGCACAAACCTCACCTGCAGCTGTCTTCCAGTAAATTCTGAGGTATAGCAAAATTGTTTCCCACTACCTGCATGTTACAAGCATTGCACAATGTGATCATTTTCTCTCCTCATTCTATAGGTGTGCAATCAGCCTCTCACTGATCTACTTTCACTCTCTGAAATACACCTTTGATAGTTTGCCAAGGAGTTGCAGTGAGACAATGTAACAAAACTTCCTTCTGGTCTCTTTTTTTCATTCACCCCTCAACTGAAACAGGATCTAATATCTTTGTCTATATCTCTAGTTTATCTCTTAAAAGGGAGCTGAAAAAGAGTCACACCCCTGAAACAACAGAAAACCAAAGCTGAAAATGACCCCAGTAATTCAGATCATCTCCTTTTACCACATTCAGTCTCAGAGATTCAACACTGTCCCTAGAGTTGGTTAGCAACTGATGTCCCTCTTTGCATTTCCATTGGAAAAATGTGGGTAACTATGGAAAGAGGAAGGGGTTGTAGTGTTTGCACTTGTGAAAAGCCGTGTTTTTTTGGTGTCGTTAGAGAAAAGTGAGAGTGATGGAGAGAGAGGGCAGGGGGGTTGGGGTAGGCCTAAGTTGAAGACTCTGCCTGGTAATATATGCGCCCCTATTGTGGTAAATCAATGCACCGTGCAATAATGTGGGGTGAGGAGGGGCACAAGGCTGTAGGGGAGCTATGTCTTCTGCCTCATGGTGTGCCCCCATTACTAAGAAACACACCCAAAACTGCGCAGTGTCAACCAGACTCTCATCCATGCTCAACAAAGTGCTTCTTCCATTCATATCTTGGTTGTATATTTTTGTTACTGAGGAGCAAGCCAGAGACAAGAGCCCAAGGACAGGCAAATGTGAAGACTCAATAGTTTTGTTACACAGACAAGAAAGCAGTGATACCAGACAGTTTCCTCTTTTAACAGGTTGTGGTGTTCTGCGTTGTTATATGAACGTACATGTGTGGCGTTCCTGTGCACTGTGAATGTGACGCGTCTCCTAAATGCTTGTCTGAACAAAGTCTAAAGAGACAGAGTCTAACAGGATGAACTGAGGTGAGAACATTTTTATTTTGTATAGAAATTCTTAGATTACAAGTACAACTTTAAAATGTTTGTAGTTGCTGGGTAATATACAAACCAGGATTAAACAATACAGTATGCTTAAATTTGTGCACTTAAAAAAATTATGCATTAGTTGATATCAATGCACAGTGATGAAGGAGGAAATTTGGTGTAAAGCTAAGCTCTAGTTAATATACTGTGCTCACATGCGTCAGTCTGTTGATGGACAAACTAAGCTAAAGATGATGAGAAGTAGCTTAAAGTGAACCACACTACAAAAGTTAGACAGGTTAAAATATCAAAAAGCAAAGTCTTTAATAATCAGTCAGTGGGAGTCTCTGAGCTCTAAATTCAAGTTAAATCAGTTAAATGTGATTTGCTGAATGGAAGTGGAGTGGAGGGAGCATTTTTTTTTTTTTTTTTTTTTTTTTTTTTAACAGGCCTCATGCTTTGTTTCAGTGTCTCCCCAGACTATGAGAACAAAACCAAAAGTATTGTATCTGAATGAATCGGACAAAGAACAATAGGAGCCTCTGTACAGACAAGGCTGAGAAAAATGTGAGGAGATTTTTTTTTTTTTTTGGGGGGGGGGGGGGGGGGTGTTAAGGAGTGGGTGATGACAGAAAAGGACCTATGGACGACTGGCACAGACTGATCAAATCAGCACAAAACCTTCCTGAACAATAGTGGTCAGGTCAGTTCATCTCCTTTGGTGAGCTAAATTATTTTTGAAGACATGTTTGAAGTTTTGAACTAACAATATTTTCAACATACCTCTATAAAAGGCAAGGCAACAAAAATAACAAATACAACATTCATAAAAAAGCTTTAACAGTCAAATTAGGTTTAATTAAATTACACTAGTCAATATTCTTATACCATAGTTTTCTTTTATTTCATGCAGGTAGGATGTGACCTACTCAGCCTACCTCCAGAATATAATGTCAAAGGGCAGAGGAAGAATCTGGGAAGGAAGCAGGAAGCCGATGTACTGGTTTATTCTCGCTTACCTTCTCCTCTTGGCTTTGCCGTGCACGGGCTTCCTCCCCAACTTTTGGTCTCGAGTCTTAACGCTGTCCTGGGACTCGCACACGCACCAGTACATCACGGAGCAGGCCATCCTCAATGTCACCCTGGAGACTCTGAAGGGCACAGAAAAACACCAGGGAAACCAGGCAGAGGAGCAGGTGAGCAGATATTCACCATACATTCAGTTTAAAACAAGAGATTTACCTACACAATTCATTACATCATATCAGATATCACTGAAGTGTTAAAGAACGCTTTACTATATTAAAAAATGTTCATATTATCTACGTGATACCAAGCACAGAACTACATCTTATTCCAGTGATGGTAAAATCAGCTTGTATCCCTCCCAGACCAGACTAGGCCGTGGCTTCTGGAGAGCTGTGGGAGAGGTGGTGAAGTCCAATGCTGCCATGGACTTCCTGAGCTCCACCAGGTCCGACCCTGTGTACCACTTTGATTCAGAGCGTGTGGAAAGCGCCATGGGGATGTTGCGGCAGTTCTGGGCCCAGACCCTGCTCTCAGTACGGGCAAAAGAGTATCAAAGTGCTCGTCACAGGCTGGGCCAGCTATTTCACTCCCTGCAGGTACGTGGTTGCATTGTAATACCAGTGAAATACCACTGCCTTAATCGATTAGTAGTTTGTGTTCAAATGGAATGAAGGGACCTGGATCAAAAAGGCTAGTGCGGATTTTGCTTTAAATATTCTCTTCCAGTGTGTACTGGAACATAAGCATGGCTTTGTCTTTCGAACATGTGTTACACCAGGACTTCTACAGCCACAGTAATTGGGTGGAAATGGGCCAGCACTCCATATACCTCCACCTGCTGCAGCCAGAGGAGCCTGCAATCCCTGTGGCAACAGGTAATCATCTGTTATTACACCCACATGAGATCCTAATACTGGGAAATAATTCTTTATTATTGTTTCTCGGCAGAATCCTATTATGATGATCTTACAGGAAGTCTTAGCAAAATTAGTTACTGAATGTGGACCCAAATGCAGACACACAGGCAAGGCAGGCTGACTTAAAGCTAAACAAACTAGATGAGAGGTCGATAGGATCAGACAGGGGACAGGCAGCAATGTGGGTGGTTCCACTACCACACCTAGCAGCAGGCAAATACAGTGGAAACTCTGACTATATAATGTACAGTATATACTGAGGATAATGGCCAAAGAAAAACCAGTCTGCGGGTGAGTGGCCCATCCAGTGACAGGCAGAGGCAGGAAAACACAACTAGTGGATAGGTCAGGTCTGAGGAGTTCAACATTTGAAGCCTACACTGTGATGGTACTCTGAGAAATTGTGAATGGCATTTAATCCATTACTAATTATTTGTTGCATGCTACCAAAATACTACCAAAACCTCACACAGTGAACTTGATAGTGAAGAAAAGGCTTTCAATCCAAAGAGTGAAAACCCAAAGATGACAGCAAAGCATCAGTTTTTAAAAGGATATACTGCTGCAGTAATGTCATTAAGAATAATAAAATAAACCCTCAGTTTTTCTATCCACAGACGACACACCTACCTGTATGGAGTGCTTCAGCGTCACCTGTCGAAACAACCTCCTGCCAAGACTGACAAGCACACAACAAGACTCCCAGCTGCTCACCACTGGCTACTTCAGCACTTACCCTCCAAAACCTCAGGGTATGTTGGTACAGGTTCAGCCACCAACAGCTGTAGTTCTGCAAAAACAAACAAACAGACAACAAACAAAGGAATAAGAAAAATCTAATTAAAATAATTTTCTATATAGAAGGTTTTACTGTTTTTTTACTTTTCAGGTAAATGTAGTCATGGAGGCATTCTGGACAGTAGTCGCTATATGGGAGCTAAAGGGGGTATCAACAAAGACAGCACCTCACCTCTCTTCTCCCCTCACCATTACCTCCATGTCAAAGCTGCCACTTTGGCTACTGAGGCCACACTGACTGTACTGAGAGACCTCAGAGACACTGTGGGTCACAAGGCCTTCCTCCGGTAAGTTTCAACATATTGTTACAATTGTCTGAATAGAAAAAAATGGATAAAGTAGGCCCATAGCTTCCCAAATATACCACATTACCAATCTCATCTGCTCAGTGTATCTAGTGTTATTTTCTTTCCAAACTTCCTTTGACAGACTCTTCAGTGTGAAGCAAGTCCCTGCATTGGTATTTGTCATGGACACCACAGGCAGCATGTTTGAGGAGATCACTGCTGCTCGCCTCCGGGCACACTCCATCATCCAGAGCCGAGCCAACAGCCCTGGGCAGCCTGGCACCTTTTTACTTGTACCCTTCCATGACCCAGGTAAGTGTACAGATTTGTCACAGTCCTCCTCTACAGAGCCAGGAACATCTGTCTATAGAGCTGAACTATTAACATATCCATATTATCTTTAAATTACTTCTGTGAAATTCCCATTTATTGATATGCTACCATGTTATCACTTATTAATGAGCTGTTACTTTTTAACTTAATTTTGGGTAACAATAATGATTTTACAGTGATTGACAGATTGGTATGGGACAAATAAAATCATACCATTAAAGGAGCAGTTTGAATAGTGGGCCTACATATTCCATTGTATTAAGCCAGAAGATGATTATCTTAGCTTAGCTTAAAGACTGGAAACTGGGAAACATTTAGCCTAGCTGTGTACAAATGTAACAAAATCTGCACCCAGTCATGAAATGACACATAACCCATTAAACCACAACATGTTTTTACACTATCCTTTTTGTACAGTTAAACTAATAAGAGGGAACATGTTAATTTTGTTAGCTTTTGAGGTGTTGGGGGATTTTGTCAGCAGAGCCAGGCCATTCCACCCTCATATATTCATATTTACTTTACAAACACGAGAGTGGCATCAATCTCCTCATCTTACTCTTGGCAAGAAAGCAAATAGGTGTGTTTTGCAAAATGTTGAATTAGTCCTGGGGCATAAGGCCCCTTTCAAAAGTTCAATGTGATGGTTAACATTGTAATTGATGCTTGTTTCTGCTCAAAGTCATCAGCTTTTGCTTACCATCTAACATTTCTGGTCCACACTACTCTGCAGATGTAGGACCAGTGTATGAGACCGACGACCCAAACCAGTTTATGCAGCACATGGAGAATCTGATGGCGTTGGGAGGAGGAGATGAACCAGAGATGTGCCTCTCTGCCATTCAGGTAACTTTAGATGAAGTTTCTTTTGTAACACTCAAGATCAGAGACGTTTGAACACATGTATGGTACAAGATTTGCACAAGCATATGTGGCAGCTAATTTCCCATTTTGCTGTGTGTTTGTAGCTGGCTCTCACTCACAGTCCACCACTGTCAGAGATCTTTGTATTCACTGATGCGTCCCCTAAAGATGCCCATTTGTTTGATGCTGTGAAGGCACTTGCTCTTGAGAAACAAAGCAAGGTAGGTTTGAGCAGAAAGACTGTGGTAATGATGTTTCCTACAAATCTGGAGCTGGTCTGAAGAACTGAGCCAATTTCTTACTGAGGTTCATTTTCAGATTCTCAGCTGGGAACCCTACATGTAAATAAAAATAACACATTTGAATGTCAAAAATACTTCAGATTCATTTATCTAAGTTTGCAGATGCTGATTATATTTCTTCAAAAGAGGAAAAAAACATGGTGTACATTACATTTTAGGATGGATTTTTCTCTCTAATTAACTCTTATGTGGCTCATCTTACGCACTGCATTTATTGTGGACAGAAACTGAGACAGCAAGAGGACTGCAATCAAACAAGTCACATTTCAGCACATTTCCTCCAGGTCTCTCTACTGCTCAAGTTCTGATCTGATTTTTCCGCAGCTGACGTTTCTCCTAACTGAAGACCCCAACTACACAACAGAGGTCAGAGGGAGAGGGAAGAGGAGGAGGAGGAGGAGTAGGGAACCTTTGTCCCCTGATCGTTTCTCTCTCTACTCTTCCCTGTCCTCCCTGTCAGGAGGTTTGACCATATTCACCACCAACTCTGACATCCACAAGGTCTCTACCATAGTGGAGGATAACACAGCTGCTGACAAGGTACAATGGAGATAAACATTTTACAAACTCAGTCAAACTAAATCAAACAAGTTCTAATGGTGAAGAAGGTAGCTACAGAGCAAAGATTAGAGGAAAGTATGAAAAAATAACTTTTTTTTTTTTTCATTGCCAATGGGTTCATATTCCTTTTAACTAACTGGAAGCAGTGAAGACAAACACTAAAATGCTCCATAGAGCTGACGGGAACTGCAGGGTTTGATAATAATTACCTGTATGTCACCGCAACAACTCCTTTACATACAAGTTGTGTAATCCATTTTAATTACAGAAATATTGACTAGTGGAAACATGCATTTTTTAAATGAGCACATTTTTTCTCCTTCCTCCCCAGGTAACCCTTCTCCATGTGGAGGTTGCCCAAGAGTTGATGTCCTCTCATTCCTTCAGAGTTGACAGCTCAGTAAAAAATGTCACCCTACATGTCACTGGCATTCTGACAGAGTGTATCCTTACCAGTCCTTCAGGTAACTGTAAAGGCATTCGCTGTACAAGTACAGGCTGCTGATGGAAGTCAAGTCTGGCAGCATTTTTTTTCTTTTGATGACTAATGTCTGTGAACTGTACTTTTGTACTTCCATTATCATTAGTCTTCTAATAAAATAAACACAGTTGTTCATCTTCTCCTTGTCAGACCAAAGCCAGTCTCTGTTGAATGAGCAAGGCTCCCTAGCAGAGTTGGAGCGCTTTCAGGGTTTGTACCGCATCAGCCTGCTTCCTCCTATACAGGCAGGCCAGTGGAAGGTCTACACCAAGAGTGATGGACAGCTCACATTCAATGTAATAGGTAAAGAAAAACTATTCACTAATAGATTATTACTGGTACGTTAGATATTCTGTGACTGCACACAATAAAAAAGATTTGTCTTTGGATCTGCACCACCAGGTGACAGCAGTGTAGATTTCCTGTATTACTTTGCCACTGTAACCAATGAGACACACCCAGGTCTGGCCAGAGTGGAGGGAAGTCCAGTAGCAGGTAAGGGGTTGTGATTTTTATCTAATATAATCGATGACAGTTTACGGTCTCACACCCAGGAATGAGCCTGCCATTTAGTAAAACTGCTATGTACCTTATTTCATTTCCCAGGTGTCCCTGCCTTTCTGGTGCTGGCTGTTACAGGCCTGGCTCCAGATGAGGAGGCATCTTTTAGTCACGTGACACTGCTTGGAGCTCAAGGGGAGACCCTCCAGCAGGTGAAGCTGAACTCCTCCTCCACTTCATCATCAGCCTACTCTGTGAACGAGCTGGTGGGGTGGGTGGACTCTGTTCCCAGAGCTCCGTTCTGTGTTCGACTTACAGGCCGAGACAGCAGAGGAAACAAGCTGGAGAGGGTTTCCACAGAGATGGTGCAGCCCACTCATGTTCAGTTACAGGTAATAAGTACAGTGCTAAAGTAGACAAGGCTGCCCTGCATTGTGATTTACCATAATGCTCTTACACAGCTGTTAAATATGCTTTATGGATGTTCATTTCACTGTTCTGTTAAACAAGTTCTTCAGTGAGTATCATAAATTTAAATCAGTCACTGGACTTTTCCTTGACCAACTTTCCACACAACTCTGAGTTGGTGGATTGTCTGATTCATACATTTTCATACTTTTGTACCTCAGGTGTTGTCTGTGCCTCGCCTGGTGCCTGGCCACAGCACAGTGGTGGGTTTCAACATCCTGAACCACGGCCCAGCCCGACTCTTCAATCTGAGCATTGATGACGACTGTGGATATCTTCATAAGAGAGGATCTCCTAGGTATGTTCCTCAGCCACTGAATGTACAGCAGGGCACTGATCTTGCCATTTAGTTTCTTCAGTGTCCTCACTTTGCTGCCATGCACTGTAATATAAATGCAATTATAGAAAAGAACATTTCACACCTTTTGAGGACTGTTGTCTTTAGGTAGTTAAGTAAAAAATATTTTCAGAAAATGTAAAAAGGCACTTTTTTAAAATCAGAATTATCACCATAATTACATGTATGCTCACAGAAATACATAACACATATAAATAAAGGCAAAATGGTGTTTTTAAAGAGTTTCTGTCCCTCAGGTACCATATTGCAGAGCAAGGGTCTTTCTATGATCAGGTGAACATCCACACTCCTGCCACGGCTCAGGCAGGAGCAACTGTCACTCTTTCCCTCACTGTGCACGCTCTCGACTCAGCAGACTCAAATTATGCAGTTACCTATTTGACCGTGGTTCCCCCGGTGAGCATTAAATGAGACTGTCTATGTGCAGATCATGAATAAATCTCACTCACAGATCATCAATCTGACATGACTGCCTCTTTCCCCTGCAGGATCCTGACACATCCCCACCATCCTGCTCTGCTGCAGGGGGGCAGCCCACCTGTCCCTCAGTTTGCAATGAGTCCAGCTGGAGTGTATCTCTGGTTGTGTCAGACAGGGGGCGCTCTGGCCTTGCTGCCCTCCAGCTACGGAAGGGTGAGGGCATTCTAACCTTATTCCTAAGCCCTCCACCTACAGAGGACAGCATGGGAGACACCCAGCAACAGGCACACAGGAGCAAGACAACCAGTGGAGGCCACCCCCACCATCACCACCACAAAGCCAGATTAGAGAAGGGAGACTCCCCGTTGAACGTATCTGACTGGATCTTGGAATCATCTCAGCCACTGTGGGTGAGGTATACATCCAGCTGCTGCTCTGCTCAGGCAGAGCTGCTGGTGTGGGATACAGCAGGAAACATGAAGCGCTGCCATCTAACGCCTGGTCAGCAGCGGCAGCTAACAGACAGGAGCACAGAAACCAATGGAATTGGGCAGATTACACTCTCAGGCGTCTTTTACCTGCTCTTAAGTCTGCTGTGGTCTCTGCTTTAGTTCAGTGTGTTTACAAATGTTTTGCAGGTCAAACTAATCTATGTGTTGATCACTGGATTCCAGTATTCCAGAAGAGGAGTTAATCAAAGATACAGAGCATGCTGAGGACAGAAGTTGAAAAACAGAAAGTGCACTTAATGCAAAGAAATGTGTCTTTAATGACTGCTGATACTGTTTTCTACTGTAATTCTTCAAGAAAGTGCACCAAATAAAAGAATGAAGAATCTCAATATCGCTGTCACCTCTCCAGCTTGATTTGTTTTTGCACTTGTAGCTTCTATAGCTCTAATATCATTTCCATCTGATATCAAACAGAGTATATTAGCTACCACGGTGACTGATTTGGACACCACTTTTTCAACCAGGAAATAACGAGGAACTACATAAACATACAAAGTGGAGTGAAGCAATGTTGAAAACTGGTGGAATTTGAGATATTGAACTCTTTGTGCACAGTCTGACTGATACAGTCTCCCATGGCTACTTACTCCAAACATAATATACTGCACATACCCACAACATAATTTACTCAAGGACAAGGTGAAATTAGCTTTTTATCACTTAACACTTTGATAAAGAAGATATTTATAGACATACAGGATATCATATGGAAGGTGACAATGAAATTTGAGGGTTTTTTTTTACCATCATGTTTAATACTATTAATATTCTTTCTTCTTCCTTTTGTTTAGTTTAGTCACTTGGTTTCTAACTTTACAGTATTTTAATCTATCTTCCAATAAACATGGTAAAACCTGCCACCAGCTTCGCTTCATCCCTTTCTTTCATGAATTTTTTTTTAAAGGTGAATCACTCCACTGGGCTGTGTCAGGTTTAGCTATAAATCTTTTGCATGTCTGTTAACAATTTCCATAAAACCAACTGAGGAAACCTCTGGGTCACCTGCGCTGTTCAAGTCAACATTTCTAACATTCTCCACAAAGTGATAATTAACAGATCTTCTGAATAACAATCTACATAAATATCTATATAAATATATAAAAATAGGAACAATTTAACTACATGATATGTGCAACATCACAATGAGAAGATTGTTAGAAAATGTTAGCCCAGAGGAAAAAAAATAAAAAATTACACATGCAGAAAGGCCAAATAAGATGTGTCTACTGATTATATGAGTTACCCATAGACTTTGCCATCTCTGGCCTCACAATGAGGTCGAAGTCACATTTACAGCAGGTGGTCAAATGTCTAACTGTCACAAAATACAGGCTGTGATGCAGTTAAGTAACTTTTAATCACAAAATGGCAGGCTTACAAGTGGGTGGAGAAACAAGGTGGCAGAGGATCAAGCAGGCAGATGGAGCAATGCACTGTGAGGCAAGCAAACAGGACCAACAGTGTTCACATGAGGAACATCAGGCCTGGAATAAATAGTGCAGGGTTGTTTGGGAGTGAGGAAGAGCTGGGGGAGAAAACAGGTGACTGCAGGGCTGATTGGGGAAGTGAGAACAGGTGTGTGGAGGGGGGTGGGGCAGACAGGTGGGTGAGAACAAAGAGGAAAGTCTGAGGACATCTGGTGGGCTGGTAGAGGAAGGCAGGTCTGGGGAGAAACAGAAGCTGCAGGTGGGAGCAGAGGGCAAAAGGAGCAGATCATGACACTAATGGAAACTGTTTATAGGAGAGGATTTATATGAATGTGCACACAGAACTTATGTAGAGTCCTGATGAAGGCAAGAAAGCTGAAAACATAGGGGGAAATTTAAAATGTAAGAATTGTTCAACTTTTTGAATTTTAACTGACACATCACGTACACCACAGGAACATTTTAAGATACAAAGTAGTCATGCTTCACTTCAACTGCAAAATTCTCCCCTGCAAAAAATGTGCTTAATTATCTTGTCATGAGCATATATGGCTTCCTTCAAGCAGACCTTGATTATGCAGGCAAAGACTGAGACAATTCAGTTTTCAGAGATAATGTATATTTCATTCATAGTGCACTGAGAACTGATTAACTGCTCAGGCAGTTGCTCATTACATGACACAGATTTACAAGTGAGTATAGAGGCAGATAAAAGTTGGACACCGAGCATAGAAGTTAAGAGGAAGATTGGGTTCAGACTGAGATTTTGAGTATGTTGAATAAAATCTTTTCAGGCCAGAACAAGCAAGGAGAGGTGGAGGAGAGAGGACACTGGGGCAGTAAGGTGGAGTTTCTCTTGGCTGTGGCAGGAAATGTTGTCGGACTGGGCAACGTGTGGAGGTTCCCTTACCTCTGCTACAAAAATGGAGGGGGTAAGTGAACATGACGCTCAGTACTTGCTATCCAAAAAGTGCAGTACAGGTATGCACTGTTGTGTATTTTGTAAATTCAGGTGCATTCCTGGTGCCATATCTGGTGTTTGTGGTGACCTGTGGTGTACCCCTGTTCCTGCTGGAGACCACCATTGGTCAGTACACCCAGGAGGGCAGTGTGACCTGCTGGAGGAAGCTGTGCCCACTGGCAGAAGGTATACTATTCAGGACTTATTGTAGCAGAGCAAGGCAAAAAAACTCATCTATATCACAATCCATAAAATACTGGAAAAATCAAGATTTACTGGGAAAAAATCGAAATGATGACTGATAATGGAGTAGCTGGTAGTTTCATTACTGACCTAATGTATTTCATCACTGTGGGAAACTTTCTTTCCTTAAAAGACAAATTATGACACATTGTCCCCCTAAATAACAGAACATTATAATGGTTGTCAGAGCAGGGCAAACATTGACAAACTAACAACTACATTACCTCTGTGACCCTTATTCCAAGCTACAAAAAAGATGTTAATATTTAGACTAGATTGTTTTTAGTTGTGTTACTAAATGTTTATTTTAAAGGAGCACTGTAATGGTTTTACTAATTTCTGTTTACAGGTGTTGTTACAGGGGAGTGCAACTGCATAGGTGTTGTATTAAGTCTTTTGTGGCTCCAGAATGAGTTCTGTGAAGACAGGCTTAAGAGTGCAAGTTTGAAAATTAAATTAAAAATCTGGGGGTGAGGCGTTAGAGAGAAGTGAGTTTACCAGACCTCTGAGGCCTGCTTCTCATCTATGCAAGAGCCTAGCACTTCAAGGCCACATGAGCCATCACTAGCTTGAAATGCCAGAATCTCTCACTGACATGATGGTGGTAAAGTTGCATTGTAGGTTTTAGTATTTGGTCTGACAGGTTCCTGTGACCCTGAACAATAATCAGTTCATGTAGTTACTGGATACATGGAGGAAGACAGGTGTTTGTGATGCATGTCTGGCCTCACAGGCATTGGCTACGGAGGGCAGCTGATCATCCTCTACAGCTGTATGACCTACATCATTATTCTGTCCTGGGCTTTGCTCTACCTGGTGTTCTCCTTCAGCTCCCAGCTCCCCTGGGCCAGCTGCAACAACTACTGGAACACAGGTAAAATGGATACTGTCGAGTACGCATTAAGAACTTCAACAACTTCTGTAACACAGGATATTATAATATTTGCATGATTTATTTTTTGTCAGAATATTTTCTCTCACTATCCTACTAGATGACTGTGTAGACTTTTCAACAAGAAATAACACCATCCAATGGAGCAACCAGACTAACTCAACCTCTGCTGCCACAGAATTCTGGGAGTATGTTGATCATTAACAAACTAAGCCTCTGGGCTATTCTCCATGTTCAAAATAACCTGTGTAGTTGACATGTCATGAAAGCAATAATCAATGGAAAAATGTTGTACTTGTTTATCTTTTTCCTTATAGACGACGAGTGCTGGCTATTTCAGGGGGGATTGAGGAGATGGGCAGCATTAGATGGGAGGTGCTGTTGTGTCTAATTGCCATGTGGATCATCTGCTACTTTTGTATCTGGAAAGGGGTTAAATCTACAGGAAAGGTAAATACCTTTCCTGTAGATTTGACCCCCCTTTGAGCCTTAAATTGTAGTTCATATTTAAACAGTATATTTATAAAACTCACATCTGTCTTTTTTCCTCCAGGTGGTTTATTTCACTGCTACCTTCCCCTATGTGATGTTATTAATTCTTTTGATCCGTGGACTCACTCTTCCTGGTGCTCTACAAGGAGTGATGTTTTATCTGCTGCCTGAGCCCTCACATCTCACAGACCCTCAGGTAGACACTTAAAGGTATATCGTAATGGTATAAGTGGACAAATGTACTCACTATTGCTTTGTTGTAACAGGTGTGGATGGAGGCTGGGGCTCAGATCTTCTTCTCATACAGCATCGGTGTAGGTTCCTTAACTGTGCTAGGCAGTTACAACACCTACAACAATAACTGCTATAAGTATGTATTTGTCACTGTGCCACTGGACTTGATCTTATTTTTGCTGGTTTTCTGACAAGTTTCTGACCTGGTCACAAACTCAGCAGCAGCATATCAAACATGATCAACTCTGCTGTGCTGTGCATTTACCGAGCATGCACTGTGTTTTTGTGTTTTGCAGAGACTGTCTGTGGTTGTGTTTACTGAACAGTGGTACCAGTGTGGTAGCTGGGTTTGCAGTCTTCTCTGTGCTGGGGTTCATGGCTCATGAGCAGGGCATTCCGATTGCAGAAGTAGCCGAATCAGGTAATGCAAGCCATCAGATATATATCTAATTTATGTTACTTTAAACTTCTACTTCACTACATTTCAGATTGAAATATTACAGTTTTTAATCTATGTGTATTTGACAGGTGTAGTCACTAGTTGCTTTAGAGATTAAAGTTCTACATAATATTTATGACAAGCTTATAAAATACAACACATTGTTAAAATTAAACCAGTGGTTCCCAGCCATTTGGTTTGCAAATGACAACAAACAAAAAAACACCAAGTAAATTTTCTCAAAACACCAACGGAGTATTTCTTCTTTTTTGTGTCGATGCCACTGGTCAACACAAGTAGAGTCTTTGCTGCCATCTTGAGGACAACCACAGACATGACAAAGCACAGTAACAGTTGCTCAACCACATGCCAGAGTAAAGCGGGCACATTTGGCTGTGACCTCTAAAACACTGCATGCACTCCTGATCTATGTGACTGTGGTAGACATTTGTTCTGGTACAGCACACCCAGGCATCACAGCCAACCCTGACTCCAGCTTCCATGTTTTGGGTGTAATCTGGGACTATGCTGGCACTGTAGGTGGTGGTAGTTTCTTGACTGATCAGGTGTCTGAATTCCGTAAAGCTGTTGGCAAGAGGATAGGGGTTTGCTGTTATCTGATGTGGTGTGGGGCCACTGAGAAGGCTGCTCTGTGAAGTTTTGGCCCTTGCTTGTTATCTGTGCATACACACACAATTATTTTCGCTCACGTCCTCATGGTCAGGCCCTAACTGTGCCTCACTCTGTGTTGCCTAACTCTCCTCTCTCCTCTCCTCCCTACCCAAATATTTACATTACAAACACAATCAGACAGACTCCATATCAGCACAAGCTACAGTGCCTTCCCTCAATCATTAGTAGACACTCAGTCTATTCTTTATTAGTCATTCAGTGCTCAAATCATCTAAGAGTTCTGTGTCTCACGCTGGGGGTCTCACTGGTGAGTCAGTGTTGCACATGCACATTATTGATCCTCATCATCATGTTCACCTGAATCTGTCTTGAATGTAACCTTTTAATGTGTACATATTTATATACACATGCCTATGCTCTAACTAGCAACATGATAAACACAATCAGACATTCCTCAACTGAGTGTTTGTTCCTGCAATTTCCTTAAGTTAATTAATGGTATTCTGTCAGATTGATGGTCACAAAAGTAAAGAAGTTGTTTCTTTAGCTTTGTGGTTTACATCAGCATAGATAATTATTATTTACAATTTTCATTCAGTTCTCTGTAAAAGTAATTTTCTTGATCTGATTTCAAGATACACATGTGTTAAGTTCACCTGGGCTGAAGGCAGTTAGTAGAGGGAGACCAGTCCAGCATCCATTCTGATGTTGTTTTCCAGGTCCAGGCCTGGCATTCATCGCGTACCCTCACGCTGTAGCCATGATGCCTCTGCCTCAACTGTGGTCCATCTGTTTCTTTGTCATGCTCATCCTCTTGGGTCTGGACACACAAGTAAGATGCACATTAACTTTTTCAATTCCATTTGGAAATCTGATTGGAAATCCACTTACCCCATCTTGTCTGTTCTCTGGATAGTTTGTCGCCATGGAGGTGATGATGACATCCATCATAGATATGTTTCCTGCTGTAATGCGCAGAGCGGGCCAACGGGAACGTTTCCTCCTCCTCTTCTGCCTCATATGCTTCTTTTGTCAGATTGTCATGGTCACTGAGGTCATTAGTTAGTCTTATATCTACATTTATTATTTATTACTCATCATTTAATCATCATGTTTTTAGGTTGAGACATTTTTCTTATCACAACATATAAACTGATGTGTCGCAATGTGACAAAATTGGCTCAAATAGGCTTCCATACATCTGAGGTTGACTTCTATGGTAAAATATCAAATAAATATCTCTGCTGTTATCTCCAGGGAGGGATGTATGTGTTCCAGCTGTTTGACTACTACGCTTGCAACGGAGCCTGCATCCTCTTTCTCTGTGTGTTTGAAACTGTGGCACTGGGATGGATATTTGGTAGGTATGCTGTTTTAAATTACACCAAGTCATTCATGAACATCTGGTCTCATCCAGTCATTGTATACTATTTATTCAAACTCGTCTCCTGTCAAGGGGCTGACCGTGTGTGCAGCATCATAAAGGACATGACAGGGGTCCGCGCCAACCTGTTCTTTAAAATCTGCTGGCTGTGTCTCACGCCAGGGGTCTCACTGGTGAGTCAGTGTTGCACATGCACATTATTGATCCTCATCATCATGTTCACCTGAATCTGTCTTTAATGTAACCTTTTAATCAAAGGTTAAATTCATTCTTTATACTGAAATATCCAGATCATTTTTGCATAACAAACACTGAGTGTGTTGTATTTTTCTCTCAGGGCTCTTTTATTTGTTCTTTAGTTAAGTACCAGCCTCTGACCTTCAATCGCTGGTATGTGTACCCAGCCTGGGCATACGTATTGGGCTGGGTAATGGCCCTGTCCTCCATCCTGCTTGTGCCTGGTTGGGCACTGTATAAGCTGGGAACTGGAACTGGAACCCTCAGTCAGGTGGGACAACTGTGAAATCAAAGTTCAGTTCATGTTCTTCATGATTTCTTTCCAATTAAAATTCTTGCGCAAAACATTTAACTGACACATAAAATTTGAGTGTCCCAATAAAAGCAAAGCACAGTGAATGCCTGTAGTCAGATTTCATCACCATGCCCATATTCTCTCATATGCTCCAACAACATTAAAGAAGCCTGGCACAAGCTGTTTGACTCAAGCTTCCTATGAAATGTCAGAGAAGATTTTACAGACAAGTCACATCTCAGATCCCCCAATCACAAAGTAAGCTGTTAAGCATTATTATGATGTAGGAGGTAGGGCCTTTAAAAATTTGAAATGTTTAAGTTTGTTCATCTTAAGCAACAGTTAAATTGAACAGCTCCAATATGGCAATAAACCCATATTGTGCAACCAACTTGATTTAGTTTTATACGTTTGCTCCAGGTCGCTGAAAAGTTTTGGTGTGTTAATATTTATCTCAATTTCTTAGCGTTTCCATCACCTGTGCCAGTCTGACCCTGACTGCTCACCGACAAAAAAGACAGAAGCTGAGCTACAGCACATGACAGGAGAGGATCTGCAACAGTTCACTATCTGATATGAAAGGTTAACCAAAGAATCAAAGGTCAAAGAAGGGCAAGCATTTGTCTTATTTATCTGTATTGTGCTGATCATGGATACTGTAAAGAAAATCACAAGTGATTTCATTGCAAGTGTAGTGGAGATGGAAGCCACTTCCTCCTTCCATTGTCCAACTCTGAATGACACAGAACCAACTAAACCACATTTTTAAATTGATATTTTGCATAAAGAATGTGATTATCTTCTCAGTCACATCATAATAACCATCTGAACCTACTTTGATCCAATATTATGAGTAAAACCTGCAATGTAAAAAGCATGTACTCAACACTAATTAAAAAAAAGTTAAATAAATGACTTGTCATTGCAAAATGCTGTTGAATTTTCAAGACATTCTAGACACAAAATATAATGAAGACACAACTAAAATTACCACCCTGTGTTTATATGCCTCCACCAAGCAATCCAGCTTCAGGTTATCAGTGTGAATTCTTAAGTTATGGCCACAAATATGTTTTGTGATATCGCAGTGACCTTTGACCACCAAAATCTAATTAGTTCATTCTTGAGTCCAAGTGAACATTTGTGCCAAATTTAAAGGGATCCCTTCAAGGCGTTTCTGAAATATTGTGTTCACGAGAATGGGACAGATGGACAGATAAGCAGAAAACATAATGCCTCCAGCCATAGCTGTTGCTGGCATAAAAAGACAGAAAAATACTCCTTATTTCTTCAACAGTCTCTGTGACAACAATGTACGTATGCATACATGTACTTCTCAAATGTAATTCAAGGTTATGTAAATTCACTGAGGAAAACTAATAATAATATTGGGCATAGTTTGAAAAGCTTCATTTGACACACTGAAAATTCCCATGTTCATATATCACTTTATTTAAATACCTTAAAATTATGAAAAATACACTGTATAAACCACTTAAACGTTCAGAAATATGTGTGTTGCTGGCAGTGCTATCTGTCATATGCACAAGCACAAAAAGAAGAAAATCTTACACTTACCACATGCATAAAATCACTTAAATCAACATACTTTTATACATAAACGCAGTCAAACTCTCTCAAGCTCACAGTACAAACTGTGCTCCATCTATGAACCAAACAGATGACCACATAACACCAACAATTAGTGGCTTGGTGCAAACAAAAAGAATCTTATCAGAGTGAAAATGGACAACAGCGCTGTTGAATGAGGAGAAATGGTGTCTCTCATTATCTTGGAGATGCTGTGATGAATTCATACAGCCTGTGGTTGAAATGCTTCCGTCATCACAAGACATGCTGTTTACAGTATATAAAATAAATACAGACTTCACTGAGTAGGTATAAACGAGTATAATAAGTTGTGATGATGATGATGTGCCTTGGTAAAGCAAGAGATATCGAGTGAAAAAGTGTTTTTAAGGCTTTGTTGAAAAGCATTTAAGAACAGGTCCTTGCAGCAGTCCAGTGTAGTGCAGTCTCTGATGTTACAGAAGGATTTTCACCACAACATTAAGCTCCCATTTGTGCCTTGAGTGCTGCAGGTTTCCTTAAAGTGCCATTGTTTGAGAGCCTTTCTTTTAAGCTATTTTGTTTGCAGGCACTGATCTTGACAAGTGATGACTCTCTCTCTCTTTCTCTCAGGTGAAACAAGCTATAAGAAACGATTTTTTCAGCATTAATCTACCAGGAGATAGACTTTTCCCTGAATAAAGTTTGTCTGGTGTGACAGCAAAATGACCAAATGAACTGATAGCACATACTTAAATTGTCATAATTGCATCAAGTACCACCTGTCCTCTTCCTCTTGGGGAAACATTTTATTTTCACATAATCCTTTAAGTGGCTCACAAGCAGAGACCTTATCCTCCTGTGTGATTCTCTATAGTCTGCAGTGGTGATACAAAATGGTGCCTTGGGACTGACCTGCACTCAAGTCCATTAATTACGGGATCAGCTTTAAGATGTCAAATGCTGAACTCTAGTGACGTGAATTCAGCAACTGGAGATAAAACTGCAACATGTACAGTAAGTACTAAAACTGATTCATCCTTGGATTTCCATTGACCTGCAGAGATATTTTGTGCAACCCCTATAAAACTAGGTTTAAAACACCAGGGATGAACCATTAAAAACACACATAATATCCAAACACAACTGCTGGTTCTCCACTGGCTGGCCCTGAGTACTCGCTCTCCCTCTGAAGGCACTGCAGATTGTGCTAACCAGTAGAGCTGTCAGGAGGCATAAAGGTGGCTTTGTCTGAGGTTTTTTCACTGGCCTCTAGCTCCCTGCTTTGTTCTGACTGAGGCTGCTGTGATACAGGACAGTTCTCATTTGGGTCCAGTGAGGTGGTGAGACGGCAGGATGGTGGCACATCTGAGCTCTCAGCAGCTAGCGGGCCGACGGTGTCACCTGTGGCAATACTCTCTGGTTGACCAGCAAAATCTGAATGAGACGGGATTTGTAAATGCTGCAGGAGTTTGAGGTTGGGGTAGCTGCTGGACTCAGCCATGGCTCTGTGTAGATGTTCCCAGGCTGCAATGCCATTCAGGCTGCAGCTGGGGTTGCTGGCAGCCTGGCACAGTAGCTCTGTGTGCTGGCGAAGCTGGGCAATGTCCCGCTCGGTGGCGTTGCTCTGGCGCAGCAGCTCTTTGGTGCGCAGTGTAATGTCCAACAAACCTGACTGTCTGAGGATCTGTACTGTGTTGAGGAAACGGCGGTGGCGAGCACTGATGGTGACGTTTCTGTTAAGTCCTCTGGTTGAGAGGAAGGAGGTGGTGGTGTGCACGCTGGACACAGATGAGGAGCCCTGACTCGCAGATGCAGTAGTGGAACTGGACAGGGACAGATTATCTCTGGTTGCAGAGGAACATGCAGTGGCTGAGGCCGCTAATTTGGGTTGCTTGTAAATGTGCTGCTCAGGTAGACTCCTGGTCACAGGTGTGTTGTCACTCTTGTGTTCTGTGCACACCCTCTTGCTCAGATTCTGGGATTCATCGTTTGATGAAGATTTATCAGGTGGCTTCTTGCTGGGGTGTGGTGCAATGCGGGGGTAGGAGTTGAAAATAGGTAGGTATGTGCCATTTATTTTCCTCCCTGTGATGTTGGACTTCCGGGGCTTGTGGAGCTGCAGGGGGGACGGCAACAAGCTAGGCTGCTGGAAAAGAATCATATGGGGAGCAGGAGTGCCAGTTTCCCTGCATGTATTTCTCCAGAGCAGCTGACCTCTTTTCTGGATCGTGTCCGGCTGGTGGGACAGGGAGGAGGAAGAAAGCAAGTACAAGACAGAGAGACCCAAAGGGAAATATTTGAAGGAGAGGTGTGAGTAAATGTACATTATAAAGAAATACAAGGACTGCAAAAGTAAAAAAAATAAAAATAAATCCCCAAAAGGCTAAATTTACCTTTGTTCCTCTCAGTCTCTGGCAGATGAAAAATTACTCACAGGAGTGTTTGTTTTTAGTCACAAAATACACTTCTACAAAAGCTTTTTCTTTTAATCAGGAAGAAAATCAGAAGCGAACAAACCACAGCCACATATAAAAGCAGAAATCTGAATGTGCCAACCAAAATGAGTTGAAAGTAGAGTATTACAGTGGCAGTCAGTCACCCTGACCTATCACTGACATTTTGCAGCTTCATTTTGCAACTCTGCTCTTGTTGTGCAGTGGTTCTAGGTATATACCACCTGTGAATAGTGTGTATCCCTTTTCCTACATCAGTGTCTGCACCTACACCTGCCTTACCTGCTTCAGCACCATGTTCTTTATTATGTAGATGGGTGGGAGCTGGCGGCCTGCTGGCATCAGGGCAGGATTCCCAGGGTTTCCTTGCCCAAGTCCTTGGCTTTGGCTTGGCTGTGAAGTTTCTACACACTCCCCGCCTTTGGACCGGGTTTTGTTGCTACGCTGGTCCTCTACATCTGTCTGCTGCCAGTCTGAGCCATCTGCAAGAACAGAACAGACAGAACTGAGAAACACTGACTGATGCAGAATAAAGCCATGCTCAAAGGGATTGCTGAAGTTAACTGAAGGAAGGTGACCTCAATTAACCTCTGTCCACTAAATTTGTTGCACTACAATTCCCACACTCCTTAAACCTGAAAGTCAACACAGTAACCTCTTTGTCATTGTTTGATTTCAAAACCAAGAGAATGTGCTCCCCATTATGTACTGCAATGTTTGTCCCACCCAGCTTTTACAATTATCACTGCCTGCACTGACTTGTACAGATATATGGGAGTCTTTGGGAAACAGTTGTAGAGAATCAAACTTTGTTAAATAGCTAATTCTCTGCCACGTTTACTTCAACTCACCAGAGTAGCCAGAGTCTTTTTCTGAGCTGCAGTGGGAGCGCCTTCCACCGGAGTTGTCTGCGTCCTTAGTATCACGCATTGCCTGCAGAGTCGTACTGTTGCTCTTATCTTTAGCATTCTTGTTAGACGCAGCATCAGGACTGTGCTCGTTCAGGCAAGGCTGCTCCTTTGGCATACTGGACCCTAATGAGAAAATCTATTATGTTTAGACTGTCTCTGAATGCCAGAAAACACCTGCATAAAAACAAAATTTCAGACCAGTGATAGACTGGTGACCTGTCCGGGTTGTACCTTGCCTATCACCTACAGAATGCTGAGGCAGGTTCCAGCCTCTTATGGCCATCATGTATAGAAAATCTTTTATAATCATTAAAAAAAATCAAATATCATTACATTTTTTTCTTCATTTTCTTCATGTTTGAAGCAATGACTACATATTCAGACTTTTTTCAGCAGCACTAGTTTCATTAAAAAAAGGCAGCAAAAAACAAAACAGTTCTGTTAATACTACATACCTCCTAAATAAGTAACATGTTGCTCCTCTTCTCAGTCTATAAAAACATTTGCCGGAATTCTTTCGTAATCTGTTTGTGCATTCTATTGCACAACAGCTTTATATCACTTTTTATAGTGTTTTCAATGTTTTTCTCCATGTGCATCCACAATGGCACATACTGACAGTTATATCTTTGCTTTTAGGGGATGTAACCGTGGCAACTTACACACAGTGACGGTGTGTCAATGATTTCTATTAATACCTCACAGAGAATACCAAACCTATTACAATGTTTACCCAAATAGAATGATGAAATTTGAGCGAACAGGCACAGAGCACTGAGTTAATCTATGTTTTTTTACAAGATTGTTGTAGCTTGTCAAAGTTAATGATCGGGTTAATCATTCATTTATTTGGATTTTGTCTCTCAAACACACCTGCATGACAGCAACCAATCTTGAAGCCGTAGCAGCCAAGATGGCGCTCCGCATAAGCCCTCGCATTTAGTCTACCAATGACATCTGAGAAATACCTGAGAACCACCTGGGAAAGTGTGTGACGAGGGGCATTTAAAATAGACAAATAATTATATAACAAGGTTTTAACTAATATAACAATGTATATCAGCGTCTCGAGATAACTACAGCGTCTCGAGATAACTTCCGTTGTGAATTGGCGCTATATAAATAAAATTTGACTTGACTTGACTTGACTATCAACATTAGTAAATGGACATAAGGCTGATAGAACTGGATTAAATACTAATCTTTCCACATGGTCTGAGCTTTTTAACAGGAGCCCATTGTACTACAAATCCTTTGCTGTTAAATCATAATGGGATGTAAATAAGAAAGTGACAGGCAGTTTCCCTGTAATGCAAATAAGTAAAGTACTCCTCAACTATAACTTGTCAAATAATTAGTGGATTTTTGCTCTTTTTTATGAAATTCTTTTGGCATATGTGTTCGTGTGTTCTCAATGAGTTGGATGCCATCATCGTAACCAACAGTCAAAGTAAAAATCCAAAAACAGAAGAAGACGAACACTATGAGTGGCTGAATCAGCCTGGGAAATTATCAGGCAGACCACCTCTTACAGATGACCCTGCAAAACACCGGACGTTCTGCTCTGCTCTCAGTTATGAGTTATCGTGTCTTTGCGAGGACACAAGAATTGACTGCAGCCTTGCAGCTGCCAGTCACATATTAATCCACACTGTAGCAACATGCAAAGAGATTGATATTTTACTTTTATGATCAGGTCTTTAACTTCAGTGTCAAGTCAATGCAATGTTATTTAAATAGCCCCAAATCACAATATTTGCCTCGAGGAGCTTTACAGTCTAGAACACCCTCTGTTATTGTATAAGTCCAATGCTCTAAACCCCGTCTTGCTTTTCACATACAATTTCATCTGTCTATGTAGTATTTAAAACTTTTTCAAATTGGTCATTTGTGCACGCTCAAGCCGTACTTTTGATATTCAGAGGGAGTGGTTCCGTGAATGCAGCACATCTACCTCTCAGCTGAAACAACACCCCCCCTCCTCCTGCCCCACTTCCTCCCCCCCATGTTACGTAACACTCAACTTTGAGTCCGGCCCTCTCTAACATACACTTCCTCTCATACTGGCCGTAAACACATTCAAAAGACATACAATTGTCAAAGTGGTCGAAATTTTAAACGATATAGTGCGTCGTGAATACACCCAAAACCACATGAAAAAGGAAAAAAGTTGTAAAACAGTGAGAGCTTGGCTAGAAAGAATGGAGATTTGGCAATTTCACGTCTCCTCAAAGTCAACAGATTTATTATCGCTCCTATCTACAGTGGGAAAACTTACCTCCAAATGTGCAACAGCCAATTATTTCCAATTAAAGGTCGTTTTCCCCGATGTATCCGGTTTTAGGGCGCCGAGCGACACTAACGTTAACAAGCAGGGCCATGTTGCAACTGTTATCTGTCGGAATTACAGTAAAAATGATTCATTTTCCTTTCTTTGTCAAATGCCGTGTGATAAGACTACAGTGAAAACGGGTTGAGCTTTGCCAACGTCTGTCAAGCTGGTTAGAATGAGAAACACCATATCCGGTTGGTTACAATATAAAACGCACCGCTGAAAACAATATTAGGGGGGTTTTTGTAATTAACACCAACCAGGCCGATAATGTTCAACGTCACGAAGAGTCATTATCTTGATTTGACACTCCCAAGACAGCACTTACCTAGACGTTTATCCGACGTTTACGCTTTTGTTTTGAAATCCCGGTGGCTAATGCTGGCTAGCTTGACGTCGCCGTTGGACGTGACGACGAAATGTTAAAGAGTGTGGGGGGAGGCATAATCAATATCGACACGTTATGTCATTAGATTCCGTGTGAAGGAACAAGAAGCAGCCCACTGGTAACATAATTAAACATGGAGATAGTAAGTGTCTGTCCGCGTTACCTTAGCTGAACCCAAAGCCGCCTGCTGGCCCCCTACCAGACACAATAAAGACGATCTGTCAGTGAACGAAACGGCCATTGGTCCGTCACAGACCTACGACAGCCAATCAGAAATTACTGCACGTGTAGGAGCCAGACAGCTGTCGAGTGGTGCTCGTAGAGGAAAACTAAAGTGTGCAGAGAACAGAACAGAGGCCAGTTGGATAAAAATCACGTTCAAGATCAAGACGAAATTCATGCGCTGATCAAGATGGATTCAGCAAAAAGCAAGCTGAGATATATGCACAAGAACTGGATCTGCAGGCTTCAGTCATGTTTGGATTTCATTCCATACAGCAGCTGACCAGTGATCACAGATTTGCAGCATACGTGGTCTGTTATCAGAAGCCTGTAGTACAATCAAACTCTTTTGATGCATGTTTGAACGAAAGCCACCATACTCATAGCTTTACTGCTAATGGCCAAGAGCTCATTTTTATGGTTATACTTTACAGAAAATTAAAGCTTTAGAGTAGGCAGTATTTTGATAAGAAATACTCTTGATATTAAGTTATGCTAGAACAGCTAGCCCTCATTTCTCTCGTCTCTTTCTTTTTACAGTGAATCCTTTGAGCCAATCAGCTGTGTCGGCATGCTTGTGCATGTGAGCAGGAGTGGCCAACAGTGCAGCCATGCAGTCAGAAGGTGGCTCTCCTTTCACTACAGCTGCAGTCACAGCCTGCTGGACTTGTTGAAATGCTGACGTGTGTAAAATAAACAGCGAGGAACTCAATACTTTGCAGCAGACCCTTTATTTTTACATTAAAACTTCTCAAATAACTCGATTAGACAGCCCACATCCTCTCCACAAATGACAAGACAAGGACACATCGATACAATGAAAATATTTTCTAAATCGGCTGCAAGATAAGATCATAAAACAGGTGTGTCACTGGTTTGGCTAAATCACATGTATGCTAAGTGCATACACTTCTTTGTCAAACTACATTTGGCAATAATTCTTTCATACTTCTTCCTCACCCATAATTCCTCAGGATCCAGAGGCTTGGACCTCAGAGGAGTCAAGTCCTCAAGTTTTACAGATCTAGTATCTCCCCCTTGAAGCTCTGGGATATTGTTCCTGTTAGTCAGGTATGTCAAGTGCATATGCCCAGCAGAGCAGAGGCGTTCTTAAGACCTGGGTGTCTGCTGACATGCATCGTCTCTGGGGAGGAGAATTTAACAAAACTAGCACAGGTCTCTCGGGTGTGGGCCTTGGCTGCTGCATTGGCCAGAATGTGCATAATCCTCCGAAGGGCAGTCTCACTGAAAATCACAAAGCATACAGACGTCAGACTGACAGAGGATGGATGGTGACTAATAAAACACTTGGAAAGTAAATCTTTGCAGCTGTAAAGTTAGGAGCACGGAGAAGCTAGGGCTTTGTGACTGCAGGACTAAGGATTTTAAAGGGTATTGTGGATGGGTGGTCATCACTCAATGGCATGTGATACAAGACAGTTGAATAAGGAGAGTGCATCTTAGGAGTCATACACACCTGCCAAAATGGACGCTGGAGGCCAGACACCAGGCAGCCTCCCCCTCTGGTGTTGGGGGCTCCTGCAGGACTTGGCGGGACAGACAGAGGGCTGCTCCTGCCAGCTGCACAGGCAGAAACACCACACACTGGCCTTCCAGGAGAGACAGCTCCAGCAGGTAACGAGCCATCCACACCACCTGGTGGTGCAGATGACAAAGTAAAACTTGTGCTGAGGATGCTTCTACTAAAGGATGCTTCATTAAAATTATTAAAAAAGAAGAAAAAAGTGAGAAATCCGACACCCAGTCAACCATGTAGATGTACCTTAGCACTGCAGCGAGCAATGGAGGCAAGAAGAAGAAGAAAATGCAAAGGGGGACAGTAGGACAAATCAAACTTCAGCCCACAGAGGACTTTACGTTCCATGCGCAGCAGCTGATGCTTAGTGTAGGTGTGGTCCATCAAGTAGCAGAGTCCAGACACCTGGAAAAAGCAGCACAAAATATGAGTACGAGCCATCTTACACCATTTACGTACAGGGCATTTATTCTGTCAACTTCTCAGTTTTATAGCTTTTTTTTGGGGGGGGGGGGTGTAGCATACCTCAGGGAGGAGACACTCTTCTTTCTTTGCAGCAAGGAAGAGGCAAACCATGCCGAGGAGCTGTAGATTGGCAGTGGTCACCTTGATCTGACGCAAGGAGCAGTTAAGGAGGTGTATGGCCAGATAGAGGGTCTCTTCCTGGAAATGCATAATTTCCTGGTAGGAAATAAACATGGAATTCAAGATTGAAAACCACCTTAGGAAAAAAACAAAACAAAAACAAAAAGACTACTTAAGAGAAATAATAATAATAAGTAAGAAGAAGAAAAAGAAATAATAAGGAACATAACCCCGATAAAACAGTAGTTTTACACAGTGAAGTGTATAAGCATTGCTGTGTTTTCCCACTGATTTACATACAGGCCATCTAACTAGTGTTCTTCTACTTTGTCATCCAAGACAGAGTCCGACGATGAGTAGGTGTCCCTAAACTGACTGAATATGTAAACAAGCTTTGTTCTGCTAAAGAAGAAACCTTTGAAGAAGAAACATGGAGACTCACATGAACTTGAATGAGCCAGTCTACCAGGACAGCTCGAGTGGCATCTGTGAAATGCTGGGGCAGGTCAGCGTTGGAAAAAGAGTTCCATGTTTGAGTTCTCTGCAAGGTGAAAACAGAGAAACAGGAGGTACACACTGAATAATTATGAGATACACTGTGATATTTGCATAAGTATTTAAGCCAGTTTTCTGGGTTGTCTCCCTTGAACAATTAGTGATTAGGTCTGCATGCAGCACATTTTAGGGATAAAAATGAGAGAAACAGATATTCTAAGACCTGAAACAGTTTAATGACCTCTGTTTATGATGTCTCACCATCATGTTCAAGAACATGTCCCAGGCGTATGTCCGGTCCCATATGAGGCCCAGTTTCTCCAGTGCTATCTCTACTTCATGGCGCAGCAAGCTGGGCACCAGTGCCTGTATGCTGTGAAGATCCTGCAGCCCATGAGGATAAAGGAGCACAGGCTCCTCCACACACCCACCTACGTCTACACAGGATGGGAAGGAAGACAAGCTAATGTAACTCAGCATATGAGCAACTTGTTTTTATGTTCTTAACAAAATCAAGCACCAAGTTTTCTCCTGACTAGCTGAGCATTGACAACTTGTTTTAGCTAAGAAACCCCAATTTTCCTCAAGCAAAATGGCTGCTTAAATGTAATAATTTTACATAAACAATCTGTTAAACAGCAGCTGTCAGTCTGTCAACTTTATGAGAAGTGTAGAAACTGTGGTTATCCCCACATTAAAGCATTTGTCTAGGGTGTGAAAAGAAGTTTCTACCAGCTGAGTGTGTCCGACTGTCTTCATGGAACCCCATGATGATGCCGTCACTGGTTTGCATCGATAAACTCCTTTCCTGCAAACAGACAACACCTTACACAGCATTGCAAAACACACTTACAAGAGGAATTGTTACAATCATGACAGAAAAAAACCCCGAAATACCCCAAGCATCTTCTGAATCAGAAATTAGCGGTGAATGTAACATCTTCTATTTATGGATCAGCAGGATTCCAAAGAGTAGCTTCTGTTACTACAGCATTACTTTAGTCATCATGTAAGATAAATATGCTGTAAAAAGAAGTTTAAACAAGAACTAAACAGAGGAATGCTGTGGTATGTTTTGGGTGAAGGTCAAAAATAGGACAGAAGGCATACCCATCTGCGTTCTGGCTCCATTTTGACAGGGGCCATCCTGGACTCGTCTACTTCGACAGGCTGCCAGCGATCTATAGGCCCACAGGCATTAGCCCAAGTTCTTAATGGGGCTCGCCTCTCATCCGCCTGGAGGGACAACAGAAAGTCCTCTTATGTGAACCTGGAGACTTGCAAAATGCATGCGCACCCATTTTTATGACCACAACTTTGATAGTGACTACAGTGAGAACGACTGCAGTTCAATCTCAGAATGACAGTTATCAGTTATCAGTGGACAGTGCCATGAAATTAACTTAAATAGTAATTCACTTCTGGTCACTAAGACTTGAGGTTCCATTAATCAGGGACTCCTGACACCTGGGAACATGGCAGGTGAATGCAATTACCGGTACTTCCCACAGAAACAGAGCAGATATGTGTTTAGAGTTGGAAAAACAGGATTGAAAAACAGTAGTAATGACATAAAAAAAATAGTTCAACATAACTTGATCTGCATAAGTTAGTTATCCGGGAAATGTTCTTCTATTCATTTCCACTAACAATTTCCACTGCTCAATATCTTTTTTTATTTCCTTATAAATAATCGGGCGACTCACCTTTTTGTGTAAGTCCAGCAGAGGCTTGGAGTCGGAGAAACCGGTCCTGGCCATGGTTACAGCCGGAGACAGCGTTTCCGTGACGGGCCGCTGCAGCTACTTATCCATGGATGTCGGCGGAGGCCTGGAGCAGAGAGAGCAGCCATGCCGTCGGTCCCCGGACGGCAGCTAATAAACACAAACAGGTGGGCAGCACTGATTGGGGTGGGGACACCGGTGGACACGTTCGGACTTCCGGTCGACGCTTGGAAAATAATGTGTGGAATAGCTTAACATGCACCATGATATAGCATTTGTTCGCTTGTTTACTTTAAAGCATCTCAAACAAAAAACGTAACATTTACTAACGTGCTGCTGTGCAGTGACACTAATTGGCTTTCATGCAATTTAAAATGTACTAAATGTGTTCTCCTTACACACTTGCCAAAATGCTATTTCAAGGCCTTTCACACAATTCCTGAAATATCATTCTGGTAAAACAGATAAAACAAATCTCATTTTTAGTTTGTGTGTCTGTCCTACAGTTGTTGCATTCAAAGAGGAATTTATTCTTTTTGGCCAAGCTCAAAATAAATAAAAATAAAATGATTTTTTGCCACAACATTAAGACCCCCAGTTCCTTGAAAAATATCAGGGACATGGTCTCAGTGTCCTCAGTGCTGGTTCCATCCATGATCATTATACAACAAGCTTTATATAAGATTTGTGTTGCAGTGGATTGTGTTAAGACTGAGTAGGTGACATATACACTGTAAAAACAGCATAAAAGAGACACACGCAGAGCTTTATTCAGTAAAAATGTTTACTGGCACATTATAGTTGCAAATGTTATAAGCTACCATATTGTAGCAGGTATCACCCGTTACATTGTAAAGTCTTGCAAAGGGGGGCTGAAACTGTCTACAAGGACAATGTCCTCCCCTTAAAGATTGCTTTGTTTCATTGTCCTCTGAGCCTCAACTAACAGCAACAAGCAAAAGAAAATCTTGTAACACCAGCATCAGGTGTGACATTCGTGACTGTTGATCACATTCAAATATACAGAGAAGCAAGGTAACCATAGTAAAGCTGCAAATCAAACACTACGAAGCTGCAGGCCTCCCCTTCTACTAATGCTGCATTCACCATCAAGCTTTTTTTTTTTTTTTTTTGGTATTTACACAATAGTGAGGAGGCACTTGTTGTGCCTGTGTATGCCTACAGGAGAGGTCAGGGGTATTAACTTGCATGTTTAGCTGTGAAGCATTGCTTAAAGCGTGGCCAGCAGCGAGGTTCAGTGTATGGCTTCACAACCAATATTAAAAAAGTTCAGCAGCACCCCCTTATGGCCATGATAGCAATGAAGGCAAATCCACAGTGGTGTCCATCAGTGCAGTGGTTCTGATATCCGGTCCTGCTGTTTTCCAAAGCAGGACACTAGGCTAGAGTATGATGGCTGTGCCTGAGCCAGTGAGAAAGAGGTGCTGGAGTTGTGAACTGTAAATCAAAGCCATTTGCTCACATCATCATCTGCAGGAACTGGGGCCACCTGCTGTTCAATGATGAGTTAGAACCTGCTGCTTTTCTGTGTCTTTTTCACCACGTTCACTCAAACAGTCACCCTCTGTCACTCACACAAACTTAAATAAAAACAAATTAACATGTGACATGTGGAGTTTCCCAGCGACTGCTCATAGATGTTTTAGCAAAATAATGGCTGGTGAGTCAGTGCTCTCCAGAAAATAGTATCAAAAATGATCAGCTTTATCATTTTCAACACTGCCAAACATACCAAAGGATGAGTCTTATGTACTTTGTTCTACTTTTGTCTGGAAACAATTTTTAAAACAGAACAACTTTATAATGTGTTCTGAAAATGTAGGCAGTAATTTGTTTACCTGCTTAGCTTTGGGGACAAATTTCTCTTTTATTTATAAGACTGATGAAAATTATTATTCACCTTAATCATCCTAACCCACTATATGCTTATTTATGTTAATCATAAGCAATGAATTAACTGCCCATTGAAATTACTTACAGTTAGCATCTTAGTTAAACAAGCAATGCTGTAATGGAAACCCCTTAAAATGAAGAACTTAATCAAAAAGAAAGCAGTTTAAAAACTTTTAATATATATATTTTATATAATGTATACTTAAACAAGACAATGTGTCTTCCAAAATTTGAGAAATAGATGGACAAAAAGGAGAAAGAAAACAATAAAAACAAAACAATGACAAACAAAAATGTCCTCGATGTTCCTTTAGCGAGGCTCAAAGAGCATCTAACATTTCTTCCAGCAATATGGAATTATAAAATGCTTATGTCAATATGATCATATTTCAATATGCTGTCCAGAACCTCTCTCAATCATGTGCCGTCATGACTCAAAGAATTCAGGTTTTTATTTCACCTGCAGGATGCATCAGCTGATGTTTTGATTAGTTGCTCCTGTCTGCAGGTTGAAGGTTGGTCAACCAGCTCATGCAGCTTTTAGTTGGATTGTAAACCTGTAGACTTTTGCTCCAGACATACAACTATGTAGATTTAAGTGCTTCGACACAGCATTAAGAAAAACACAAACCAAAGCCTCTAAACATCAAATGTGGAATCATTTGAAGTGTTAAAAATCCACCAAGTCAGTCAGTCAGTTTTTGGCCTCATTACAAAGACTTAACAAGGATTGAACTTTTTCATTCTTTAAATACAGGAACATTCAAAGGCTTATTTTAAAAATATTTTAAACATTTACACTGATATTAAAAATAGAAAATGAACAAAAGATTGGTGCCTAACTCTTCAGCTAGGGAGTGAGAATTACTGGACTGAGGACAGCCAATGGCTGCGTTTGTCTCATTGGTCACTCTAGACGGGCTGGGGAAAACTGTGGTCAAGTCTCTTCTTTCCTCTTTCCTTCCATTATTCCTGTCTTTAACACAGCACGACTGGCCTTAATGAAAACTCACTCTCACATCTGCAACCAGCATCTAGTTGGTTGGTCAGTCAGTCTGGACACAGCAACATGGACTCTAATGAGCCTGAATACTGCATCATGAGTTAAATTAATGCAGCATTTAAAGCAAAGATCAGCCATGCATGAAATCCCAGTTTCTAAATCCAGAGTCAATTTGGCGCCAAGCTGGTCAAAGCAATCAAAATTACATGCTTGTTCCCTTTAAAGAAAAGGCCATTGAGTGTGCCATGTAGTGTCCTCTTGAAAATATTCCAGCAATAGTTCTGAGTTTTTGAAAACATGCATAAAAACAGACACAAATGGATGGTTGAGAATCAAAATGGTTGTTCATACATTCTCCTCTGCTCATCTGCACACACACATACACTCATGCATCCACTCATATACACATATGCAGTGCAAACACAGAAATGGCAACCCTCCTCCTCATCCTCCCCCTCTTCCCCATTTCCCCCTACTGTAGGAACAGTCCCACACTTGATTTGTAACAGCAACTTCCAGAAAGAGCACTTGTTAAAAAAAAAAGAAAAAAAATCACAAAAAATGCAGAAATATGGCTTTACATTTAAAACCGTAACAACTGATGAAATAAAAGTTTGTCTTTTCCCCCAAATCTTTTCCATTTTCCTAATTTTGATTACACTTTTTTAAAATTCTATCAAGTACGTTTGTGTATATATATGCAGTCTATGCATGGGTTGGTTGGTATTGAGTGAGTGAGTGAGTGAGTGAGTGTGTGTGTGTGTGTGTGTGTGGTGTGTGTGTGTGTGTGGGTGTGTGTGTGTGTGGGTGTGGGTGTGGGTGTGGGTGTGGGTGTGTGTGTGTGTGTGGGTGTGGGTGTGGGTGTGTGGGTGTGTAGCATGGGTACAGCTGGTAAAGAGGTGGTACTTGCCGGCATAACCTGGTTTTCAAAGTATCAAGGCTTTGATGTGGTGCCCAGTGTAGTGCAGCAGAGGTCCTGCAGGGAAAGCCTAAAGCCAACCCTGAGAGGACATACAGAGACAAAGCTGCCAGTCTATGCACACAAACCTGCTGAGGTCAGTCATTCACAGTCTGTGTGTTCATTTCTTGATCCTATGAGTCAGTATGTATGTGGGTGTCTATGTCTGTATGTCTGTCTGTGTGTGTGTGTGTGTGTGTGTGTGTGTGTGTGTGTGTGTGTGTGTGTGTGTGTGTGTGCATTAAAGACCAAATGAAAATGTGTCTTGTGCCAGTTTTTGTTTGTGTCATTCTGATTCCCCAGCAGTGCGAGTGTGTATGTGGGATTGTGATTGTGTGTTAGCCTGCCTGCTTTTTCAAAGAATCTAAGTGATCATTCCCGTATGCTGGCAGAGTAGGAGAACTGAGGGAAGTGCGTACGCTGATCTGAATCCTCTGCATCTAAACTGTCATCTGCAGTGTGCACAATGGGAGAGAGAAAGAAAACATCCAAAAGTTCAAAACAGACATAAAAACACATGAACCCAATCTTAGAGCACAAATACAAGATGTACAGGAGCAGATCCACTTACACTTATCTGGAGGAGTTATTGTAATGGTTTGTGCCGTGAACTCATCATCGAAGTAACGCGTGTCCGTCTCTGATGTTACCTGGGGCTTGAAGGGTGGAATAAGCTGAGAGGAAGAATAAAATTAGTCATTTTTACACTCAGAACATCTTGTTTTAAATGTTGCATAATTTGTGTTATTTCCCCTCGGTCTCTCACCTTTTTTTCAGTAACATCCTGCCAGTTGATGGAGGTGAAGAACTTGTGGCTCATCACTTCTTTGGCATCGTCTGGTCCGCCTCCAAGCCTGTAAACAAAACAAAAACACTATCATTATCACCCACTCATCAGCCACCTTTTTCTTTATACACATAATTGTGCAAACACTGTCATTTGAAATGCACAACAAGCATTTATGTTGTGTTGTTCTCCTCCTGACTTGTGTTTACCAATTTCTTATACAAATTTAGTCTTAATTTCCTTACTACTTACAGGTGCGCATGTTAGTAAGCCTGCAGGCACAACTCTGTGTGCTAATATTAGCAGTTGTTCGACTGTTACCAGAAACACTGGGGCTCGACAAAAACAACAGTCAATTATGTGCTTGTGCGGCCATTACCTTGTACCAAAACTAATCAAGAAGGAACATGGGCTTAAATAATGTGATTACTTATTTTAAAGCTGAAAACGTGCACTTGCCCCTGAGCACAGTGGAAGATTCAGAAAACGAATAAAGTGCAACAGACGTGCAGTAAAAACAGGAAAATGTTTTTCTCAAGCTGTGCTGCTGCATTTTCAGGGGGCAGACATTCAGTTGACTACTGCAGTACTCAAAGACTTGCCTTTGTTTAGGATCCTTTTTGAGCAGGCCAGCCAGCAGGGCCTTGGCTTCAGGGGCCAGGTTCTTGGGGAACCGAATTTCCTCCATGAGGATGAGCTCAAAGAGACGCTCGTGGTCCTGGTTGTAGAAGGGCAACCGACCACACATCATCTCATACATGACCACACCCAGTCCCCACCAGTCCACTGCTCGTCCGTAGTCATTGTCCTCCAGCACCTGATGGGAAAGTGTTGAGAGATATAATACATTTGGCATTCAATTACATTAGAGGCAGGGGATACAGGACTATCAGTTAACCCCCCTTTTACATCATTGTAGTGAAGATGATGGGCTCTGTGGACACTATCAGAAAATCCAGCTTACATTCCAGCTTTAGTTTTATGAAATTAGAGAATGACCAGTTGAGAAAGTCATCAAACTAATTCCAGAATTTTCAGACATTAACCTATCAGACATCTTAATCTACAACTAAAACTAGTTTCCATCACGTGCTCATCCAGCCCTGTGGCAACAGTGCTTCTTTGCATAATCCTTGTCACAAAACATTGATGTCAAGAGTCCACAGCCATTGTCTGGTTACCTCTGGTGCCAGGTACTCTGGGGTTCCACAGAAGGTTTTCATGGTGGCACCGTCTGTGATCCCCTCTTTACATAACCCAAAGTCTGTTATCTTTATGTGGCCATCCTTGTCTAACATGAGGTTCTCCAGCTGTGCAGGGAGAGATTCACATTAGAGTCAAATCAGTTCACAGATATGCCAAGAAAAGGACTTAAAAATGAAATATGGTGGAGAGTACCCATAGGTACAGTATATTATTAAAATCTCAAGAGCAGGACTGAGTATTGTATCTAAGAAGTCAGTCAGTGAAAATGTTGTTCATTGTATGACAATCGAAGGTTACAGCATACTAACAAATATCCCCTCCAGCCTATTTTACAATATATTAGCACTATACTATCAGAGCAAGCAGACACCTTACCTTTAAATCCCTGTAAACTACATTGCGTGAGTGTAGGTACTCCAGTGCTGACACTATTTCTGCACCATAGAATCGTGCTCTGTCTTCTGTGAACACTCTGTCC
This sequence comes from Lates calcarifer, assembly GCF_001640805.2. Lineage (NCBI taxonomy): Eukaryota > Metazoa > Chordata > Actinopteri > Centropomidae > Lates > Lates calcarifer. The sequence continues at coordinate 4,085,943 of NC_066853.1, forward strand.
CGCGATAAGTGAAAGAAGAGCTGCAAAAGAATAAAAAAGTAAACAGGAGTGAGGGACAGAATAATTCCTCATGTGCCTAGAACTACTTGATAAAATGCAGAATTTCAATATATTACTGATATGTTTATGCAGTAAACACAGCAATCCACACCATGTACTGGTGGAGCAATTAATTTTAAGTTTTGATGTCAGTTCTTTCAGCAATTGCTTGACAAATCATCAAATCCTACATTGAGCCCACTATTTGACCTGATCTGGATGCTTCCAAGAAGTATAATACATTGATATAAAACCTTAAAGTGATGCATCTCAATGTGTTGTTTTTTCATCCCTTCTACCCATTACAAATGGTCAAACACAGGTATAGTAACACATCAGACACAACTGTATGCCAGATGTGACAGAGAAAAACGTACCTCTCCTCCATTTGCATACTCCATCACAAAGCATAGCCGGTCATGTGTTTGAAATGCATATTTTAGTGTCTGTCGAGGAAGAACAAGGAACAAAAATTTATGACCGAGTCACAATGAAATAAAAGGTCCCTGAATTACGATAGAGGAACCAGTAACTTACTGTTAGAAAGGGATGCCGCGTATTTTGGAGAACTCTGCTTTCTGTAACAGTGTGTGCCACCTCATCCTGGAGAAACGCACACAAAGACATAATCAGAGCATGCAACGACGGCAACATCACATACCAATAAATAGATGTCCTAATACAATTTAGAGTGTAGGTTTGACCGAGTGAGTGATTTCCACTTACTTTAGCAATGATGACTTCTTTGCGGAGGATTTTCATAGCGTAGTACATCCCTGTGGCCTTCTCCTTAACCAGGATCACTTTACCAAATGTTCCCTTTCCCAGAAGCTTCAGGTAGTCAAAATCACTCATGGTCTGTGGGAACAATGGTCAAACCAAAGCCATGACAAAGATACATACAAATGCTAGTGCACTCACACTAAACCAAAGTTCTACCCGGCTTTTCTTAAAGACACCATGAATGTTACATCTGAACATTGTAATGAGTCAGTGGCTCCAAAATGTACTGTCCCCGCTGCTGATATTCCTGCACTACATCTGTGAGATGTGACATGATGTGACATGCTGAAATAGCTATAAATATTTCTACTCAAATTAAAGAAGTGAGCTTTTCAATTAGCACATGAGAAAGAGCAGCAGGGAAGAAAATTTTCTGCACTGAAAAAAAAAATAGTGAAAAGACTTTGGTAGGTCTGAGTGACAGGTGAGTATTAAAGGTAGACACTATTTGAATAATATTACATTCATTATAAAGCAGGAAATCATTAAAATATGGATAGGTCCATAAAAGTAAAATATTTTTTTCACACAAGGTGAGGGACCTTAAAAAAGAACCTTGTACTTCCATATTGCGTCTCATCATACCTTTTACACTTGATGACAAGGTCAGTTGTCATGGACCAACAATGTCCATTAAACCAGAGCAATTCAAAATCACTTGATGTGAATCAGCACTTCACAAAACATATACATAAATGTTATCCTCCACTCATTTAAAGGTTGCTTCACTAAAAAGGCTTTGAGAAAGAGGCTTAAAGTTTGAACAACTTGCTCAATAAAGATGAGCTTAGCTGGACAAACACAGTAAACACTCAGCTGCCAGGCACTGCTTGTGCAAATACTGACCACTTTTGCGTGGCATTTGGACACAGCAATCTCCATCTCCTCTGTGCCACTGTTGTCGCTCGGGGAGCCAAATTTGATCTCCATGGGCTCCTCATCCTGCTGCTGACTCTTCAGGCTATTTGCCACCGCCTGGATTGATCGCATCCATTCCTCCCTGACCCAGAAGAAAACATATATTACCCTTATCAAATGTAGCCAGTGCCATGTCTATATTACTCTCAATCTATCCTCTAAGAATACGAAATGGCAAAACTTTTTCCGAAAAATACTAATTAAATTATATAACTGTGAATTCTTTGTATTCAGCCAGATGGTAGAGATGTGCCAAATATCTTAAAGGAAAAACAGCAAGCTAAGTTTAGAAGGTAGAGGATAATCTGTACTATTCAGCTGGGGGATGCTGGGATTTGGTACTTGGCAAAGCCGATGTACACAAAACTCAATGACGATTGCTTGGGTTAGGGGTCAATAATCAGGTCTAATCTGGCACTGAATTCTATTTTGAGCATTATGGTCTTTCCTACTCTACAAACCAAAATAAATTTCACTGTCTATAGTAAACAATGGCACATTTAGACCTCAGATTTTGTGAAAATATTCCTTGTGTCTCTCTGTCCTTAACAAAAGATGTGCTGGTTTAACCCACCTACAACTAAAAATAAACCCTTTTGAATTAAAGTCTTTTACCTCTCCTCGTTGCTGTCCACGTGGAAGGTGCGCTCGATGACAGAGGTCCACTGCAGGCAACGAATGACAAACGTGTTGGGCCTGGGGCGCTCTGTCTTCATCAGCTGGCATTCTACAAAAAACAGATTTATCAGCTAACACAGAGGAACTGAGGGGACTGACAATAAAATGTTTATTTGTTCCTCAGAGTTCAGTTTGGTACTTGAATTGAAATTTGCCAGCTAGAAGGGAAAACTGACCTGCGACAGAGAAGTTGTTGAGTGGTGGGAGGCTGTGGTCACTGGACACCTCAGGCTTCTCTTTATAGCCAATAAAGGAACCATCACTCTTTAAGATGAAGTAACGAGGCCGCCATGTTTTAATATATTCACCTGGAAAAGACAAGTTTATTTTTGACTACTTGCTTGTATGGAGAAATATACCAAAATACACTATTCAATTAAGTCGAGAAGAAGCCAAAGCCTTGACAGATACCTTACAAGTCTACACGGAGGAGTACTTATTACTCAAAAGGTAGATTCTGACATAGACTATCACTTAAATGTAGACAGTGAACACAAGGGCCCCTCGTACCTCTCTTGTGGAGCCATCCCTCTCTCACAACACTGACTTCATTCATGCTGGGGCAGAAGACTGTCTGGGTTGGGAGGGGGCTGCAGACAAGCTGGTGGAAACTGTGCAAACGTGTTCCTGACAGCGGCTGAGATACAAAAAACACCTATACAATATAATACCTAGAAGAGGGGAACAGAAAGAGATGCTGTTAATTAAGGATACAAAATGGCACTCAGATTGTCTATTAAATACAAAAACAATGCTGATTCTAGCCTGGTGTAGCTTTAACATGTAATTACAACTCATCAAGACCATCAACATTCATACATGTGAGAGAAGCTACAAACCACCCATATCAGAAAAACATGAACATGACAGCATGTAAAGTGAATACTTAGCATATGAGTACACTTTTACTCTTTTAAAAGTGTAAAGGTGTGAGATAAAACAGCTGTGTGACTTCTGAATATTTACAATTCAATTCACTTTGGATTAAAAAAACATAGCCTTGGGTAATATTATCTTACACTCCTGCGCTTGCCTTTTTGAATTAAGAGGAACACTGGAGGGTAAATATAAAAAGATACTGGGCCTAAAGGAAGTAAAACTACAGCCAGGGAGGTGGAGGTGGAGGTGAACACATAAAGTGAAACTGACTTCTCATAACAAAGGAAACTTTCTGAGTATTGGTCTTGATGACTATCTGAGTGTTGTCACCACAGCACCACGCTTGAATAAATTCCTCTCCTTCTGAGGCACTCTTGTTGCCTTGAAACACAACTCCACAATGAAGAAAACTGCTGAAATCTGCACATGTGCTCAACCCCTATATCTGATATTTCTGACAGTGACATCTAAACAGGGACTTGTGAAATGACTGTCATGACCTCAAGCAAACTATTAAAACAAAAGACACTCATCATTTCATGAAACTCTCCCTGACATCTCCATATCATAGTAGATTTTGGTATCATAGCGATGCCATGTAACAATCAAAGAATTGTGAGATCAGTGCCACTGACCATACAATTGGCTACAAAGGTCTTTATTGTAAAATATAACAACCTCCCGCGGCTCTTGTTGAATGTTTGAGGAGAGGCCTTGGTGATCCAGGGTCAGCTCTGAATCAACAGCTTATGTTAGATAATAGGTTTACCAGAATTTCACTGTATTTCAGTGAAAGTGATGGGGTTGAATATTACAGTGCATACAGTCACCAGAACACAAAGACTGTTTGAACTGCTTTGTTTACAAAGATAAAAACAGATAAGGCTCCTCTCGACTTCAGACTTTTTTTTATGGCTATTAGAGGTGCGTCCGCAGTTCGTTCATAACTATACAACAACTTATTTAAATGGCAAGAATATAGGGTAGCTGGTCCTTAGAGAAAATAAGTAAAATGCACAACTTTTCACGGTACATTGCACACCAGTGTGTCTTTACAAACGGGACAACAATAACAGTAATAGCCAGTAATGCGTTAAAGTATTCGGTTTACATGTAGCACCATTACAAGAAATGACAAACAGACAGTGAATATGAATGTCTTAAAATATTAAACGGCGAGATAATTATGCGTAATCACTGTACAATTACACACTGTACACAACACGACCACAAGCAGCCTAACGTAAACATTACCCTACCGTATCCCCTTAGTGTAGCGGCTAGCTAAACTGAGGCAAAGTCAACAAACGTTTCCTTCCAAGTTCAAGACAGGTCGTTAGCATTTCTATCGTGGCTTAACAATAGATACGTCGCTACAACATTTCAGCCATAGCTTATAACCAGTTCGGCCAAGTGGCGCGCCAGACAACAGTGAGGACACTGACCATGACCGCATTACGGACCAAACAAGGCAGCTAGCCAATATAGCTTTCAAGCTAACAGCTAGTTAGCATGTCAGCTAGCCACTTGCGGTGCTTCTTACCCCGGCTTTTACTTACCTCGACTTAGGTGACAAAAATACACCCAGCAGTCGGTCCTTGAAGAGGCTCAGAGGTGCGCCGCACAAAGCTCCCACCAGTTATCACTTGAAGCTTGTGTGTATTGAACTCTGTCAATGATCACACAGCTATAGCGGACTGCTCGCTGAAGCTTGTTTTCTTCTCTCACAACAGCAACAGCAGCAGCAGCGGCGGTGACGGCGTGCTTAGTCTGTTGCTACTGCAGTGGCTCACTAAAGCGTATGCAAACCAGCCAGATAATAAAAGTCCCCAGAGCTCCAACTTGATGGGTAGATGTGTTGAATACGATTACAATAATTTCCAAATCCCGGGCAGATTAAAAAAAACCCCGCCGCTTTATTGGTTTAATGTGTGTAGTCGCCTGCTTAGTGTGGAAGCCCTCCGTCCCAGCCAGACAGTACAGCAGCCCCGCAGAAGCACACAAAAGGAAGTGACGTAAGAGGCCAGCGAGGGTCCACTGCACCTGAACAGTCGGTGTGAAAGTACATCTAGTACTATAGTGTAACATTAACCTCACCCCAGCTGTACACGACTGGATTATAGATTGTCTAAGAGATAGGCAGCGCAACAAATGTCTAAAAAATATGTCAAATGTCCCTCAACATGTCTTTATTTTAAGGGGTGGGGGGGGTGGGGGGTTGGTTAAACAAGAGAGAGGTGATGTTATAATAAATGTGACCAAAGTTTATTATTCAGATGTCATTTGCAAAATATTCCTTTTTCATGCAACAAATAATGTCCTTGGGGGGTAAGCCCTTTCTGTCAAAGAGCTTTACTTTGTTGTCTTTGTTGCTTTCGTTGCAGGTAGCGAGCGCGAGCATCGCTGACTGAGGCTTCATTGTTTCGCTTCTCCAGCTTCTTTGTGACATCCTCAGGAGAAACCTCTGAAAAACAAACAGAAATTATCTATTAGTTTGTTATTGTAAACATGGTATAGCTTATCCATTTATGCACTCATTAAAACACTTAAAATATTCATGCCTTGCCTACTCGAGGTGGACTCTTTCATACCATCACAATTTCCAAATGGATATCTAATTAATTATTCAGAAAACCTGGTTGTCTTTTGGCTGCTTCTCTGGTCTCCCACTTTGTCATCTCTTCGTCGGTCACTTCTTCTCTTGCCACACTGCTCAATTCGTAGACATCCACCTCGTGGAGTTTAGGTAACAAGTCCTTCACCCACTCATATCGAATAGGACACACGGTCCTGATGTACACCCGGGAGGTCACCAGCACATCATGGAAAATGACCCAGTTTAGCTCTGTCTCCTGGTCAAACAGCTTGGAGCAACAAGGAATCACAGTCACAGGAGAAGTTAGAGAAGAAGCATGATGGTATCTGTTCCACACGTAATGTGTCTTTTATGAAAACTGTATTTCATTAATCAAGATTTCTTCAGTGAATTTAAAGATACATTTACCGATGATGACGGATGAATGTGAACCATGGACCCATGGCCGTCCATTGTGCAAAATACCTTTCCCACAGACCTACGTGGGATGGAAAAAACATGGACTTAACATTATTCACAAGCAGCAAAAATCTCATAATATCAAAGGAGTTTAATTTGAATAATTTAAATAAACTTGATACCTTTTGGCAACATTGGTGAAGTATCCTGAGCACAGGCATCGTCTGAAGAGTTCGCTCTTGTTGCCATCAAATGCTTCTACAGGGAAGTCTCTCTTCTAGGAAGCAGGAGGATGCATCCACAAAAATTAATAATGGCAATCATATCAATTAGCACAGCACTGTATTAGCAAACAGAATGCTAAATGAATAAATGATGGGCTGAATGTCTGACCAGTGATTTGTAAAGAGATTTATCACAAGGATCACAACTTTGATGTGGGGAGCAACAATGATCGGTGACAGCTAATAACAAATAGACAAAACTGTGCCAGTGCAGCTGTAACGTTTACAACAATATGCAGCATTTAAATGCGATAATGAGTTCTGCACACTGCCGTACCTGTTTGAGGCGGAGGAGGATCTCTCGAAGCTGAGTCTCCACACTAAAGGCAGACTTCAGCGCCCTCCAGTGGATCCAGTTCTCTTTACACCATGTTGAAGGTCTGTCACTGCAGAATATAAGAGAAAGGTGCACAATTTATGACAGCTGTGATAATATCAACATATAAAGTCTTGAAAACGTGGCAAGTGATGGACTAAATCTGACATGGATTTGAAAAAATCTGGAGAAATAATAAAGGTTTATCTTGCAGCAGTGATTGGTGAAGTTACAGCACCTGGATTTGCACGACTGAAACACACTGAGAAGTGTGGCAAAGTCATTCATACTGCCACTTTTGGTTGCCAGTGCTCTGTGCTTCTTGTCAGCCTCTTTCTGCCTCTCAGGGTGGCCTGCAGGGAGCATGAGATCAGTCAAACTCAAAGCTCATGTCTTTACCTACTCCTACATTTACATTTCCTGGCACAGAGACTAAATTCATAAATAAAACAATATGTCAGAAAATATACAAATAATTAGTCCACATTTGAGTCATATGCACTTTCAATATCTGCTGTTAAACAATTCTCTTTAGTAAACTCTGTATATTACAGATAACACGGGAAAGTTTTTTACACTTGTATTCTTAAATTAAAAGCATCTTTTGTTCTGCTGAAAGTTCCAAATGTATCAAAAAGCTAAACTGCTGACCTGGCCTGATGAAGATATTCTCCACAGAGAGCATAGCGGCCACAGGGAGCAGCAGGTCCTCACAGCCGAGCGAGGCGGCTTTGAGGACAGGCCCTGGTGAGACCTGGGTGGAGTGGGAACTCTACCATCAACTCCCCCAGCTGGGTCACTGTACCCCTCCTACAGCACACACCACACACATTAGAGCTCATTAAAGTTCAGCAAGAATTTCTTAACCCCAGGTCTGCCGTGCTAGGAAACCACTCACCTGTCGATAGCATCAAACTGATAGAGCTGTTTTAGTGCTTCTAGAATAAACCTCTCTTCTGGACGGTCCAGGTAAGGAAACCTTAAAAGAGAGTGATTCATTATTAAAAACAGTAAAGAGTTTATAAAGAATTGAACTTTAAGAAAGAAAACAGACACAGAATGGATGCCAACATACCTGATGACATCATGAACACCCAGGCACTTGAGTGTGAGTATCACCGCAGTCAGACTTGTCCTCTGGATTTCTGGAACTGTATATCCAGGCATGCTCTTTTCCCAGAATTCCTTGGTATAGATTCGAAAACATTTCCCTGCTGAGGTTCTTCCAGCTCGGCCTGCTCTCTGCTGAGCCTCGCTCCTAATCACAGAAAATCCCCACCCCCCCAAAAAAAATCCAGTCCAAATCTGTTGGCAAGCTCTCTCAATGGCGTGAGTTAGCAGGAAAATGACTAAAACAAAGCTACCTGCAGGTCTGAAATGACATTTCACATTTTTCCGATACTCACTTTGATATTGGCACCACCTCCAAGATATCCATGCCCACCCTTGAGTTGTGGTTGAGTTGCTTCACAAACCCGCTGTCTATGATGTACCTATATGAGGAAAGAATGACATGATGATGGATTTTGCAGGTGTCAGTGAAACGTTTCAGCAATGGTGATGTAATGGCACAGATTTATGGTTACATACTCACTTTATACCATTGATGGTGAGAGATGTCGCTGCAATGTTAGTGGCCACTACACACTTCCTTATGCCTGGAGGCGGTGGCTGAAAAATCTGTCTCTGTTGATCTGTGGTGAGACCAAAACAAATAAGTAAATAAAATAATAACTGACAGTGACAGCAATCTACCTTGCAATAAGATGTAACAGCTGTTGTATGTGTTTACCAGTGGGCATGGATCCATAAAGGGGCAAAATGAGAAGGCCCTCCACTGTTTGGTCCTGTACATCATAGCGATAGTCTATAGACTCTGCTTTTTCAAACAGCAAGTCACAGGCACGCTCAATCTCTGACTGACCTGTCAGACATGATTTTGTCAGTGTTAAGATATAATGTGATCTTAGAGTTTGATAATTGTAACTTGCCTGTCAAAAACACAAGAATATCCCCAGCCATTTCACTAGTGTGCACATCAAGAGCCATTTTCACAACCTGTAGAGCAAAGTGGAGCAAAGGTGGTAAAATCAAACCGATAATAAAAAAAAAAGCATCAAGCAATAACATATCTATCATTGTGAAACCAAGAAACTCAACTCAAACTGAAACTCAGTACCTCTTTTACATAGCCAGTACTTTCTATGTCTTTTGGTCCAACAGCAGAGCCGAATGTGCAGGTTACAGGAAAAGTCCTCCCAGGAATAACAAAGACGGGACAGTCGCCAAGAAAGGCTGCGAGTTTGTCAGTTTCCAAGGTGGCGGACATCACCATCCACCTTCAGAGGAAAAGATCGACCCTTTGTGGCTTTATCAGAGCCAGAGAAGATTTTCTTCAGTAAACCAAGGAGAATATCCTGTAGCAAATATAAACACTGAGTCAATGTGGGTGATGGAGGATGAGGAGAAAGAAAAGCTGTATCCATATCATCAGCACAGTACAGTGTTAAGGACATTCTGTTAATATCTTAACTCACTGTGTTGAGGCTGCGTTCGTGGACTTCATCCAAGATTACGACGCTGTACTGAGAAAGTCCAGGGTCTGCCAGGGTCTCCCTGAGCAAACAGCCGTCTGTCATGTACTTCACCACCGTGTCCTGGCTCAAACAAAATCACATTTCCATGTTACCTGACATTCACAATAAATGTGTTTTTCTGCAGGGCCCTATCCTCTCAGTCTCACCTGTGATGTACAGTCATCAAAGCGGACTTGGTAGCCAACTTCTCTGCCCAGGGTGCATTGCATCTCCTGGGCTACCCTCTGGGCCACTGTGATGGCAGCTACCCGGCGGGGCTGTGTGATGCCAATTTTGCCATCTTTACAAAAACCTATGTCAAAACAGGGATAAAGACATGGTTCATCGTTTTAAGTCATATTTGTATTATCACCTGACAAAAAAGCCAAGGACTGATGCTCGTTAGCCAACCAAATATTGAACCATGTTGTATGTAGATGTTATCTTTTAATGTAAAAGCTTGTCTCAACGTTAATTTATAATACTACAGCGTGCAACAGTGCTGTTAACATCATATTACCAGGGCCAGGACAGCAGAGTTACAGCTTACCAGCTTGATGCAGATACTGTGGAAGTTGTGTGGTTTTGCCGCTGCCGGTCTCACCGGTGACAACCAGAAAAGTGCTATCTTTGACAGCCTGAACTAGTTTGCTTTTGTGCTGGTAGATAGGAAGGCGTATTGACTCGTTGCCTTTTGGTTCCCATCTCGTTGATTTAGACATAATTGACCAACTCTGAAGCTTTACCGGCAGACGTCAGCGTGGGCGAAAGAAACGTGGCAAGTGATGGACTAAGAAACAGGCGAAAGAAACAAATAATTAGTTAATCACGCCGAACACGGTTTAGTTGGTGTTTGTGCCCCACACACTAATAAACTTTACAAAACATCATGTTGTCTCACTCCTATCGTTACACAGGCACACTTTCTAAGCCACATCCGCAAACGAACCTATTCTGCGTTTCTATTGGCCGAGCTATGAGCACATGACCCAAGCTCCTCCACCACAATAAAAGTCCAGCTGAACTGTATTTGCACATAAAATTGCAAAATCCCAAATGGATTAAAAAATAAATACAGATTTTACATAAAAAGCCATTAAATCGTTTTGTTCAATTGCATTTTTCGATTAAATGAAATTAAATAATAACAGTATTTTATAATTATCCACATGCAGTTTTTTTAATATCATATTTGATCAACCACTAAAACACCACCAAAATACATTATTCAAGTTAAATACTGCAAGCTATTTCCCATTATATATCATCATCGCTTTTTTTTCTATCTCTCTTTTTAATTGTTAGACCATAAGGCAGGAGGCTGCCTTTGCACTGACATGTCATTGTCCAACAGGGACATATTCTGAGAAACAGAGTCAAGTTATCTGGATAATTTTACAGAGTAAAACCCATAACATGTGCTGTAGGTTTTACATAGCTAAGATGCGTAACTAAGAAAGGTACTTCTTTGAATAGGTCTCTCTAGGTTGAATAGGTGCTTGGAGTGGGGCAATGGGTAGACACCACATTTTAATATCAAGTGGTAACATTGCTCATCCAGTCAGGTTTTGGGACAGCATGCATCAGTCAAGCTTAATTTGATAAAATCAAGACATGAATTCAGATAGACTGAAAATGATGTAACAGAAGTCTATTTAAGGCCATTATAGTGCTAGTATAGTAGTATAGATTTATTTTACAAATCATGGCCAATTTGTGGCAGAACTGATTTAAATCTCAGTGCTTCTTAGCTGTCCTTTTTTCTAGTTATTCAAAGTAGATAGAGTAAAGGTCCTCCAGAGACTACACTGTAAAGAATCCTTTGCTCTGGTCCTGGTGTAATTCTTCTTAATGTGCGCCTTCCTGAAAGACATGGAAAAGTAGAGAATATCATTCATAGTGTTACATGCAAGCAAGTGCACCAATCAAGACAGAAAAGAAAAGAGCAGCCTCATAAAGGCGAAAAAAGCTTACCATTGCTGCAGGACTGTAAGCAGTCTGGCCCTTTACAGATCTCTATATCACAGTGGAAATATATCTGTAGGAGAAAATCCTCATGATAAAAGAAAAGCACCAAAGCATAAAAGTACAGACAGAAAAGATACCACTTTTTATCTTGCTAACCTGGTTTTCAGATGTTGGGGATTTCACAAATGAAAACAGCTTGACCACAAACCATTTGTGAAGAGAAGGATGTGTCAGCTCCTTACTGGAGACAACTGGCAGCACAACAGTTCTGTGGCTATCACCAGTGAAAGGACACCTGGATTGGATACAAAGATAAGCATCGAATCATTTTCTCCATTTAAAGTACAGGTGAAGATTTTTTAAGAGAATGAGCTTTTTTGAATTTCAGAAATTTTCACATCTGCCAATTCATATACAGTGTGCTCACCCTTTAACAAGCAGGTCCCATCGTTGGGGGTCATGTGGGTCTTCAGTCGGCGTGGCCCAGCAGTCCTCCAGCAGCAGTGTCAAGTCCGCGTCCTCATGTTTGAGAACAAACACCTCCACATACACAGGCTGGCCAAGCTCAATCACTGTTGGAGGGTCTTGAGAGGAATAGAACGACATGTAAGAGGAATCTGTGGAGGAAAGATTAAAAAAGGAATGAAATCAGGAATGAAACTGGCCCTTCAAAGTAACAGGGGTTCATTCATTTTCATGTCATGCATTTCATAAAGGTTTGAGACCAGTTCTTCACAGATAACTTTTTAATAAAAACATGCATACAGACATACATTTAGGAAAGAGTAAATTTCATATACAATAAAGGGCAAAATTAGGAATGTTGGAAAGTAAAAACATATAAAATTGACCTTTGGCAAACCTCATTTCAGTCCTTAGTATTCCTTTGCTCTTCAGTGTTTTTTCTCTGATTTTTTCCCTCTGAACCTCGATGCCCAGTTGAGTCATTTGAGACAATGTAAAGCTACAGCGAACAGTAAGACTGAAATAAAAGGAAAATGAAATGGTTGTCTATTAGCTTCAAAAAGCGACAGAAACTGACCATTTGTGTATTCTTACTGGAAAGGAGTGTCACGAAATATAGAGCCTTTCTGCAGATGTTGTTTCACCTCAATGTTGACCCAGTAGGTTATAATCCCATCTGCTGCCTGCAGGACACAAACAAACCCATTCTATTTAGTCACAAAAAGCACCAATCGACCTGTCTGAAGACTGTGGATGGGAGGTAATTGATTTACATTTACCATGGACTGAGCACCACAGTCAGTGAATGGAAAGATGAAAGTGACAGAATCATTGGATCTTTTTTTGGGTTTGCATTTGTGGCTTTGACTGGAAGGGATCCAGACTGCATCCAAGTTCAGAGGTGGGACTGTGGTGTTCTGGGGAATGGTAATGTTGAACCCATCCTTGTTGCAGAAAGACTGTCTTGGGACGGGTTGATAGCCCTTTTTGCTTGCTTCTGTATAAAACACACAGAGTTCAGCCTGAAAAAATCACAATAAAAAGTCACAATATTTATCTGCACACTTGGGATTACTACCTTTCATTTTTCTTTCACAGATCAGAGGTATCGGCTTGACAATTTCAACTCTTCCTCTGTCTGCAAGTGCTATGATGACAACAGTCAGACTTGTGATATATTTCTAATGAACAAAATTGTAAAGAAAGATTGGAACATGAAAAATGCACGTATCTGTAATAAAAATAAACACAGGCTCAGGCTCAAGAGACTTTTCAGCTTACTTGTCTTTTCACAAAACAGCCATTGGAAGCAACTGTAAAGATAACAAAGGTGTCCTTTTCTCCAAGGAAGTAGCGGCACCATTTTGCTATTGCAGTGGCTTGGTAATATCCACCATGTTCGTCTGTGTGTAAATGTGAACACAAACAGGAACAGAACAGAGCAAACACAACCACTTTAAAGTCATGTGTTATCATTGATAAGCTTTATCCTTAGCGTCTGACTCACCTTGAATATAAATAGTGAAAGGAAGGTCAGCAAACTGCTCCTTTGATATGTAAACAGACATGAACCCATCATGACAAAGTGATCTGTTATTAAACATGGTTGTTGCTTGAAATTGTTTTGAAGTAGCATGAGCTTCACATTTCAAAAGGAGCAGTGATAAAGAAATAAATGCCACCAAAACAAAGTCTGTACTGCAGGTCTCCATCTTTGGTTGCTGAGACTCAAGAGTGTGACAGGTGGAGCAGCTGGTTCGCATTTGACTTGATTGGCACAAATCCTATGAGGGTAAAAGCAACTCAAAAAGTGTGAGGGTTCTGTGTTCAAATCAACCAGTTTCTGGGCCCTTTATGGCGTTTGCATGTATAAACAGGTGACAAATTCAAGGAAAAACCAAGTCTTAGTCAGGTACAGAGCCACCACAAGCTGCCAAAACAGCTTTAGTGTGCTTTGGCATTGATTCTACAAGTGGTGTTTTGGTGTTTTGTTGATGGGGGTGGAGAGCGCTGCAACGTCCAAAATTTCCCATAGGTGTTCAACTGGGTTGAGATCTGGTAACTCTGACAGCCATAGCTTATGACATACACCAATTTAATACCCATCAAAGCATTTAATGGCCGTCTCTGGGTTTTTCTTTACTTTGTCACCTGTCTGTAATTGTATGGGTTTCCCTTCACAGTTAAAAGAAATACAGGTGAACCAGAGACTGTAAACTGTAAGTGTGAGTGTAGTTTGGTTTTGATGTTTGATCAACTGAGTAACAAACAAATTTGAGATGATCTGCAAGTCAAACTGACATAGTAAAAGTCATTAGTTCGTCTCAAAGTAACTGATTATCAACTGTTTTGCTTCTTACGTGCATAAAACACATTCAACACATGCACAAATGTATGTATACTCTACTTCTTCATACATAACCACAAGTTCATTTCTGAAGAAGCCATTTTGGATTGTGAAACATGCAACTAATTTGTTGAGCTTTTGTATGTTAAGATCTTTATTTGATGAGCTTTAACCAATAGCAAACAGGAAACATGAATAATCAGAAGCTGTCATTGTGAAAGGATGTTGACACTGAAATGTCTCAGGTCAACTTCTGTTTCAGCTCTTCATTCTCTACAGACGGTTGAGCTGGTCTGTGCTTCTGTTGTAAATTGGGTTTGTGTATTCACCATCTGAGAGGGGAAACAACAGAGAAGTGGGGGAATACTTCAGTGCACACAGTATTATTTCATCCCGAACACAGCCACAAATGAAGTCAGCACTCACTGTCTTTGGCTTTTTTCCTCCCAAAACCTGCTACAAACCAGAACAGAACACTAGTTAACACGGTGAATTTTTATTCTCACTGGCAGAAAATAATTAAAATGGACGATACAGGACAAATAAAAGCTGATTACCTCTGCCATGATTCTCCGCCTGGGCTGACATGGCCTGTTGCCTGCTGATTTCACCTTGATTAGCTGTAATGAAATGAGTAAGTGAATTCCTGACAGCATCAAAATGATGCAATGTAATTTGTAAAAATTGCTCATATTACCATAATAATGTCGACTAAAACTTGCTTGTCGTAATCTGTTGAAGAGTTCTGCAGAAGTCAGGGAAGACTTGAGTTATTCCAGTTTGATTTAAGTGTCACCACTAATACAAGCGGCAATAATTATGTTGATTATTAAGCACCTCTATGAAATCTTTGTTTTGTCCTCTGACTTTGCGCTCTTTCAAAGTTAAACTGGTTCAAATTTGGATAAATCCCACTGGTGCTCGGAGTGGGTTGAGTCCTGTTTGGATCATGCAAAACTCCTGGCAGACCACAATGGATTCTGGTGGGGTCGCCCTGTTGGTTCGCTGGGTCTTGGTCATCGTTTTCTAATATTTAAAAAAACATCAATCAAAAAATATTGACATAGACATTAGTCATGTTTTGAGTGAGAAAGAATGAAATTAGCTTTTTAACGAGGTGAGTCAATGGATGGAAGGAGAGCTGTGTGAACGCACCGTAAACAAGATTATGGTTGTCTGTTCCTGTAGGACAAAAAAACACGTTATGGATAGGACATCATATGTACTACATAACATACAGTTGAGTGAGTGAGTGTATGTAGCTATAGATTACCTCTCTGCTGTTCATGCACTGGCACACTGCTTATTTCCATAGGTGGAGCACTAGCACCTGCAACAACTTGAATCAACAGTTTGCTGAGAGTTACAGGAGATTATTGATAAAACTCTCATGTCAACACTAAATATGTATTAATACTGGAAACAGCGGTGACAGCTAGTCTGGCTCTGTCCAAAGGTAGCAAATCTGCCTACCAGCACTTTTAAAATTAAGATGTTATATTTAGTTTTTATGAACAGCAAACAAGATGTAAAGTGTTAATTAGTGAGTATATTTCCCAAAATGAGCTATTCATTTAAATGAAAGATGTGCCATGTTCCACTGCTCTATATACAATACAATGCCTTTTTAGTCTGAGTTTTAATACACACCTCTCATGACATATTTTATTCAGAGTTAGGATGTGTTAACAACTGGCCAGGGACAAAAGCTATGCAAACTCAAGGTCATTTATATTTTTCCTGCTGGTCAGCAGGCTAATGAATATTATATAACTGATAAAACATTTAACCATAAGGGGAGGATTTGACTTTAACAGTGAGTAATCACAAAACCAGTGAACAATCTGCTGTATATTCCTGTCCTCTGATGTAAAAGTAACTGAGTAACAGTCTACAGAAGATGGATATAATGTACACGGTAAATTACCAAATTACTGCTTACCCTCAATATTTGCAGTTACAGGACTGTTGGTATTGTCTTGTTTAATGTTATTATAGAGCACTGAAATAAAAAGGAAACGTTTTTTTAAAGAAATCAATAACCAAATATCAAATCAATTCATCCATCATCAAAGTGAGAGTATAAGACTGGGCAAGTACTCACAGTAGCTGCAGACACTCAGCAGGATGAAAGCAGCCACACCAACACATATGTAAATCAGTAGCCACATTTGTTCTCTCGATGCATCTGCACAACAAGTTGTGGTTTTACAAAGATGTATTTCACAGGAAACTCTAACTCATTCACTTGTCCGTTCTCATGCGCTTGGCCTGTAAAACTTGTGACCATGGAAAGGTAGAGGCCACATGTTTGTCTCTAACATACAGCTGCTCAGTCTAAAAGAAAACCATTACCTTAAAATCTCTGAGCAGAAATCCACTTACCTGTTCCAACACCCAACTCCACGCTATAACATTTATTTCCCAGCACACAGCAATAATACCCCAGGTCAGAGTCTTCAAGGTCATCAATACTGATGGAGTAGTTCCCTTTTGAGCCCTGGTTTGGAAAAGCTTTCACTCGGCCATTTCTGGGGTGAAGGAAATTAAGTTTCCCATCAGATTTGATCTTGACCAGTTCCATTTCATGACTGTGGACCCATGACACCCAGCTGTTGTTGATTTCAAAGTGACATGGGAGAAGCACAGACGAGCCAAGAGGAGCGCTGAGTGTCTTAGTCTCACAACTCTCTGGATCATTGTTGCAAAGTGTTCTAGAGTCCTGCTCATCTTAACAGGAAGACAGAAACACAAAAACAATTCTCTGGTTCAGTGTCATTTATCTAGATGGTCAAATAAATAAGACTGAAAACAGTAGACACTCATCTTCCTTTTTACTGTAGATATTCTAAATTCTTGCCATGACATCTTCAAATGAACCCTAGAGCATAGTTTATTGTAGCTAACTGGATAACAATTATAAAGGCTAATTAATCAGAAAAAGCTTGAAAATATGAAAATGATAACTGACCTTATAACAGATACTTAACACTCTTAAGCTATCATCTTAATTAATAAATAATATACATTAAAGTGAAAAAAAATGAAACGGATTAAAAAAATACAACATTAAACAATAGTATAGTAATACTAACATTATGGCTCACTTTACATACATTTATCATCTACAGACAAAACATTTGGCTTGTAAATTCAAATGCCCGTCCACAAGAAATCCAAGTTTAACTTAAACAGATGGAATAATGGACCAGTAGATCAAACAATTAAATCAGCAAAAGATGCATTTTATCCATAGAATGTTTTTATATAAACAATATTTAATTCTTTAATTTCACATAAGGACTTACCACTTGAAGACACAAACATGAGCCACACGGCTAAGGGGAAAATCCACTTGTCAGCGCTCATTGTCAGCATCACGTACAGTGTGAACAGCAGCGTGATAGTGCTGTTTGTTAACTCCTCTAAGCATCATGGGACAAAACCACAAGACCATCACAGTGCATTTGGTTATTTACGGAAATACTGTGCTGAACTTGTTTCAGTTTCACATGAACAGTTTCTTTTCCTCAAAGCTGTAAGGTAATCATGTCAAATATCAAGAAATAATTTAGCTAAAAATCTCTCACATAACGAAAATGTAGGTGAAGAGTAGAAAAGGTCTGAAATCATTACCTCCAGACCACTTCCTGTTTAAAACCTGCTGGTGACTTTAGAGGAAAGGGGCCCTGTGATGACACAGACAACAGTAAATGGAAATGTCTATTATCAACAGGGCTAAAATGAAAGTAGAATGAGTTTAAAAACTACAACTTTGTATTTAGTAGGTATAAAAGGCAAGGTGAGAAAGTGCCCAGGTTCAGCAATTCAGCAACAGCAATTAACAAACAGAAGAGAAGAAGCACAATATCGGCTGAAAAGATGAAGGCTTTGAAGTGGATCCTGCTTTAAAACTAAATTCTGATATTTTCACCCAACTAAATACATTTGGTGAATGAAATATTCAGTGCTTTCCATATAGTGGAAGACATAAAATGTTTAATAATACGAAAGGTCATTAAGGTAACATGTCTATGCTGGAGAAAGCACTGGGCCCAAATGCTGCTGGGAGTTTCCTCTGGTAGCTGAATACATGTGACGTTGATTACAAGAGACAAAAGAAAAAATGAAAAAAGAATGTGGCAGCAGAGGCAGAGTTATTGTGACTTTTATTCTCTATACACCAAGAATGCAAGTTAGAAGCCCAGTCAGATCTAGTGGTGGAGCTGTTGGTTACACTATCCAGGACTGAGCAGGCTGGAGGTTCAGTGAGGTTTCTATGGGTGCCAGCTGATGTTGGGGTAGAGGGGAATGAGGCAGCTAAGGCACTGAAGAGAGACATAGATGTACAGGTACTCACTGGTTTACACAAATACAAATCCATCATCATAAGAAACATAATAGCTGTTTGGCAGAAAGAGAGGGAAAATGAGAAGAAGTGGAGTCACAACTCTGCTAAACAGATGTAAAGAAAGAACACTGATATTTAAGGAGTGAGAGAAGACAAATTGTAGTTATAACTAGACTGAGACTGGGACACTGTGGACTTGTATGGGACTTAGCGAAGATGGGAGAGCATGAAAATGGTGGAACATGCATAACACTGAAACACCTACTTGAGAAATGTAACCGTTAACTGGAGAAAAGAGAAAGGCTTGCAGTGTGGCTGGGTGGTTGGTTGGTTGTGAGTGGGGGTGTGGGGATGTGGGGAGGTGGGGTTCCCCGCAGGCTGTTTACTGTGAGCCGCTGAAGTGAAACTCACCTCTCCGCTCACAGCGAGTGTGGACCACACTGTACCGCTCATTATGCTCTGACACCCAACTGGCCGCAGACAGCTGCAGGATGGCCGGGAGCTGCTTCCTCTCATTATTCGACTACAAAACGGAAAAATACATTGTCGCCAAAAATAAGAGAGTTGGGATTTTGTACAGGCTTATTCAGTTATCTATCATCGGTTACATTATAGGGTAAGTGAATTACATTCGTGGCTTTTACAGAGAGGGAATCCGTTACCCCTTCTACATAATATTAACTGGTATAAAGAGCAAATGATTCTAATGTTAACATGGACATTTTAAGCTGATTAATGACTGTATAATATACTACACCTACATTGTTAATTTTATATATATTTTAATATATTTCAGTATTTTCAAGGCTTCATAACGTGAATGGGCTTTAGGACAGAGTGCCACTGATGGCCTTGATATGCCTTTGTTTTATTGGATAATTTAGATTACAGATAGGCACAAGGTACTCTTATATCTGGTTTACTGCCCTGTAGCTCTAGTAGTCATAGAGGAAAAAAATTAGAGCAGGTCTTAGGTAGTAAGAACACTGAACCTGAGTAGACTTAGACTTAGACTTTATTGATCCCTTTGGGATGGCGCCCTCAGGGAAATTACGTTACTGGCTCTTGGTTGCATTTTAAAGTTAAAAATATCCATAGGATATATATAAAGCACACAGTCTCTTCACAAGAAGAGTAAGAAAAGTAGAGGGAAGGAGGTTAAAAAAGTGCTTATTGACAAAAGCGACAGACAAAATACAGACACTAGAACAGCAAAGGGATTATTTTTTTAAAAGGTAAGTACCCTGAACAAATGCAAAACGTATAGAGCAATGTACATTTTAGTTGTATAACAGTACTTATAACTCCAAAGGAATATCATATGACTATAGTGATACCACAAAAAAACCTTAATTGTCTTTGCTGATATTCATGAAAAACACTTAGTTTGTCTGTTTCACACAAACAACCAGAGAATAAAAATGACATCTTTAAGCTGTTTGACGAAACTGTCTGTTTGTTGGTGTAAAGAGTTTAGACCTGTTGATTCAGAGAGTCATTCTCACCCACAGGTGGGTTTTCTTAAGCAAGAAAGGCTACCAGGAGACAGATCGAGGCCATACAGAGCTCTGTCATAACAAAACTGAAAGGAGTTTCAATAACTAACACCTCTGAGTCTGGTGTGCTGGTTTGGGGACCAGAGGACTACGTGATTCCACCACAGGTGAAAACATTTAGAGCACAGCACCAGTATATGCAAACCTTAAGGCCATGACCTCTCATTTAAGTGGTTTTATCTACAGCCAGCAGTGTTATTTAGAGTAAGAATAGACTGGTAGAAAATGAAACATGATTTTTTAAGCATTTGCTCCTTATTTCTGCTTGAATTTATAAATGAAGCAGCAGAGAAGTGAACTGCAACAGTAACATGAATTAGCACAGACTGACAAGACAACAGAATGTGAAGAAGTGCTTGATGTTAAAGGAATAGTTGGGGATTTTCAGAGATAGACTTTGTTGCAGATAGTTAGGCTACAGGTAGACTGATTTTGTTACTTTTGGTCAGAGCCACATTCAGATTAACATTAGGCCTGCATAAGAAATTGCAGCCTTCTCATGTGGGTATTACACACATTAAGCTGGAGGGTCTAAGGCTCAGGCAGCACAAGGGTCATCATGACACGATGTCCATATAAAGACCAGTTTACAGTGTGTTTTCTCTGCATACAGGGTGAAGCTGTACTCTTTGTTATAACCAATTTCTTAGAGACGCCAAAGCAGAAACTGGGATACTGTGCTGAGGTAAGAACATTTTGTAAAGTCGATTTTAAATGTAAATGTCAATGTATGTTAGACGACTGTGGTACTATGAATGACTGATCTTT
This sequence comes from Lates calcarifer, assembly GCF_001640805.2. NCBI lineage: Eukaryota > Metazoa > Chordata > Actinopteri > Centropomidae > Lates > Lates calcarifer. The sequence continues at coordinate 4,106,866 of NC_066853.1, forward strand.
TAGATCTAAATCACTATTATTTTCATATACCATCAGTGATGGTCAAGTTCCTATGCAACATGGTATAAAACTGTAAAAATACTCTTCTATCAAATAATCTATAGTCTTAATGCTGTTATCTCAACATCATGAGCTAATTATTTTGTTACTTCAAGATAGAATGCTTGTTTTCTCGTGGGTTAATTTATCTCATTATCTTGAGAAAACAAAAGGCAGAGTTTAAATAAATCCATTATATATAAACAAGCTTTCTTATCTCGAGATAACAAATAATAAACCTGTGATCTAGATAACAGCATTAAAAAAATAAATAAGTGTGGCAGTTCTTGGCTTCCGTACATTACTGATGGAGTCCTGAAAGGTAAACATTAGCCAGAATTTGTGTTTACACTCCTGTTCATCTTTGCTTCAGACTGTAAAGAGTGGGAGGAATCTGAGATCCTTTATTTTGGCTGAAAAATATTTTAAAGCAACAACATGAGTGAGTTGGCAAAGTTTCTGTGCACAGCTACATACCGTATACTGTGCTCATGTTCCACTGAAGGTTTGATAAAGTTGGTCATTTGCTTGGTGGCCTGGTCATGCCTCATGCACCACCTGAAATTTAAAACAATTGAGATGATACCACTGCATCTCCATCCATAGTCAAAGCTTTCACATGTTCTCACTGCCTCTGTCTAACAGTTGTCACAATAGTCACAAGGATGCACCACACTGAATTTTGAAAACAAAACATAATTTGTTTGACTTTAGGGTACTAGTGAGTTTTCTGTTGTTAGTGTCAGCTAGCTGGAGGTCAGGATGTGCTGTTTAGACACTGTGTTCTCTCTGCAAAACTCCGCCTGGCTCCCAGTTTCAAGCTGTCTGACTAACTGTGTTTATTTTAAAGTTACTTTATTTACTCTCCACTGTTTGACGTTTGATCATCTGGAAACTATTCTGGCCGGCCATGTCTCAAAGATACATTGGGCCATGTATGACTGAGGTTAGGAAAGAGTTGTTCTGTGATAAAGTTAAATGAAAAACAATAACACCACAAGTAAACTGAAATGTCCCTATGATATTATTACATACATATACATTTCAGTGGACTATAGAGACAAGCATCTCCCCCTACCACACCTCAAATCAGTACAAATTAATATGCCAGTAAAGATTAAGACTCATAAACTTAACAAAAACCTAATTAATGGCATACAATCAGTGAGATGGTTGCTGTATTTAATTATTCTAGGTGGGTTTTGAGTATGTAGTAGATAAACAGCTTCAGGATCCCCCAAATCACTCTGTAATTTAGAAAGTTGTGACTCATCAGTGTATTGTGCAAAACAAGCAGAGAAATAGGCAGTAAGATGGACTCTGGCTGATCTGTGGTCCCTCTCCTGATTTCTGTAGCAAGATAACAAATGGCTTCTATGGTGGCACAGACATCACAGCCAGGAGAGCACTTGACTGCATTTTCTTCAGTGTTAGTCATGACAAAAGACTAACAAAGGCTGACACCTCCCTCTACCCTTGGGTGTATGTGTGTGTGTGTTTCAGTTGTCCTGTTCATCATTTCTCTCGGCTGTATCTTTAGCTACAAATTTCCAGAGGGTTCCTGGTATGTAAACTCAGCCTCTCTTGGTCTCCTGCCTTCACTGGCAGCAGCCAAGAAGAAGAGCGAGCCTGTACAACACAGCACAGCCGTTAAAACACTTCTCTTGTATATGTTTCAGATCTCTCAGATGGCAGTTCCCCTGCCTCTGAAAGGCTACAACACTTGATAACTAGGCTTGGGCCTGCTATCAAAAGGGCACACACACAGTTGTTCATATACAACCACTAACAACAACTTTACAACACGTTTATGGTGTTGCTTTATTTTCTAAAGTAACAGCCCATTTACCATATGGAAGTCAATAGGCTTCCATAACTATGAGCCTCATGATACCTTGGCCAAAGTCCAGGTGTTTGCATCTTACATTGTAACAAGTGCAACAGGTCTTAATATCACAATGCAACCATTGACCCTTTTTCTGGGGTATTTGTTCCCAGAGTCCCAAAGTGCTGGATGGCCACTGTCGAGACGACAGTGACTGTGAGGAGGGGAAAATGGTAGTGGCTGGTAACGGTAAGAAAGAGCATTAATGCCATTACTTACTGCTTACTTTGAAAGATAATTTGGGTTTCATAGTATTAGTTTCTGTCTGTTAAAGGCTATGTGCTAAATGTAATTTGAAATGAAATTTGAACTGTTGGTAGAACCATATCTTTCCAGCAGAAACTCAAATGTTATGTCTTATGACTTCAGACAGTTTTATTCTGCTGTTTTTGTGAAGGAATTAGGAGTGGCCGATGCTTAAGAAAAGATGAAAACTCCACTGGTACCTGTGAAATCTATGCCTGGTGTCCCACTGAAAGAAAATCCAAACCACAGTGAGGAGCAATGCAGTCACATCAAAACTCTTTCAAACATGAAAAAAATGAAGCTATTGATTTTTCTTTGTCTACTCTGATCAATTCAATCACACATAAGCATACACACTCATTCAGCTGAGGTCAGCACATCAAGTGCATTTAAGAATATTTTTATGTATATTTATAGATTTTTAAAATGTCTTGTTTTAACAAAAGAAAAAAATCTTGTTGGAAATATGTTTAAGAGGCAGAAAGCAGAAAGTTATATTTCACTGCTCTGTTTAAAACCACCAGACTCCATTGACAAAAACAGTAATTTTACCTCACAGAATATGGGATTTTCTAATCTACTGCCTTGATTGATGAGTTTGTGTTGTGTTGTTGTTTATTGTTTTTTGTTGTTGTTTTTTTTTTACAGTGGGCCTCTGCTGACAAATGCTGAAAACTTCACCATCTACATCAAAAATTTCATCCAGTTTCCTAAATTCTCATTTTCAAAGTAAGTTTTCTTTGTCTGTGCTCAACCCGCGCCATAACATCTCCATGTGCTGCCTCCTTAACTGGAAACAGGAGCTGTGGACAGTGAGCAGCGGACACTCATATATAACTGTTCTGCTGTGTGTTTCTCTGCCTTGAGGTCCAACGTTCTTGACACAACTGATGATTCCTATTTGAAGAATTGCCGATATGATGAGGAGCTCCACCCGTACTGCCCCATCTTTCGTCTGGGAGACATCACCCGGCGAGCCAGTTACAACTTCCAGGACATGGCCACATTTGTTAGTATGATACTTTTCAACTGCATATTGTCAAGCATTAGTGAACATTACATAATTTAAACCTTAACTTTACCTTCAGCTAATTAAAGTTACTGCAGGACAACTGATGCACACTGAGCTGTGTACAAAATCAGATACAGGTGACTATGCTCATTTTTCACCTGGCCTTTTCTGATCAAGGTTATTATTTGGTTTTCTTTTTTGTATGTTTAGCACCATTGCACCTGCATCATGACTGTTGAAAAGTAGGACCAGAACAACAAATTTTTATTGTTTCCACTGAAACAAGTGTATTATTGATAAAACAAACTAATTACACTGAAAAATGAAAATGTCACTGTAGTATAGATATATAGATATGTGCATACTGGGTTAGGGTTAGGGTTAGGGTTAGCCAGACATAAGCAATGCTATAGTGAAGCAACAATTGGAATTTGGTCTGAGTTAGAAGTAAATGAAATATTTATATAAAAAGCCTGTTGGAATGATTATTAATATGCTTTTAATGCCAAATAGGATCATTTTTAAATTCTGTTTTCCAGGGTGGTTCTATTGGCATAGTGATACACTGGGACTGTGACCTTGACAAAGGCTACTCCAGCTGCCATCCACAGTACTACTTCACTCGCCTTGACATCAGTGTCTCCAACAAGACCATCGCAAAAGGGTTTAACTTCAGGTGAGACTCACTGCAGACACTGTCCAAGACAAATGTTTCCTATTCTTTTCAGCAATTTGATTCTATTTATTTACAATCAAAGAACAAATTATTTGAAAAGAAGGACACATTTTCAAAGGTCTTCATAGTCATAAAAAAAAGTTAGATTATTATTTTTTGCATTCTCATGCTGATATATCTTTATTTTTTCCAACAGACACACTCGGTATTATAAAGATGTGGCTGGTGAGACCTATCGATCTCTATTCAAAGTCTATGGTGTCCGCTTTAACATCATGGTTCATGGAAAGGTATGGAAGATGCAGTTTTTAGGGTGAATGCATGAAATACCATCTACCTGCCAAAGCATTACGATGCGATGTGATTTAGGTGATAATGAAATACACAGGACATTTGTACAAACTGGTAAATGCTTGAGGGCGTCAGTTTACCCACAATAATAAATATAAATATATAGAATATTGTAATTCTGCTGTCATCCACAGGCTGGGAAGTTCAGCATCATTCCAACAGCCATTAATGTTGCATCAGGACTGGCTTTGATGGGAGCTGTAAGTGCCATTGATAATTTTGTCTTTTTGTTTTTAGATCAACTGTTTCTGCTTTTGTTTTGTATTTTCCCAATGATGACCTCACTGAATAAAACTTCATTTAACAGGGAGCTTTCTTTTGTGACATGGTCCTTCTCTACCTGATGAAGAAGGGCAACTCTTACCGAGAGCGGAAGTTTGAAGGATCAGCACCATCAAAGTAAAGATACAGAATTTTCTTTGCCTTGTTCTTTACAGTTAAGCTTCATGCAAAAAAGAATGCTATTTCCTGTGTATCACAAAGTCAAATTATATGATATCAAATTATGTTTAACAAGCTGTGCTTGGCTAATGTTACTCTGGATTTGACACAAGGTTCCAAATCTTCAAAAAGCATCTAATTTTTCTTACATGTTTGCCTCCAACATCTGTTCACAGAACTAAGAAATCAACATCTGAAGACAACAGTGTGGAGGACAGGAAGGTTGCACCACAGAGCAGGACAGTCTTACCTCTTAGTCTTTTCACTGCCTGAGTGAGTTTGTAACATGCCCGTTTTTTTTTAGTGCAACAGTAGATATAATAAAATTAGAGTTTTTCCCCAAACCAAACAACTATTAATTAATAGATTATTATTAAACATCCTGACTTTTGTGTTATATTTCAAAGGATTTTACATGGAAAATGGTGAAAATGAGCCAACTATTAAGAATGAAGATAGGATATCATATGAATTTCGCCATTCATTTTACAACTGTTATCATTACTTGATTTGCTTCTTGTTCAGAAAAGTCTGTATTTAAGTCTCATATCATCTGTTTTTACCAGGGTTCTGGGTTGGATATGTTTTTTTTTCCCAAAGAAACACACACATGTAAATGTTTAAATTCTGATTTCTAATTAAATAGAGGAACATTTTTGTGAGTCACACTCAGTTCAGAGGTGGTGAAACAGGAATGGTGACTGATGCATTGACTATTACAAGGTTTATACTGACAACATTTGTGTAATGTAATATTATAAACATTTTACTATCCAAGTGTCTACACAGAGGCCTCACACAGTGGCTCAGTCACTGAACTATCAGAGGCCACAGGATAATGAGTTTGATAATGTGTTTTTATGGTTTTTTTTTTTTTTTTTTGTCACATGAGCAGAGAGACTCTAGTGACTGTTCGTAATCTGAGATAGATCAAATACACAGGAAACCAGAGCACCCAGACGAAACCCGCAATCACACACAAAAAGTGCAAGCAAACGGCTCACAGGAAAGTTAACATTTTACATGGAGGATGTAAGCCTTTTATCACTTTGCTTTTCTTTGTAATTACACTGTTAATGGCTTGTTTTGCAAGTGCTAGTACTTCCTATGAATGGAATACTGTATACCTCATGTGAATAATGTACAAGTGCCAAGTTTCCTCCAACATGTTTGTTTTTTTAGAGTGGTGTGTCATTTACCTGATTATGTGTTATGTTTATGAACTTAAATACTACTTTAATTGATACAGAAGAAAGATCTACGTGTAAACTAAGTAAATGTACAAATAAAAATTTTGATAGGAAACATGAAGTGGCATACTGTATCATGACTTCTTTGTTTATTATAATATTAGCAATCCATATGAAGACTATGTTTTTTTTTACAGCTAGCTTGATGAAATCAGTAGTTGTAACATCTGAAACTGATATAGATCAAAATACTCCTTAGACTGGACCTATAGGTAATTTTTCATCATGATATACTTCATCCTTCTCTGGCCTTTGAAACCATTTATTTTCCTTGAGGACATTTTAAATGCCTCTCAGTAAGAAGAAAATATCCAGTGACGATACAGGCACCCCCTGGGGGAAAAAAAAAAAAAAAAACGTCAAGAACAAGTAGAACTGGTTCTTTGTTAAATATTTTTTCTGCTTTGGAAAGAGGGGGTTATGTAACCAAGTAAACAGTTATCTCCTCAGCTCAGTTACCTCCCTTAGCTTATTTTAAACCTGGTCCACCTTTAAGATAACTTTGTTTCACTTAACTCATAACTTTTATTGTCATGTTTTTACCCATGAGTATATGGGTGTGGCAATAACAGTTTGTCACCTCAGCACAATAAAGTGAACCAAGTTTGTTCATAAAAGGAAACCACAGTGAAAAAATACACTACAAAAGCAGGCTGAAATGTGAATACTGTGAAAAGCCCACAGAACTCGCTGTGAGCAGTTTTTACTGGAACCATTTTCTCTTAAAAGAAATTGTTCTGCTGACAGACAGTTCTGTGGATCATCCAGAATAAGAGGGACATTGTTTCTGGAAAGCTTTATTGTATTTTTAAGTGTGTCTTCCAGGCAGTCTTTTCAAATGATTCACAGTTGTGGCTGCTAGTGAGTGTGACTTTTCAACAAAAGCACAGATGGCACCAAAAGCAGCTTAGACGTCATTGATGTGATTTCTTGTTAATGGTCCTAATTGATATTTGCTGACAAACAACATCTTAACAGTACACACCACTGGATTCCATTAAGGCTTGCACCACTGAAAACAGGCTGAACTGAAAAAAAGAAAGTAATCCTCTTGCACACATCCTGTTGCATGTCCCCATTGTTGCCTACAGATGTCACTAAAAGACAACTTCATACTCCAGTCATGATCAACAACACTAATTTACAGCTAGAAGTGTCTGCACAGGCTAACAAACAGCTTATCTCAATATTAGTTGGTTCATATAAAAGCGTCACTTATAATCACTGAAGTGATAATAAGTGTTTAGATGATTAGATAATTTAGATACGGTCTAAAATATTTCTCTGAAATAAGTTACTATTTATTACTACTAATTACTACTGTCAACTTCTCTATTCAATATTTAATGGAAAAGATACATAACTTTTGGTTTTCAGGGTAACATATTATTTCAAATAATACAACAACTGAAAATGGTATGAACAAATATAAACACATGGAGCCTAAAAATAAAAGGATTTGTAACTCACCCCTTTTCGTAGCTCTTGATGAGACGTCTACACTTCTCAGCTGGTAGTTTCTAACTCTCCTCTATGCAAACTGCTCCAGGTCTCTCACTTTTGATGGATGACCTCTCTCACCTGTGTGTTTCAGCTCTTTCCAAAGATGTTCAGTTGAGTTAAGATCAGAACTCCCAGCAGAGGGCCAGTGTGTTCCTCTCATCCATATGTGGCTGCTTTTCAGTGTATATTGTGGGTCATTATCCTGTTGGAGGAGCCACAACCTGCAACTGAGACAGAGTTGTCAGGCAGTGGGCAGTATGTTTTACTGCAGAATGAGTTGATAATCTTCTGATTTGAATGTTTCCTGCAAAGATTCAAATCACCCTGAGCTAGATACAGCAAAGCAGCCTCAACATGAGGACGGTTTTCTTTTTTCTGAGAGCTTTAGAAAGCATGGTCTGTTTCCATGGAGCCCAGTTTCATTCAGAAAGCGACATCTGGTGTGACTGGGTTGAGTTTGGTATCACATGAGAACTTTTCTCCTTTTAAACACTGACTGACTGATTATAAGATTGAGGACACCTGTGTTACTGATTGAATACAACAACCTGCAGAACACACTTTTAAAGGAAATATTCACAGTCTAAATCTTATTTCAGTTAGTTATATCAAGGTTTTACGATTGTATTTCTTAATGGATACACATACATTTGAGTTACTGTAACACATTTGAATGAATATAGAGTATAATATAGGCACTTTTACACTAGATCTGACTGGAGATCAGTCCTACCAATTTAGTGACAGGCTTGATAATGTTAAGGAAACACAGTGATCAAAACTTGATATAACAGTGATGGTAAAAATTTGATAAGGTGCACATGAAGATTTGATGAAAATGAAGGCAGCAAACCAAGAGATATCTTCTCTTTTACTCCACCTACTCACCATCCTTCTTCCTAGTCAAAACCTGGCAGCTACATTATGCAACTCATCAGCTGACAGTTTGGTTGGAGAACCAGGTGTGTTATGCTAGTGGCAGCTAACATAGCTTTGGGTCAAACTTTGTGCAGCAGCCTATGATACATACAAGGCTTTATATTACTTTTTAATATAGCAGAACTCTACAGTTGACTTTAAAGCACAGCTCTCCCTAAGTCTAATTAAGCCACTAACATGGCTATGGACTCTAAGCCTTGTTTATTAAATAACACAGGTATGCTTCTTCTTTACAAAGCAACATTTAGTCATTTGTTTTAGTCATCAACCCATTTTACAAAAAGGGCAACATTTCCAGTTGTTTTTTAGGCTGTCTGCACTGAGCAGGCTGGCACTAGCACAGTGACAGTCCAGTTTCTCAAAATGTCCTCATAAAAATATCAAAATAGGTCACTGTAGGCTGGGAAACAATAATAATAATAAGATATTATTGTCCTGTTGTGGGAGGTATGTTGTCACACTGGTTGGATGTGCCAGACCAGAATGAGGCTTTGAGCACTTCTGTGGAGCCAAAACATGCAAACGGACAAGTCTGTCAATTATCATATAACATGATCTGAAAGTAAAACGATAGAATCTTGTTCAGTGCTTGTGAATCTAGTCTCAGAAATTCATGTTACACACAACAACATCATTAATTACCCACAGGACAGGGTTAAAACAACCTCCTGCAAACTGTAACCCAAGACCTCATTCATTCCCAAAAGTATAAAGCAGATTAAATTACTCTTTGTTCACTGAGGTTTTGTCTTTTCTCAGGGACAGTAGGTCTGAAAGGAAAGTACACTTACTGGAATATCTTACACAAGGAAGTGCACGACTCAATTCTAGTTTGGTATGCAGTGTATGTGCCAGTATAAAAGTGCCAGTGCAAGAGGTTTATCCACATACGATCCGACAACATGAAGATCCTGCTTCTTACACTGCTGCTCGTGCTGCTGTGTAGCACTCAGGGTGAGGGAACTTTTCTTTATATTGAATTATTGCATGATGTTTATCACAGCAAAGCTCAAAATCAGGGAAAAATACTTACATAAGAATCATGAACCATTTGATTTGATCACTAATGTGTTGCACCTGTAGACAGGCACTGTTTCCTCGAAAACATTATTGAAAAAATATACAATATTTGCATTAAATATTGATGTTACCTGTATAACATTATAATGTTACCAGTGACAGGCCAAAACCATGGGTCTGTTTTTGATGGATTTTGTGTTTTCATCAGTGCTGACACTCAGCTGCTACACCTGTCAAGGTGAAAACTGCAAGGTAGAGACAGTCTGCCAGGACACAGCTCAGTACTGCAAAACCTATTCAAGAGGTGCGTAGTGCTCATTGTGTTGCAATCACTTTGTTTTCTCTTGTGTCTGTGTTTTAACATGTGTGTTTATTCCACACCATATATTTGTTTTTGCAGCTATTTTGTATTTGTTTGTAACTGTTATATTTGTTCGTCAATAGGTGATGACATTTCTCGAACTTGTGAGGAGATTTGTGTTGCAGACGATTTCACAACCTGCTGTGAGTCGGATCTGTGCGAGTCCTGAGGCATCACTCGACTTTCGATTTAACTGCCTGATTAATTGCACTAGCATGGAAAAATGAACGTCATAAATCTGAAAATGATGAAAGATGATTCGTTGGTTGTAATTTAAATGTTGCAGTCCTATCTCTGATTTGTCCTGCTTTTATTTGAAGAGTCTGATTGAAATCAAAAATTTTGAGCTTTGACTTTATTCTTTAGTCTCATTGCTTGTCCTACAGCCTTCTTAAACTGCACAACACACAGCCACAATTTTATTTAATGAACTAGTGCTGAAAGCAGAGCCACCACACATATGTACACACACATACACACACACACTTAAACACACACTTAATCCCTTCTTAGTGGGTCACTGCAACAGCCTACTGCTATGTGGGTCGCTGTCTGTCACTGCTGTATGTAAAGTTGGACTCTTTTTATAGAGCAGTTTCATGCTAAAATAAATCTTTGATTGATCTCATCATGTTGTTTCAGTTGTCTTTTGTTACAGGTTAAAAAGATGGCCCACAGATAGGGAACATGTGCTGACAGTATGTATGAGACTGTATGAGATCATTTTGGGTATTATTTGGGTGGGGTTAAATTCATCCATATGCTCCCTTATGAAAGTCACTAACTTTAAAGGTCCCATTGAATGTTTTTGTCCATTAGTGGTGGTACAGAATAATGTCTGAGAATGTCCGTAGTAATTATGATAGGAGCAAAGGGGGAATTCTGGTGACGCTGTATGTAGAGCATCAACGTCTGCATTTATCCATGACTGTCAACATGTTTATTATTGTTGCCATGATGATGGAGGCCCAGTATGACTCCCACTGAAACAGGTTGGGTTGTATCTGCAGGTAGGGACAAGTGATATATTTGGCTGTTTAGTTTAGAGGACATGCTGGTATCAAAGCGTGAATGTGACTTGCGGTCATGCTATTCCGCTAACTGACAGTCATTACCAGTAACACACACAGAAATGTAGCAATGCAGGTTTTAAAATATTCAAAAAATCTGCTCTGCAAATATTTTGGAAGGAAGAAAAAACACATTTGTTCAGCCTCATGGCTTTACCGCAACTGTAAACATAACTATAACAAATTTTATTCATTAGGGGATAGAATACATTTAGTATTCCAGCCAATATGCCCACAGCGGTAAATTAATTTGTGATAGACATTTGGACCAGTCAGGCTAAGAAATAGTAGATTTGTAGGCCAATTTCTGTCAACCCAAATAAGAGTCCAAGGGCGGGTTTATGGGGTGTCAGTATTAGTTCTAAGGATGTGCTGTTGGACCACATCAGAAATCCACTGTGTTAAGAGTTGTTCTGAACAGCCACACTGGGAAGTGGAATGAAAAGCTGGTTGTGATAGAGAGGGGGGAGATGAGATATCATTTAAAAACAGGGATACTGGAGTATATTGGAGTCTCTCTAGGAATACATTCACAGTGTTACTCTTGTGTGTTCACATTAAATAGTTGTGTAACAAATGAAAAAAGAGGGCTAGAGTGAGAAGTACAATGCCAAGCTCCTCTCTCACCTCGGCACCTAGCTCATCAATCACAGTGTGACATGCATGCTAATGTCAGAACACTGGTTTTGGAAAGTTTTTTTTGATACAGACAAGTCATTTGATGTCGGAGAACTATGGAGGGGGGGGGCTTTGCTGCCCCACTGTCTGACATGCAGTTTGTACAGAGTACAAATCCTGCTTAAAGTGCCAGGATGGATTGCTAGTGGGCACAATTCAGAAGGCTACACATGGTCCCAGTTTTGTGTCAATTTATACATGCAAAGAAAAAAAAAAGAAAATGTTTGTTTAGTCTGCATAGAAACAGACAAATATCCCACATGGGGCTGTGATGGCCTCGTTTGACCTGATGCTGTGGGGCTGCAAAAGTCTTAATTTAATCAAATTTTCATCACTGTGCCTTCTTGACTGTAAACAACAAAACAAACACACACAGCATCCACTCAAGAGTCACACACAAAGTTGTCGTTTATGCCTGTGGTTGGTGTGGGCATCTTGCCTGGCAGCATTCACTCACTCTACCCTGTTCTCAGGTAAAGGATGGCTGTCACACCCTGTTACTGTCATGTACATGGATCTAAGAATGATGCACAATTAAATACTGACTAAAGAGGAAGTACGTAGATGCTGAGTAATTGCTCAACAGCTTTAAAGAGACCAAGTGTGCTGAAGTCAGTGGCAAACTGTTTCTATGATTCATTCACACATTTGTAAGCCTACAATATTTCTAGCACTTGTGTTTCATTTAAAATCGAAAATATGTTTCCTGTCACTCAAACACAAACACATAACACAGAATACAACAATGAACTGACTAAGCTGAATGAACAGGATGGATTCAAAATACTTTTCATTGTCACACGTAAAGCAAATCATGATGTCTGTCACGTTAGCATGAAAAAATAGGTCATAAATGTTAATCTCTCCATCTGTTTCTTCTGTACATTATAGCAGCAGTAGATGATTATCAGACCACAACCTTCACACTTAAGGTGTTACTGGTTAATACACACACACACACACACACGTACGTTGTAATTGGAATTTGTCCAAATGATACACAGACTGACAAAATGAAGACTATTTTTGGGTGACTTGCCCCAAACCATAAACTTTCCATCATTCAGAGAAATTGTTGTGATTTCTGAAGAAGCCACTAGTTACATAAAAACACATTCAGAGCATAGGGAGAAATACCACACACATCAGCTGCCCACACAGGAAGGAGCTGTGGCTGAGAATGCGAGAATTAGTGTGATGTGTTTGTTCTATTTGACAGATATAATCACTGGTTACTTTATTATTTACACCAACACACACACACACACACACACACACACACACACACACACACACACATATATATATATATATATATATATATATATATATAAAATTATTATTATATATGTTATTATTATTACACCTCTAAATACAAAGAGCTTTTCTTTTTTCTTCCTTTGTACCCCATTAATCATCTCATGATTGTCAGATTTATTTTGTGACCCTTTAGAGGGGCATGGCCCCTAGGCTGGGAACCACAGATATAAACTACCTGACTGTAGTTAAAACTAGTTCCATTAGCTATAACAGTAAAATGTTGTTTTTTTTTTATAACATCAATTTTAACTTATGATGCATTTTACTTATAATTCTTAAGTAAATTATATAATAAGTAGAGATAATACGTCTTTCACTCCTGAGCATTGGTTAAAAAAACAACATGGCTGCTGGACAAAGCTTCCCTGGAAAAAAAAAGATTCAAAACAAAGACAATCTGTTGCACCACTGATGGCCAATGGTGGGCTTGTTGTCAAGAGTGAGTTCTGTTTTAGCTGGTAGAGTAATGGTGGTCCATCTATTGGATTAGTGGAGGGATTTCACTGTGGTATTAATCTGAGAAGACAGCAGGCGACCCGGGCTGGGCTCACACTGAGCTGTTGTGTCTCTCTCTCTCTCTCTCTCAGTCTCTGGCTGTCACTCAGCTCGCTGTTTCACCTCCATCAGACGCACCCAAACGAACAGGAGAAATCTCAGCCAGCATGAACCTTTTCTGCTTTTCACTGGTAGGAAACACACTTTGCTTTCTGTACCTGTACTTAACAAGCTGTGCATGAGTAGTAGAATTTAGCTCTGTACAAATGTGAGCTTGTTCACAAGGAATTCATGATGTTTCTGTAAATCATAACATGCTGTGTGTGAAACTATAGAGAATACACAAGGTTTTTCTTTTACTATGCCTCTGAATAAGCTAAGCATGATCCCAAACACAGATGACTGTAACTCTAGTGAGACTCCTACTGTTATTTCTTGTTTGTAGTTAGATCATTAACCCACTGACTGTTAATCGTTAGGAATAACTTCCTGATATTTAGTTGTTGCTTTTGCACAATCGGTAGGGGAAAGCACTGAGAAAGTATTGATAAGAAAGGGGGAAACAGTTATGAGAACAATGGCAGGCACGCACATACGCACATGCACCACACACACATGGTTCCTCAGATGCTGCTACAGCTGTTGTGCTACATGTGGGCACAAGGGCATGCATACAGAGGCTCGTCTTTGGACAGATGTTGGGGATGTTGACCAATAATCAGGATGATTAACTAACGTCTCGCTGCAGTAAACAGAAGCTTGACCTATGGTTGCACGGACTGTCCTCTCCATTGCTCACGTGTACAATGATTTCTTGCATGTACACAAACTCATTCATAAGGTATAAAACAAATATTTTAAATACATGTAGTTTGGTTTAAGTAATCATTTGACACCATGGTTAAAGACAAAGTTCTGATGACAATGTATTACAACAATTAAAAGCACAAATAAGTGTAAATATCTAAAATCTTCATGGACACTGGAATGTACAAAGTGTGTAGAAATGTGAATAATTCTGTTTGTTAGATCTTTTTGTTTCAGTCAGATAATTTAAATGAGAACAACATGAACAAATTATGAGAATTCAAACCTAAAAAGGCTGATTGCATAGACTGATGATCATTTCAAACTAAAAATCTTTGCCACTAAAAATCTGTCCAGCGCACAGATGAGATGTCATAGAGAGAAAATGTTTATGCGTTCCTAGAAGGAATCTAAACAAGCTGAATGAATTTTAATCCACACTGAGATCTGTTCTGAGGACTTTCAATCCTCCTCTACATCCATGGTTGACAAGCAAATTTAAAAGAGCTTTAGCGCAGCATTAGCAGCATATCCCTGCTGTCATATCAAATCCTCATAACTCTAACTTCTATGCTTTGCGTCTTTTTACTATGAATTGAAGGTTTACGTGGGATGTGTTGTGCATTTCATGAGTTTAGGCTCTGGGATTAACCATTGTTTAAACTTTAAATTGATGTACGTGCTTACAGTAGTGGAGGATTTTTTCTCTTAACTCCTGAAATGTAGGTGTGAGTTTTGACTAAACACTGACTACAGCATGAAATTTCCTCATCGTGGACAAGTGTGTTACCTATAAAACCTGCTTGATATGTTCACACCATGTGCTTCATCACATGTACTCATCAGGCTTAATCCACAAGCGCAGATTGAATCCATTCATAAATCACACCTGCTTCCAAATTGACAAAGTGTGTCTGTCCGTCCACATGGCATCAGGAGGGGTCTATGGACAGCCTGTACGAGGCGGTGCAGAGCTCCACTGACCGCCCACCGCAGCCCATCCCCAGCCGCTCATCCAGCCGCTCCTGCAGCCGCTCCTGCAGCCCAGCAGTCCTGCTGGATAACAACACAAAGTGGCGAGGCTCAGGAAGATCTATATCCATGGTGAGCGAGGGACACATTCGGAGTTACCAGAACATCACACATGTTCGCACCCAAGCATGTCCATATACATGCATGTTGCACAGATCGTGACCAGTGGAGCCACGTTAAAACAATCATGACCAGATTGCATGGGGTCACTTCTCTGTGAAACTGGGACTTGTGGACTCCCACTGAGCAGATTGTACCTATAACATAAAGCTGATTATGAAATGATGAACAGAGCCAGTTAACAGCTGGAGCTGAAGCCAGACTTCACTATTTGTAAATTAAGCTTGTCATGTATATTAATGTCCTTAATGAGAAAACAATGATTTATCAAATCTATTTGAATGTGATAGAGAGGGTTACACTCACATTTGACTGAATGCTTTGGTTTTCCTTCAGGAGATGCCTCAGCCGCACAGAACCAACTCTCATAAAAAGAAAAGAAGGTGAGTTCACCTGGGAATAAGACACAAACATGCTTACATTGTATTAGGTGGAACAAAATACATTGTTTTCAGCTCTAAGACACATGCATTTTATATATTTCTAACTTATTCCTATATTATTAATGTCATTCTGCTGGGATCAGACAATGACATTGTATTAAAAACAATGTAATCCTCCTGGGCAGGCTTGTGCGTGTGTGCTGTGTACCGTAACCTTCTTTCGGTTTCTTTTTGTTGGATGTGCGTGCAAACCGGAGCAGAAGCTGCCCTGCAAGTGAAAGGGCTTTTCCATAGAGTAATAATATGGCTTGAAAGGCTCTGTGTTTATTTCCTCTGAGGGTTAATACTGTAAATCCTTCCTGCAGCAGAGCAGACAGGCTCTTCAGCAGTGCTCCTCTCCTCAACCTCATCTTTAGCTCATGTCTGTCTGTTTTGTCTGTTCAATATAATTCTTTGCTCTTTGAAGAGGGATTGACAGCACATTAGAAACAATTGGAAAAAAAGGCTTTATATATGTATAGTTCAGTTTTACTGGTAGTGAATGTTTTTTTAAGAAGAAGGGCTCTGCGGCCAGCAGAAGGCAGATTATGGCTTTGGGCTAGTTAGACTAAGAGGATTCAAGGCCCACCTACTTAGAGTCTCCAGTAGCTTTGACACCTTTACTCCCCTGGGTTTCCTTTGAAAGAAACTCGACTTATGGTCACAGTGTGGTCTAGACTGAATCTTGCAATATGAGTTTATTTTCTCATACCATTTTAGCTTTTACCAACATCTGTGGTTTGTGTGCTCTGTGGTTGGTGATTTTACCAAGTCTCTTCATCATATTTTGTGTGGTGCATGCAGTGTCTGTACATTACAGAAAAGCATGGTATGAGTGTGGTTTTTGTGTTGTGTAGTTAGACTAGTCAAATGCAAGTTAAAGGCAAACATGTAATCTTATATCTCTGTTCATTTTAATTTCAGAACACATATATCCAAATCTGCATCAGATAATGAAACACTGGGTGAGTACAATTGATGTGCAATTAAAAGAGAGCGAGTTCAAAGAGATTTGATCAGAGCAAGAAAGCCACTGTCTTCATTATTGTTTAAGTGTGTTTGACCAAGACACTCACAGGACTACAAAGAAACAAACCACCTTTTGTAAGCATCTAGGAAAATATTGCTGTCTATTATTTAGATTAAAACTTCCAATAACTTACCAGGCTGCATGTCCATGACTTCTAAAACGATTCCATGCAGTCTGATGTGTCTCTGTGGCCTCCATTCACCCTGACATTTCCCTCAAAATCCTCAGTGTATGATTTGTCTCCTACCACTGCAGATAACCCGGGCTGTAATACTGCGGTTTGGCAGGCCGCCAGGAGCCGAGAAGATTTAGTCCACATCACCAATAATCACAATGAAGGTAAAAAGGAAATAAATAGGTTAAGCTCATCTATATACTGACGTTCATTTGGATTCTCAGCATGACGTCCAAAGACACGGACCGGGGGTTTTCAACTGATTCACCACCAAGATTGCTCCCTGAGCAGTTGGGTATTTAATGATGTTACACAGGGCAGCAATGATCAAATGTGAATTTCAATACAAAGCAGCAAATCACACAACTCTGGCAAGCTACAGTGCTCAGGAGTTTGGATTACAGGAACACATAACTAAACCCAGCTTCCTGAGTACAGTAAACTTTCGTTGGTTTGGTTCTGATTTTTCTTTTGGTTTTCCCACTGTTTCACTACCCTGATGAGATACTGTAATTTCTTGTGCCCTCTAGAGATGAGGAAGACTAAACACAGAACAGAAACCAAAGGAGGGAAAGGAACTCATCATTCTGGCACAAAGAAAAAGGAGAAACCGCCCTCGAGCCAGGTTAAAAACTTTCACTGCACTTTCACTTATCAAAAACCTCACTCAATAAGAAATCTTTAGGCAAATATGGTGGAATGCTTTAAAACTTAAGCAATGTTACGTTACATTCAGACTGAAATATTTTAAATGCTTTTGGCACTTTTTTGGTATATTGTGGTGCAGGTATCAAAAAATATATTTAAAACCAAGAGGAACAGCTTGTTACGTTTGGTTTATAGGTCAGTGGCTATGACCTGACCGGCCAAACAGCAACCATAAAGACAGAGTGAGTGTTCGAGCACGGACCTGGTGTTGAGCTCGTGTTGTCCTCTCTGTTGTAATAAATGTGACATGTGTTAGAACATCATGCACTGCTGTTGTTTAATACAACACTAAATAAAACGACCGTCCATCTCAGACTGACACATCTGTGCCGACCTGATGTTGGAGCAGCATTAACATGAACCTGTTGCGGCACCAGAAGTGTGACAGTCATCGTGGTCACATGGCACACCAAACCATTTTTGGAGTTTCAAGCTGCCACCTGCTTGTGACATCCAGAGAGCAAATGCTGATTGGGTTTTAATACAGTGCAGATGGTCCAAAGAGGGGTTCTGCTCTCTGAGTAATCTCTGGGCCACATGGCAGAGAGAGATGTGAAAACAAGAAGAGGAAGGGCTGTGTGTGTGTGTGTGTGTGTGTGTGTGTGTGTGTGTGTGTGTGTGTGTGTGTGTGTGTGTGTGTGTGTGTGCGTGTGCGCGTGTGTTTGGGATGGTGAGGGTTTAGAGGCCTGATGCCAGGTCACCCAGTGCCCATTCTAACTAATGCCCTTCATAGTGAGAAGCAAACAAAACAGAGCCTGCCAGTACTGGATCAGCAGCCGTTTTCAGTGCCTCCATGTGGCTGTGCTGCTAAAAAGACCAGCGACCCAAATGGGATTTGGTAGAAGATACTGAATCTACCCCTTTTTTTCATAAATCACCACCAAAAATAAACCAAAGGTCATAAACCAATGTACTGGACAAGAGAAAAAAAAGGTTTTGACCTGATGATGGAGCTAGATGGAAAGTGAGGAGATTACTGAAGTTTTAATTCATCCTGAGGGGAACAGGAGTGGCTGTATTGGCTTGTATTGGCTTGTATTGACAAATCAGAAGAAGAGGTGTCACATTTTACAGATTTGGGAAGAGTATTTACATGGGATGTGTTTTGCATCTTAACAGAGTGTCCATGTCAATGGAGTGGCAACAGAGTCTAAACCAGCTGTCAAACGAAGCCAAAAGACTGCAAAGAAACCAGGGGGAAAGAGTGGGAAAGAGGGGTCCAAGAAGAATCACAGCTCCTCAGGTAAGACAGCTTTCCACAAAAAGATAAGGATACTGTCTCCCTACATTCCAGTTTCCTCTCATGACAATCCTAGCATCTAAATGACTCTATGATCAAACTATGACTAAACTAGACTTGTGCTTACAATAGCAGAACAGGCTCATGCACTATTTGTCAGAATGTAGCAATTCAAGTTCGTGACTTCTTTGCTCTGATAGATTTTGAATTATACTTCTGCTTTTAAGTGTTGCAACACCTTCAGTGTAGGTGCCTGTGGTGTCCTACACTGAAGGTGCACAGACGGCTGCTTTGTAGCAAACAAGCATCTGTTCAAACTACACATAAAGGTTACACAGGCAAAGGGGACACCGCAAAACACAAGACTGGTCTGTTTGGCCATCTTCATATTTCCTCCTCTCTTTCCATTGCTGCTTCAACATCTAAAACGGTCTAACTGACTGTCTGCCTCATTTAAAACAACAACAATTTTTTCCAGTACAGAATTTCTACCCACTTTATTTTTATTTTTATTGGTCTGTTGTCAAGTAAACACTTAGAGAGACTAAACTGACTGCATGAATAGTTTTGTGGTGGTGTTATGCCAATCAATGGGGAGAGCTTTTGCAAAAGCATGAATCACTCTGCACGCTACTGAGCTTCATAGATCTGGTTCCAGTTAAATTGAAGCAACCTGTGTCAACATCTTTCGCTTCTACAGAAAATTAACAAATATCACTTTTCATTGAATTTCCTCCACTCTGCCTTCTCCCTCAGTCCACTCCCCACCCACTGCTATGAGCCCACCCATGGGACCCCACTATCTGGACGTACCATACAGATCAGACAGGAGGCCCTACCTAGGCAAGTCCTCCACCCTTCCTGCACAGGAGAACACAACCCCGGGCCGCTGCATGGACATGGCCAGCCTACCTGGTGGTGCAACGCCGACCCACACCTACCACCAGCGGTGGAGCAACCCAGGTGAGAGCAGCCCTGCCTGGGGCACCATCCAGCACACCTGTCGCAGGCCGCTCACAGAGTATCGCGTGTACTCCCATGACTTCACTGCACCTAATGGGAAGGAGTGGGAGGAAAGACAGCAGCAGGATGACAGCTTGAAACAGGACTGTAAACCCCAGATTCCCCCAAAGGTGCCACGGTCCATCACTGATGTGGATCTCTCAGAGCCAAATGTGAGTTTATGGTTGTTTTTTTTAACACGTATAGTTCTAGGTGCTTGAGTATGTGGTCTCACTTTGTATCTAAACAGCTCTGGTGCTAAACTGTTTTTGCACCTCAGGAAAAAAAAAAAAGCGCCTCAGAAGTACTTAGTGCAACAGCAATTTTACACTACTGGCCACTATGCAGCTCTATTGAAGTGCTTTGCTTAAAGCAACCTTAGCTTTATCTGCCTTTATGATGTCTTTTTAATGAGTTGCGCCCCCACACGCTGTTAACATGTCTGAATTGAGTCTCGAGGATGCTGACAGTCCCTGCAATATTTAAGAGTTTCACATTTTTCAAGACTCTCCTAAAACAGTTCCCACTCGCTCATATGTGCATTGTTTTTACTTGCTGTAATCATTCTTATGGGCAATGCAGTGGTACCTTCCCAACTTCTGTCAGGGCTGAAGCCAGGAACACAGAGAAAGGATCCAATGCAGACTCACCTGCAGACAGATTGAGTGACGATACTTTAACAAAAGACAGGTTCACAGGCGTATGAGGTCGTCTGCAGGTACAAAACAGGCAGAGGAAGACTCAGGAAAACTTACATGAACAAAAGCAGGAACAGAAGCAGAAAAACTGACAGGGAACAAAGGAGTGAAATATTATATAATGGGTAAAGTACTGAGGGAACTGGGTTTAGGTGTGTGAAGCTCAGGTGATTAGAGATGTAGAACAGGTGAGTAGATGGGCAGGGCAGACAAGCAAATGGGAACTGGGAGGAAAGACTGAGGACCTCAGGTGGGTGGATGGAGATATGGCAAGATGATTACAGATTCCAGTGTTAGTGGTGGGGGATAAAAAATGTTGTTGAATCCAGTTTTAAATAATTCTCAAATTAAACTGAGATTCTCCCAGTGGGATTTTTTTTAGTCGGTTGCGGTTCAAGTTCAGCGGTCACTCAGTGCTGATACCAACATAATAATGAAGATTGACCCTAAAGGTCAGTGTCTTTGCATGCACTTTGACATCTCTTAAATCATAATACTCTGACTAAGTATGTGCAGTAAGCACATGCACTGCGTTCATCTGTGTGACCAACAAAGCAGTTGTTAAAGCTTAATATGAGTCGGGAGAAAATTGTCTAAGATGGATGATCTGGTATAGAGATTACGAGATCCCTATGGATCTATAGTGTCATTGGTTCTTAGAGCTAAAATGTCATTTCATTGGACATGAAGCCTCTTAAGAGTATGGCCAGAGATGGTGTAGAGGTTAAGTCTCTTTCTTCATACAGCCTCGTTCCATGAAAGGAAAAGGTTTTGCTCTGTTCTCTCTTTTAATGTGAATATTTCACCTTTTGGAACCATAAAGTCAATCTGATTTTTTTGCTCTAATACATGCATAAATACAACAAATCTGCCAAGTGATACCAACAACAAATTAGAAAACCTTCCTTAGCAATTGTAGAAAATATATTTCAACAAAGATCAGGTGACTTTTCCAAATGGTAGATATCTCATTTTGAACTCCACAGATGAACAACTGCCTCTCCAGGGAGTCAGGAGCCTCTGAAGTAATAGATTAGAAGCCTTAATCTGGATTGACAGGAGTTTACGTCTGATTGCAAGTAGTGGGATTAGGCAATGGTTTTGTCTGTAGAATTCCCTTTTCTGCAACTGACTGATTCAAACCCTCTGCAATGTAAATACAGCAGCAAATCCTCACATGGCAACATCAAAGCCATAACAGCAAAGTTGTATCCTATGGAACGTCAAACTTTCAGATTAACTGGGGAGGCTTTGTTTTGTAAGGTGGTTATTTAATGATTTTCAACACGAAAAATCTGTCATGTGTTTGACAGTGTAGCGTTTCTAAGACATAAAATGGAATATATTTGCTTCCATATTGAGAGCAGAGATAAAGCGGAAAGTGTTTCAACACAACAAAGTTGCCACTTTCAGCTGTTCCTCTGTCATACATCAGCACTTCCTCAAAAGTACCCCACATGAAGAAATGAATGTATAAGAATAATTACCCCAGAATTTACCAAAAGCAAGTTCCTCATTGCTATTAAATGGAAATTTTGAGGGATACTGAGCTTAGAATGGATTTGAATCAAATATTTTTTACATGTCATTCTCTTCTTTTCTCTATGCAGTTCAAAAAACAGATCTCACTATTATGGTTAATGGCCATAAAGAATAATTTACTGTCAGTTAGT
Organism: Lates calcarifer; assembly: GCF_001640805.2. Classification (NCBI taxonomy): domain Eukaryota; kingdom Metazoa; phylum Chordata; class Actinopteri; family Centropomidae; genus Lates; species Lates calcarifer. Next base: position 4,129,059 of record NC_066853.1, read on the forward strand.
TGATGTGGAAGTAGCCCTAACCCTGATACATTATGAGTCATTCCAGTAGTTATTTGATTGAGTTATACTTGATGACGTTACAGCCCAACTCTGAGCTTAACCAACCATAGAAATGTAACACAGTAGCAAACATGACACAACCTCATATCTCATGTCTTATGAAAAACAAATACCACCTATATAAAACCTAAATGCTGCTGTTCCTGGAAGTGGTTTTCAATGTTTTGTTGAGGAGGCCACAAAATGCAGACTTAAGCACTTGTATTTTTCCCTTTCAAAGCGATACTGCATCGAGACACACAATGTCAATTGCCTCACATCCTGCGTGTTGAGAGGAAGTGGGCCAGCCACTCAGATCAGACAGGCAAGCCTCTGTGTTAGTTAACACTTCACTGTCAGAGGAGTGGGGTAGAGAAAAGAGAAGAGCAAGGACCGAGATTTTAATAAAACCTTTAAACAGCAGAAAATGTTACAGAGGGCAGCATCCAATGTGTCAGACAAAGCAAAGAGCTGCAAACCAAAGGTAGGTGAAAATTTAAACAGAAATCTGAATATATGACCAGCGATGTGACATTTTGTAGGAGGCAGAGATGTTCAAATGTCACCTTTCACATAGTCTCTTATAAAATGATGACTGTCCATATAGTTCTTGCTTTTTGCTCTTTTCTTGTACTATGTGCAATCTTACTTGGCAATAAAGTCTGATTCTGATTCTGATTCTGAAGAAACGAGAGACGCAGACAGAGAGAAATTACTGTTCTGACTGAAAATTATCTGTGGGAGTTTGAACTGGTTGTAGCTGAAGTTACTGTATCACATAATTCAATATACACTAAGGGTGTAAGGAGAAACTATACTTACTCATAGTCTAGTTGGCATACTTTGAGGTAATGTATTTCCTAAATTCATTCTCACATTGTAAAACAGATGATGACAATAAAATTCAAACAGTGCAAAAACAGAAAAACTAAAATCAAGGGGAAGAAGTGCTTTAAAACAAAACCCTTCAATTCAGCTGCTGCATTTGTGGACAAAAGAGTAAAATGTGAACCCGTCAGTCAAAGCAGTTGACGCTGCATTAAATCAATCCACAGAAGGCTGTCTAGGACTTCATATTTAACCAGGATTTCCAGGGATTATTCATTTATATAATTATTTTGGTGCTCTGCTGTGGAGATGATGGGGGTTTTGGAGAGATTATAATGACTTTTAGTTTTATGAAAAATTGAAAAAAAAAAAAAAAAAGGAAGAAACAATTAAAACCAAGCCACTGTGATGCAACAGTATAAGTGCATGTCACCAGTGCTGCAAGGACACAGTTGTGTTATTTTATGTAATTATTTACACATTTTTGGACAAATAGTCTCTCAACTGCCACTGAACTGCTACATGGTTTAAAATCTGACCACAAATGCACCACAGGTTTTTTCATTTTGAAACACTCTGAACAGACTATTTGCTGAATATACCCTCATATATATTTATATACTGCAGCTGCTTTCAGTTTACTATTAACTGAAGTTCTTTGTAGCTTTGAACAAAAAATTAGGATCACTTTGGCTTTCCTTAACAGACAGTAAAGTAGAAATAAACAGCTACATTATTGTGTCTATGAGATCCACCTGATGCAGCAGGTTTTAAGGATTTTTAAGCCTTGAAACAGATGAGACAAGCACTCATAAGGACAATGACTTGATATTATGTAATGCTGGTAAATCTTCCTACACAAACCATGCCAGGTGCTTCTGTAACATCTCTTGTCTTTGTTTTTTAATCTTCCCCTCAGCGCTCCACGAGCTTCGGCAGATTTGAGGGCCTCAGACATCATTCATCACCGGCCAAACCAGAGGAAAATGGAACTAATATGGTTTGTAGATGTGTTTGTTTTTATTTTATATGCATAATGACAAGAAGTGTTGATGTAATAGCAAAATAGCATCAGGAGTTAATGGTCAATAACATACCAAGTGGTCCTGTAAAGGCATTGTTCAGAGACGTAAGTGCTGAACAGAAATACAAATAGTTTGGAAAAAAGAAATAAATATGAGTAACTATGGTCTTACTTGTTGTTGTTACTACACTGTATGTACTAAACCAACTCTCTGCACACAGCTCACAGAAGAATGTGAAAGCTCAGAACCACACAAATCAGCTGGACTTGGGAAGAAGATGAAGGCAATTTCACTGACCATGCGCAGAAAAATGGGCAAAAAGCACGCCAAGTCTTTCTCAGAGGAGACGGTGAGTCACTATAACAGAGAAACACACACACACACACACAAACAGCCTCCACTTATTATTTAGTTAGGCTGCTATCAGGCACCATCAATAAAGCCTCTGATTATTTGTACTCATAAATTAGTAATTCAAGGACAAAGATAACAATTTCGTGTAAACCGAACATCAAACATTTATTGTGCACAAATAGTCAAAAACCCCCTTGTTACCTGTCACACACTGTAAAAGTCCAGACTCACTGACAGTCAACATCAGTTACAGCAAACCTGTGCTGTTTTTCTCAAGAGTCTTATCACTTTCATCTCTCACAAACCCACATCCTCTCCAGTGTGATGCTGTTGCTGGCAATATTTAAATGACGCACTTCACTCTGACCTGCTCCAAAAAGTGTCCTCATGCACTTTTCTATTTTACTGTAACACAGATGCGGTGATGAGATGTGAGACAAAATGAAACTTTTACAGCCTACATTTCCACCTGAAGCTTTCTATTTTAGTTTCCTTGTTGTCTTTTACTTTCATATGGACATACTTGATCAGTCCACAGTAGTTTGGATGCTTTTCTACATTTCATCCACAACTGCTAGATGATTTTTCTGTATTATAATAACATGCCTTTCAATTAAAACTGAACATCATTTAATTTTTTCCCTCCAGGGTGATGACCAAGACCCAGAGGCAGAGACAGAGAGCAGCCCTCCAGCTGAGAAAAACTCTGCAAAGACATGCAACTCCTTAGAAAGTCTTTATAGTGGCCAGAGTTCCTCTAGTAAGTATCTGCAGATGCTGTATACACTGTGAAGTTGGACCAGAGAGTAGTGGGTTTAGTCTAAATAGTTTAGATTACCCTAATTGTGTAATCATACTGTGTTGTGTTTATGGGTTCAGGTGGTGTGACCAGTGAGTCCAATGGTTCTGGTCAGAAAGAGAGTGTGAGGCTGGAGGAGGATGGCTCCTACCAGGGACAGTTCTGTGGCAGAGCTCGCGTCCACACAGACTTTGTTCCCAGCCCGTATGACTCAGACTCTCTCAAACTCAAGGTAACACACAGTGTGTGAACACTGCTAGATTATGCAGCCTGATGATGATGTAAAGAACAAAAGTTAAGCAAGTTAAGCAAATATTCAAATCAACCACATCCCGCTGTGATTTTTTTCTCCTAGGCTGGCGACATCATCAATATCATCAGTAAGCCTCCGATGGGCATCTGGACAGGCATGCTAAACAACAAAGTGGGAAACTTCAAGTTCATCTATGTGGACATTTTGGAGGAGGAGGAGGAAGAAGAGGAAGAAGCTCCCAAGATCAGACAACAGAGACTCTGCAAAAGACCACGACCTAAGACGTTGCTGGAGTTACTGGAGCGACTGAATCTGGAGGTGAGGGCAAGAGCCATTCACTTGTTTTAGTCTGGTCATGGGTCAGAAGGTTTTCAGATAGTTAGGATCATAACAGGGGAACAGTTAAAAGAGTAAACACTTGGAAAACATCAACTCCTCTGGTGCTGTAAACCTTATCTAATACAGTGAGGTTAAAACAAGAACAATGTGGATCTGTTGTTTTCAGTGGCCAGAAAATACCACAAACATACAAAATCATTCTGCAGATACTAAGAAATCCTTTTGAATTTCTCTGAACGTCCCACTGAAATGTTACCAGACTTTCACAATTTAACCTCAAAAATAAAAAGGTGAAACACCTGCTGTTATGCACTCTCTGTGAGTCACATGTGGAACCTGTACCATACTTTTATGAACACTTTGAACCACACATGATGTGAAACCTGATGTGGGATTTTTATGGAGGTGTACAGTATATTGATGTCAGTGAAAACAGCACTGTTGGTTTTTGTAGGAGTATGCCAATGCCCTGCTGCTAAATGGCTACCAGACGGTGGAGGACCTCATGCACCTGCAGGAGAAACACCTGATAGAGCTGAATGTCAAAGACCCCGAGCACAGACGCAGACTTCTCGCTGCTGCTGAATGCCGCTACACAGAAGGTGAGGAACACGCCAAACTGTGAACCAATCAGACGTTTATGACAGCTCACTAACATCTGATGAATTAACTAGTGAAATTATCAACTGAAATGCTCATTAAGGCATCTGTAAGAGTTAATGGAGAATGAACTCTGAGATCCCTGTATACTAGCCTTCTATTATCATGAGGAGGGTTATTTTGCAACATGCCATGCCACTGCACACTATTCTACATAATCCTTTACTTAATAACAATAATTGACCATTTTAAGATAATCCTTTATTAGTCCCACAATGGGGAAATTTACAATTTTATCACAGCAGCACAGTACTAATAATGTTTATTAATTGATTTTATAAAATATATTGTTGTGAAATAAATGTACAAACAGTTTCTAATGATCACCATCTTGGTTAAAACTTATCTGTTCGTTCATCACTGGTTTAGAACAAAGACTGAGATGTTTCCTTGCTTTAAAATGTAAAATAGCAGGTGGAAACAGAGACATTTGTGCCACGCTGAATAGAAATATATCCTGCACACTGTGAGAGGCTTATCAGTGATTTCCTGTTACTCAGATTGAAAGTGCTTAAGAGGGCAGAAGTTGTTCCTGTAATCTGATGTCTTGAAGCAGAGGGCTGATTAACGCACAGCCCTGAATGAAAACCAAAACCTCTTTCCAACATGAAAAAGGAACAATGTGCACTGACTAGTTTTGTTCAGGCCGTTCATGTTTTATTGAATACGACTTAAGTAGATATGTACAAGGCAAATTAAAGGTCACTGTAATTGTTGTGCTTGGGTGACAGTTTGACTAAACAGATGGCAGCGGCTGCAGCGTGACCCTGCCAAGCTTGTTGACTCACATGAGACGTCAGTAATTTAATCAAGCTGAACTCCATTAGGTTAGTGCTTTGGCAACCTGGACATGAGGATTAGTAGCTTCTGTCAGGGAGGTAGAAATATTAAAGAATGGTATTTTTACTCTGTAAGAGTAGAAAATAAAAGTCAACGAGGACATTTAAGGTGTTTTGTGCTGCTTTTAGTTATAGGTCACACCTGCAGAAATTATTTCAGTATTTGGGTCATTTTACCATTCATGGTTAGCCAACAACACAGCTGTTTTTACATTAACTTTAGCAATAACAATCTTTAATATGAGGATTAATGTAGCCTACATTACTTTCCCTGTAATAGAAATAAACTAAAACTGTCTAAGGGCATCAACATTTCACTTCTAAATATGGGTTAGGTAGGTTAATTTCCAATTTGATACAGATTTTATTTTCTCTCATGCGGTTGGAAACAGGAAATTGTAATATTCTGACATTTAAATGAATTCCATTTGGTTTGCGGCCGCAGGTGATGATGTCAGAGATGCGGAGGAGCACAAATCTTCCCACAGCCCACAGGAAGAAGACAGCGACTGTCCCAGAGACTCGGGTTGCTTCATCCCATCTGAATGTTCAGACAGCAAAGAGGACGCAGAGCAGCTCACAGAAGCTGTGGATTCATAACGTGCTCATTTTTCAGATGGATACTTTGACATTTGGAATTCAAAGTTGGGTATTTTTGTCATGTTAATATCCTTTAACAAGCTTTTTATACTAAAAGTCATCTTATCCGTCTTTGTCACTTTATCACGATAATAATCAAATTTTAAGTTTTGAGCTCTGGATGGTTTTTTATTATTGTTGTTGAAGAGGTGACATCTCATTGATTTAATGTCACTTGTATTTATTGCATTCTAAATCTTTCAGTGTTATTGCGTAATGCCTTTATTTAATTTTTTACCTTTCTCATCACATCCAATCTCAATTCAATATTCAGTGTAATATTTTCTTTTCCTGTGAATGACATAATATTGTTCAACGAATGCTTTTGAAAAGTAGTGTCTGGGTTTGAACAGTGCAGATTCTGATCTTGCCTATAATGTATACTGTACACGAAAATGTATGTTATTTTGTGTGTATGTGTGTGAATGAGAGAGCATGTGAGAGAGAGTGTGTGTGAAAGAATTCATCTGTTCATCACAAATTTTTGTAAATAAAATTAAAGAAATACAATTAAATATGACTTTTGTTGCTGTCATTTGGAATTATTTCACCTACCACTACAGGGCCTGATATATGACTGGTGGATGCATTATTAGCCATGAACAAATGATGATTTGTAATTTGATGATAACAAAGTAATTATATTATCACATTTATTGTAATTAAATGTTTAAATACTTTTCAAATATAATCTCCATGTATGATTAAATATCATTTTCTATGTTTGATTTGATAATTTGATTCGTTTTATATGAAATTTATTATGAATAAAGGTTTATTTTTCTACTTTAACCTAAATTATTATTCAATATATTATTTTCCTTATTTTTTATTTTTTCAATTGTATTTCGTTTTTAAACGTTCAATTTTGATTTCAACATTTTTTTTGTTTGTTTTTTTGTATTTTACCTGGCCCTGCGTGGTTGGCTGCTGAGAAAACGGACACGTCACGTAACTTTCGTTTACGTCACTTGTCGCTAGCGTTGATGGGAGCTGTAGTACAGAGCTAAAATCTGCTGCGCCATTGTGACGTTGACCGTGTATGCCGCAAACTACATTACCCAGTAGCCACAAGGAGTCATGTAATGTTGACGTGTATTTTGCTGGTAGTCTGAAAATTTCTATTTCGCATCATCCAGCTGTGACACACGGACATAATTTAACCGCAACTTGAACAGTTTTTACCGACATATCGTACATTTTCAGCGGCGTGTGGCCTCGCAACAGTCAGTGACGATGTCCGGAGAAATTTCAATGATTGGTAAGTTGAAGGAGAGTTATTTTACCCTGGTAATTAACCGGTAACCGGATGCTAACACATGAGCTAACTGGTTCGGTCCACCTGTACTTTAATACGCGTGTTGTTACCGGTCCACAGGTTCGGTGATCCTGGCCCTGTTCCTGGCCGGCTATCTGGGCCAGCAGTACTTACCTCCCCCGAAACCCAAAGTGATCGGCCTGGACCTGGGTACCACCTTCTGCTCTGTGGGCGTCTTCCACCCGGGCAGCGGAGAAGTGGAGGTGATAGCGGATGAGGAGGGGAAGAAGAGCATCCCCAGCGCCGTCTCCTTCACCACCACTGCGGTGCTGGCCGGACACGAAGCCGTGGACCTCGCCGACACCAACCCTCAAAACACCATCTACGATGCCAAGAGGTTTATCGGGAAGATATTTGAGCCGGAGGTCATGGAGCAGGAGAGTGCTCGGTACCCGTTTAAGGTGAGTTATGCTGGGGTTGGTGGGTTGGTGGGTGAGCGGTGGCAGCTTGGTCTCCTCCAGTTACAGGCAGGTTCAATTCAGTCCAGAATGAAACACATAACAGAGAGAAGCATTATATCTTCACTTCTTACTAACGAAATATATTTATATATTTTTGTTTGAGATTTGTCCAAAGCAGCATAAGCAGTGAAATTTTTAACAAAATCATTTTAATATATTGCTCATTACTTACCCATGTACTGAGATCTCTTGATCCTTTCTCTGTGCTCCCCTCCTTCAGGTTATTAACAACAATGGAAGTGCAGAGTTTCTCATCTCCACCAACCATACCTTCACCGTGAGCCCAGAGTACATCGGCTCCAGGCTGTTGCTGAAGATGAGGAAGATGGCTGAGAAACAGCTGGGCGTGCCCATCCAGAAAGCCGTCATCTCTGTGCCTGCGGAGTTTGACGAGAGACAGAGGAACTACACTGTCAGGGCTGCCAACCTTGCTGGTCAGTTCATTTAAAGATGATGCTGAATCATCTCCTAGTGAGTCTTTTGACTAAATTGCACACCAGGATCCATAATATCTTTTCTTCCGCAGAGTAATCAAATATACATGCTACACACAACATTAGTAACATAGCTGGCATAATGTACACACTAACTTGTCACTGTTTTGCAGGCTTAGAGATCCTGCGTGTGATCAATGAGCCCACGGCTGCAGCCATGGCCTACGGCCTGCACAAGGTGGACGTCTTTAACGTGCTGGTGGTCGATCTCGGGGGAGGAACCCTGGATGTGTCTCTGCTCAACAAACAGGGAGGCATGTTCCTCACTAGAGCCATGGCAGGTAGGTGCTTCACTGCTTCTGTAATAAGAGAGAGGACGTGATATGAACCCACCGGTGTGTGAAAAAGCAGCTTTAACTTTTGTTGCACAGCAAAGGCTTAAGAGCATTGTCTTTTAGTCTGTGCTCTCTTCTTCCTGATTTAAGTGGATTCATCAGCTGAAAGAGAACAGAACACTGTTATTGAGTAGATTTTTTTGCAGGAAATAACAAGCTGGGAGGCCAAGATTTCAGCCAGAGGTTGCTCCAGTACACCACAGAGCGAGTCCAACAGGAGTTTGGTGTTCCACCAACCCTCAAAGAGGACATCCACCATCTCCGACAGGCCGTGGAAGCTGCCAAGCTCAACCTCACCCTCCAACCCAGCGTCACCATCATGGTGCCACTGCACCTTCAGACCAGCGGCAGCTCACCTGAAGGTGCTGCTCCTGCTACGGTTCACTTCCAGGCGATGATCACTCGGGAGCTGTTTGAGGAGCTGAACGAGGACCTTTTCCAGAAGATTCTGGCTCCTGTTAAGACGGTGTTGGCTGAGGGACACCTAGAGAAAGAGGATGTGGATGAAATTGTTCTGGTCGGAGGGTCCACCAGGATACCACGGATCAGGAGGCTGATTAGTGAGTTCTTTGGGAAGGAGCCCAACACATCAGTAGACCCTGACCTGGCTGTGGTAACAGGTGTGGCCATTCAGGCTGGCATCATGGGCGGCTCCTGGCCTTTGCAAGTGAGCGCTATAGAAATCCCCAACAGACACCTGCGTAAGACGAACTTTAGCTAGACTTCATTAAATTTATTCATTAAGATAAAACAGATGCCACAGAGTCTTGCCAGGGATTCCTAACTGTGTCTCACTTCTCTAATGTGCTTAATTTAACATCTGCTGATGTGAGAACATGCACAACAAAAATCACTGTCACCTAAATGGAGACATGCAAGACATTCAGGTTTTGGACTCTTCTTATACTTCCTTGTTTGTCAAAGGTGGCAATAGCAAACAAACAAAAAAGTGCTGATCATGTATTGAAACATACCAATGTTCCTCTTTGACAGATAGTGACTGATAACATCTGGAGAAGTGAAGAGTCTTGTTCTCTATCTCACAGTGACGGCTGCATTTGTTGCACACAGAGTTTCAGCAGTGGTAACACTGTGAGACTCAGATGAAATGTGAATAAGACACTTCTCTGTTGTGTATCTACTATATATTCAGCTTCACTGATGATGACTAGTTGTGGTAGATACATTAATGGTGTTCAATTCAGGGAACAACCACTCACTTAAAGGACTTAAAGACTAGCCAGTACATCTTCAGCTATTTATTTATTTATTCCTGTTAACAGTATGTGTGTGTGTGTAAGTATGTTGAGTTCAGGTGTCTTGCAGGCCTTTAATGTGTTTTCACATCTTTCCATCAAAGGCTGACACACAGTGTGCTTGTGCCTTTTTAGAAAGCTGCTATATTGATTGATTGAACTGCTGCAGGTTAGTGGTTCTGACAGAGGCCTTTGTCCAGGTCCCTGAGATGTCCACTGGAAGTTACTGGGACAGAGAGACACCTCAGTGCAAAGACATAGATTAATTTATTTAAAACTAACACACTGCAGTATGAACTCATAAATAAGGTATCGTGGTGAGGTGCAGAGTACCCAGCTAACCGATGACAGTGCATGTTGGAGAAAGCCTTAATATTCATACAGTACTGTAAATCACTAGTATCATTAACCCTCCCTTTGAATAGAATACACGTCAGATAATTTGCATCTGAACAAGATGGAGGAGACATGCTCAGTGCCACATTTTGAGGACTTCCACTTGTTCCTCAGCTTACACTTTTTTATGCAGTAGCACATGCTTTATTTACATGGCAATGACTTGCACACTTAAAATAATTGTGATGCACGTGAGAGTTGCTTTTGCTGCTGTAGGTAGAGAGGGTCAACTCTGGCAGTCCCGCAGAAGGACCAAAGCTTTGCTTACTGGTGCCTTGTGTATTTGATATAGAGAAATGTGTTACTGTCACATACAGGATGTTTGATCAGAGTGCCTGAGACTTGACACATCTGTTAAATACTTTAGTGTTAAGAAAATGAGTTTCACTTGCACTTATTCTGGTGGACAGTAGGCTGGTTATTGTACATCCACCATGGAAGTTAATTTCCATCTCTATTTCAAAATTCTGTATTTTTCTTTGGAAATATAAAACCCAGAACTCTGCGTATCTTAAGTACACATGGTCCAGTGAGTATTACCATTCCCCACCATTCCTTTAAAGCTATCACAACTGTTCTTTTTTGCCAAACATCATGAGATGATGTATATTTTATTTTCTGTATACAAATGATGTATCTCTCATGTTGTAACTGAGATCTTAATGTAAGAGACTTCAGTTAAGATGAAGCAAATTTGAGGCTATGCTGTTTGCATTTGTTACTGTATGAACAGTTTCAGTCCCTGTGGAAAAAGGGAGATTGAAAAAAACTACAAGACTAGGATCTATTTTTGTATTGTAAGATTTACTCATTGTCAGAGTCTAGCCACCTGAAAATAACAAAAAGTTAAATTGCTATGACCTATTAAAACTGCATTTCTCAACAACTCCACTGTCTGTTTATTTTGAGAAAAAGTCTAACTAGGTCTACTTATGTAGGTTCCTCCACGACCTACTTAAAGTACCTCTCCAGGTATTGAGAGTGATGCTGCGGTTCCTGAGGGTTTTTACTGATCTTTAACCTTAGAATTCTCAAGGAAAGTTTTAATCGTACGTCCTTGTATGAATTCTATTGCAGATATCCAGAATTAACTTACTGGATATCTGCAATAAAGCCCAGAAGTGACATCATTTGTCCTTGGAAGAATGATGTCGTGGATATCTGAAATGTTCTTTTTGACTAGGAAGATAATGCAGTACATACAATTAAATGTAAAACAGCTATTTGTACTTCTTAAGGATTTAAAGATATCTGAACTTTGACTAGGAGAAATAAAGTTTAGATATCTTGAAGTACAGTTTCAACAAGTAAGAACATGATTGTGGATATCTCTAACTACCATTCTGACAAATACGAATATTATTTTGACTTATTTGCTAGAGAAATGGTATAATGGCTGTCTAAAATATAACTGCTTTTGTTAAAGCCTACAATCTAATTGTAGGTATCCATAATGACATTTTTACAAGTCATAATGTATTTTTTTGGCTATTCAAAATGACATTATGGATATCTGGAACGATTTTTCATTTTGAATATCTGATATATCTGAAATGAAAATTATGACTGGTAACTGGATAATTGTAGATATCTGAAATGGGAGTTTTTCCTGCTGAGAATTTTATTGCAGATATCCAGAGCAGCCTGAACAAAATCATTTGTCCGAGGAAGAATGACACTGGATATCTGAAATGTTATCTCTGCATGGAAAGAGTTTAATTACAGATATCTGCAATACATATCCAGTCTAGATATGAAATGTTAAAAATGTTCCCAGGTGTCACCAATATATCACATTCACAAGACTGAGAGTGACCTTGGTCTTTAACCTTTGACAATCAAAACGTCATTAGTTCATCCCTGAGTCCAAGTAAACATTTTGCAGAAATATCGCGTTCACAAAAATGTGGCGGACGGACGGACGGACGGACAAAATAATGCCTTCGGCCACGTTGTGGAGGCATAAAAACAACAGGAGACAAAGCCAGTGAAATTAAAAATAAAATTGAAAAAAAATCACAATTAAACAGAACAAAACACCATTGAGAAACTTATGTATTAGAAGACTTTTTTAATGTTTACTTCTGAGGCACAGTAATACCCAAAGAAAGAAAGTCAACACAAAAGGCAATCAGTTTCTTGACCCTGTGCTGCCTGCTGCGATACCTGTAGTGTCCCTTCACTTTGCTTGGAGCTTTATTTTCACATTTAGCACCCACTTCATTTTCCTTACAGGTTTCAGTTTTACACCAGAAACCAACATTAAGATGTGTTTTGTTTGTCAGCACTACAATACCACAGACTTAAACTGCAATCCAGAGGCTGTGTCGGAAGTGAAATGACTTCCATCATGACCAGACTATTGCTGCTATAGTTTGTTTGAATGTAATTCTTAGTTGGCTGGAGCATCTCTCACATTGGTTCACCTTTTATGTACAATAACACACTCAACATAGCACTGCACACAGGGTAAAAAATACATATCCAATCAGGATACACACAATACACCGTACACGTCTTTTAAAAAAAGAAACATAATCCATAACACATTCACATTAGCCATAAAAAGACAGCACAAATCTCCACCCCAAACCACTGTCACCAGTTCTTCTTCTGGTTACACACTGGGAGCACAGCTCACACAAATCATCTGATACGATCATTACTATAACATGCACTGATCAGAAGTAGGGCAGAGGGTTCATTCAGCCTCTATCAAAATAATTATCTTACATACACCATGTGAATATTTCACCTGGAGGAGAAGGCAGGACTTCTGTAAACAGCTTGTTTGTGTTTTTTGTTTTTCTCTTTAAATATAAATATTAATGTACTATTATGAACAACAGCACAGTGGAGTGCTGACAGAAGGCAAGAGCATACTGAGCTATTAAGCTTTTTATCTCATGCTGCAATAAAGGATTTTAAAAAGCCTTGTTAAAAAGAAATTCATCTGCTAAGAGCAGAATATCATTTACAGTGCTAAAAATAATAAACTGCTTTGGAAAATTAGCTTCAAAGTAAAGAATCTGGAAAATTGTCTTGGATGGGGGAGGCCTCTTGGACATTTAATGATGTGAGAGGAGGCCATAGATTTGGCGAATTCTGTCAATAAAAAGTGCATGTAGTCCCCTGTATGTCTGACAAGCAAAAACCCTATATACAGAATGTACACAAAGCAAGTGGGTGGTTGTTTTCTCCCGTCAGATACAACAGTCTGTCAGTTAATCAGTAGGACAGAGGAGGAGATCAGACCTCAGACTGACTAAAACAGGAATGATTTGAACACTGAGTGTTGTCGTCTCCGTCTCACCGCAGCAGATTCACACAGGCTTGGTTCCAATCACTGGCTGATGCCCTGATTGGTGTAGTAGTCGTAGCCATTGTCCGCATACAGCTCCTCAGCACTGCCAACTCCATTCCCTACCTCTGGAGGGCGCCAAAGGATTGAAACAAAACAGTCAGTAAACTGCAATACAACCTCTCGCAACAATTTGCATGAAAACTCACCTTTGGTCAATAAGTTAATAAAGGAAAGGGAATAATAGAGAGTAGAGTTGAATTTAAAAATGAGAAAATGATGAAGAGCAACAATCAGGTAGCACTTACATGGCTTACCTTTCACCCCCAGCACTAGAGGCTGTCTAGACAGACTGGGGCATCTATAAGCTCCCCTACACATAACGTTGTCTCCACTGGGAGGAGTGTGGGGGAGATTTGGTGCATGAAGCGATGGATGAAGGGGAGAGGGGCAAAGTGGGCAGAGAGGTGGCAGGTAATGAGGGATGCAATGGATTTAAAAAAGAAGAAGTCACTGCTGGCGGAGGAGATGGAGAGGAGGTAGGATGGACAGGAGGTGGTGCACATCACACACGAAGGATGGAGGAGGCAGGTGGCTACTGGGGCTGACCTTAAACAGGGAAGAGAGGAAGAGGTGGAAGAGGAGGAGCGAGAACATTCACAGATACTCAGATGCATGCTGGGATGGAGTGACATGCTACTAGAGGCACCTGAAACTCAAGAAGGCTTACTCATCTTCAAGTGTGAGATTGTTTTTGTAAAATCAGGAAATCAAATCCCAAAAAAAAAAAATGCAGTACAAAGAGAGGAATTTGTTTTTGAGATCAGGCGCCCATTTAAAGAACAAGAAGAACACACTACGGCACATCACAGGCTGGAAAATGTACTGTATTTACCCCTCTCACCTCTGTGCGAGAGCCTTACCAGAAAAGATAAGTTTCTCCTTCATGACACTGATGTCCCGACTGGACCTCCTGACTGCTGCGCTCAGCATGATCTGCTCAGGGTTGTAGCTGCGCATACCGCTCATCCGATACCTGCAGGGTCACATGTTAGGTCAGGAATCACCTTGACACAGCGAGGATATTACTAATTACTGCTGCCTCTGCTTGCAATATGCAGTTTTGGGTCTAGTTTAGGTCTACTATGGTAACATTTTACTCTTCACCAGGAGATGAGTGGTTGTATTGTCCAATCAGTGAAAGTTATTTTTCACAACCTGACAACCCTGAAGTTGTTCTTATCAATGGCTGAAAATTGATCTAATAAGCATTAATGAATAACTAATTAACCATTAATAAAGCAATTACAACATCTACAGCCTTTATAAATGGTGTCTTATTAGAAAGTGGTACCAAAATATGTCATATATTATTATTATTTTAGTATGTACATTACTAGAGCTAAGTTTTAAAAAAATTAAATGTTAAGCATTTTTCATGCATGTGCTGTATGTGTACAGGAAATTTCTTCTGAATAATCACAAGGACAAAACATTTTGCTCTACTCTGAAATATTACGGCAGTGTTCGGTTAATCAACATTTTTCAGCTGTACAGAAGATCACTCCTTCGCTCCAAGTCAAGACTCATCAGTCAAACCAGAGAAACTCATTTCCTGTATGTGAAAATGACTTCCTAGTTTTAATGAACAGCCTTAACTTCAATTAACTTAACTGAGGAGCATTAGTCACAATAAACCATGACTAATGCACAGAGGCATCGAGGAACAGAAATGCAAACAAGCGAGGCTTTAGTTCATCAGCATCAATAAAAGCCAATCCTGAGGCACTTTCCCTGATGAATGCATATGTGTAGTTCATTTTGGACATTTAGTCGTTTGGCTTAATGAGATGGTAATAAATTCAAAATCTCACAGGGACGTAATGCTGTGGATATTTTGTGCTGTGTGGGTGGAACATTTTGTTCAGGCCACAGAGATGCAGACGAGAGCTCGTCCCTCTAGAGGGAAGTGGCAGCAGTGCTTTCCAACGATTCAGGTGAGATAGTGAAAGAGAAAATAAAGACAGTGGAAGTAAGGTGGAGAGAAAAATCTGATGGAGATGATAACATAATAAAGAGAGCAACAAAAAAGAGAGAGAGAATGGAAAAAAGAGAGAAGGCAAAGAATGCCTCAAACAAAAGAACGATGGATACAGACACTGAAAGAGGGTGAAAAGAGAGAAGACTTTGGGTCAGGAGAGGCGACCCAGTTACCTGATCATGTGATAGCTGAGAGAAGATGCCAGAATGCAGCAGAGGAGGAGAAGAGCATGCACATCAGGCAGAGGAGAGAGGACGAGGAAGGAGAGACGAAAGGACAAAAAAGGACAAAAGAGGGCAGGAGACAAGAGAGGTCAGTTTAGAAGCCAGCAGAAGCTACTGTAGAGCTTGACAAAGCAGAGCAGAGCCTTCACCAGATCACTGAAACCAAATAATACAAATTTCACTGTCCTCCATCCCAGAAACCACAGGAGGACAGGCCATCTGTTTCAAAAACAATACCACACTCTCCAACAGAGGAACAGAAATACTGGAGGATGTGAAGGGTTTACACACTTTAGCTAGGAGAAGACATGCTCATAACAAAGAACATCTTCTCTGTGATACCACAGAGGTAGGAGGGGAGGGGGCATCAGAAATACATCATTACAGCTTATAAAAATCACACAACAAAAAAAGGCTCTTTAAGAACTATGTTTACTTTCCAGCCGTTCCTTTAAAGGTTGCTACAGCAAAACCATTAAAAAAGGATGATTTATGAGCTGTCCATGTGTTCGAGACAGAGATGCTAATTAGCAGTAATTACTGCTGTGTGCTCATGTGTGTTTGAATGTGAGAGCGCACAACAGGAGACACACAAACACACACAAAGCAAGAAAAGAACATCATCTGCTTTTCTCCTCATTCACCAGCAGAAAAATGGAGAAACATTAATTCTTGCGTAAGCTCTCACTTTAGTGACTGGACTACAGTTACATCACTGTATGTACTTACTTCTGGAAAATGAATATTCCTATGACTACAGCAAAGGAGATGAGGTCTGCAGACACCCACATTAGGCAGTATTCATGTGGTCCCTAGAAACACACACACAATTTTTCTAAGTCAGGATTTTCCCCTCACATTTCATTTCAGTATCCACCACTGGATGGCGGCACATGTCAACAATACAGTCTTATGTGAGAAGCAGTGTTGAAATGAGGTGTACAATACTCCTGCAAATTAATAAAATGTATTCAGTGTTATTTAAATGGAAGAATCAAGCAACTTCACACTTATTTGGCCTTAATAAGACACAATGGCAGATTTCATTAGACTTAGATTCACAGTTCAAGCTAACAGACAGTACTACAGACAGCCTAAACTCTTCCTGAACCACAGCAGGGGGGCCCAGGTCTCATCCACATGTTGTCATGTAGAGCTCCTGTATGGCTGCACAGACGGGGAGACCAGGCTGACCAGGTGAAACGATACCATAGAGGCACAGCGTGGGTGTTGCCCATGTTGAGAGGTTTTCGGGAGAGACAACTAAACTAGAGAGCTGTGAGTCATACTACAGGATATGCTACAGCAATGATGCTCGTCTTTCTACTGTCCTGGGACTTCAGATGGGTGTTGGAAAGTAATAGGAGAGCATGATCAGCGCAGGAAATAAGCGCACTAGATGAGCTCAGCTGAAAGCTACTGTCCCTTGTTGATATCACCTGGTAAAATCCAATTTAGTCACGCAGAGGAGAAGCAGCTGAAGGAGAGAAGACAGGTTGAAGAGGCACATAAAAATGCCTTGACAATGAGCTTATAGCCAGCACAAAGATATATACAACGCAAACACCTAGATCAATTTAAGTGTTTCAAACAAGAGATGTGGCAGGTAAAGAAACAGAGCAACACTTTTGCATTTTGAAAAACAGAACCGTAACCTGATCGTATCTATATGATCAAGAATCAAGAATCTCAACAACTGTGACTGATGACAAAGAAAAAAGTGACAGGCAAAGAACAAGAACAAACTATACAGTATTTGACAAATTCTTACCATGAGCCAGATGGGGTAAGGCACCTTTTTGAGGATATGCGGGGCCTCTGATGAGACTGAAGACACCCCGCTGCACCAGAGCACAGAGTACAGCCAGGGCTCGTTGACAGTGTAGAGGGTGAGGTTGATGTGACTCTCGGAGAAGTTACTAAAACCAGTCGTGCACACATTCATATACATTATTTCAATATAATCCAAGTGTTAAGGTGTTGGCCTGATAACATGCAGGTTTGTGTGTGTATGCTCCCACCTGATTTCTTGTGTGCTGGCCTGATTGTATCTGAGCAGCAGCCTGCTGATGCCCGACTGATGGAGACTTTGAGGACTCCGTTTCTCCACTGATGTCTGGATCAGACCAGGAGCCAGCTGTCTCACCTGAGCTCTGTCCTCATCTGGAGTCCACATCACCTGCACACAGCACAGAGTCAGTGATAGGGTCTGAATGCACATGACCAGGACTGGGGAATTATCATCAGTCTTAGAATGTAATCGCAATATCAATTTATATAGCTAGCTTTTAATTTTAAGCCTTTCTGTTTGCATGACATATGTTCACAACAAATAGCCAGAGATCATGCTGTGGAGGGGACTAAGTGCAATGCAGCTTGGGTCCATCCAAGTGCTGAGTTCCTGTACACCTACCAGGCTCTGAGGAACCCCAGATTGCTGCACAGCATGCAGTGTATCATTGATCCAGCTGTGGTAGCAGGGGTGGCCTGGAGGAGGTCTCCTGAGCCTGAAAACCACTGTGCTATTATGATAGGAGGCCAGCTTTAGGAGCTGCTCCAGGCTGCACACACTCTGGTTGGCAATCAGAGTCTTCTCGTGTGGGGACAAAGTGTGCACCATCCAGAAGGGGTCATCCTGAAACAGAGGATACAGCAAATGCATTTAACACCAGTAATATCATCAGCTTTACTGTACAATTCAAATACAATCAATACAAAATAATAACGCTCCCACTGCTGTTCAACTGTGTTTTTGGAAACCTGTAGGAGAATATATATGCATTCATAACCCTAATAGCTGCTTTGAATAAAAGCATCCATCCATGTGTGACTGTTTGGCCAACGCCTACAGGAAATAAAAATAAATAGTGGAATGTTTGTCCTCATTTCCTTCACATTCTTTCTCCTTCAGTGCTCCCTCACTTCTTGTCAAAGCACACAGAAGAAAATGATCATATGTTTTTTATTTAGGTTTTCAATAATGTGGTTCACTTCATTTTTCTGACAAAAAAAAAAAAAGCCATTTTATTGGCACTTTCATTATATGGTCAGGACATACATTATTAGGTGACATGTCTGGGCATATAGAAATGACAGCGCATTGTCACAGCTATACACAGAAGTAATAAAGCCTTTCTTGGAATACAATATCCAGCCACAGTGTGCACACATGCAGTGTAAATAGACCAAAGGGGAGAGTGGAGAAAGTAATGCAGATTCAAACAAATACTGACACAGCAGAGGCAGAACAGCCAAGTGTCTTTGTACAGTAAACTGATCTCATAAAAATCTCAGTTTCAAAAGAAAATATTTAGCAAACATATCTTCAAATGCAAAATGAGAATACAAGACATAGACAGAACTATGTTTCACAGAAATACATTTGTCACTGTAGTTTTTCAGCAAGTAGACCTAGTAGAGGGTACAAACACTTGACTTGAGTACACTGTGGAAGGATTAAAATGGAGCACAGTAAAGTAGCACAGCACTGCATCTGCAGCAAATGTACCCAGCCTCTCTCCCTAACAGAATGAGAAGATAAAAGCAGTTGCAGGTAATGGCTAAGTAGGAGTACAACAATGGAGTGGGTCATTTCTCCATTTCTTGTAGACAGTGAATTGTCATATGGATCCATGCAGGAAGGACAGGCAGTATTTGTCCTCACTTTTCATGGCTTGTTTGTCATTCTGTTTGGCCCACTAGTCTGACACTTCAAACAGGTTGAAACAATTATTCTAAAGCACTGACTGACCCTGATCCACTCTACATGCAGGAGAGAATCTCTAAAACATTAATGAATCTCAGTATTTAGATGAAACCAGAGGACGTCATGAAGGATCAATGAGTGCGGACATGCAGAGTGCTCATAACTCAATGGGCTAATGACCTTTATCACACATCTCTGCAAATGTCATGCTGTGAGAAGAGCTGAAAAAAAAATAATACAAAAATTAGCAACCAATATCTACCTTAAGGAACCATTGCCCTGCATTGAGCTGTTGCAAATCTGTCCAGTTGAAGAGTGAGGCCTCATCCATCTGTCTGTCTGGGAAAACCTTCTCTACATCTGTGGTCCTCCGCAGGGTGTGGTCGTGCATCAGGAAAGGCACTCCATCCATACTGGTGATCAGAGGGGTTCAGGGTTTTAAGATCCAAGTTGGAGAGGAAAGGAGGGAGGAGAGAGGAGAGATGGTGTAAGGAACAGATGAATAAAAGACTAATGTTCTAATTTCCATTATTATACAATGGTCACATGAAATTCTTCATTCTGACTGGTCAGAGGGTTTTTATTTTTGGTTTCTGATGTAGCAGCTTCATCACCATTCACCCCTTCATAAATGATCCTTTAATGACATGAATGCTTTAATTGCGAATACACTGATCGTTCCTGTTTCACATTAATGAGAATTAATGTTCATGGCTGGGCAGCAAATGAGCAAAAGTGCAGAGCTGAAGAGACAAGAAAAAAGTTTGGCCTGGTTTTTTGGAAAATACTGCAGCTCAATATTTGAATATCAAATGAGTTCACTTTTTTTTTAGTTCACATCCAAGATGAAGCAAAAAGTCACACAATTTCTCTGTATTTGCTATTCAAATTTGGAAAAAAAAATTCTCTCCTGCATGAACAACTATATGGGTGTACATGAACTGTAAATTCCAAAAACATATTCATCAGGAAACAGGGGCAGAAAATATGTTGGTATATTGTGTGTGTGTGTGTGTGTGTGTGTGTGTGTGTGTGTGTGTGTGTATGTCTGGCTTGCTGCTGGAGTGGAGTCTCACTGTTGCTCTGGCTGTCATCAAGTCTAATTACTCAGCACAGTCAGCAGCTCACCTGTCAGCAGCCTGCACCAATCACACACTCATTCACCTCTCTGTACTGTACAGAGAACACAGTCAGCACACAAACAGTGCTAAAGTGGCTGCTAATACAGTTTAAGAGTCTGCAGCTGGTTAAAATGCAGGAGTGTAAGACAAGTGTAAGACAATAACCCACAAACACAGTAAGTCATCCTCTATCACTGCACCATGGCCACTACACTATCCACCCTCCCCACTTCCTCTTTCTTCCTCCAAGTGTGTCTCCCTGTGCGCAGCTTGTCACCTCTCATTATGTTGGTGATGTCATGCCTCCGTCCACTGACTGCTGATATACTGATCTGCTGTTGTTCCATTCTGGCCTGTTCAGTGCCATAGTCCCGTGTCTGTTGCAGTTAATATCCTGAGTATGTGCTGAGTTACTTACTGGTTTCTTATTCTGAAGTAGTATTACTACTTTAACTATTTCTCTCTGATCACAATATTTTGTTAAGAACACAGAGTTGTTACTTTTCTTTTTTGAAAAACCTCATAATCTACCTTATTCCGTTATCTTAACATAGTAGACAATTAACAAAAACAACTAATGTTTTGTTGATAAACTTCAGTGTGAGCTTTTTCTAGGACTGGAATTCAGATGTTTTGGGGAAACCAGTGTATGAATGGCTAGACAGGAGACTAAATAACCCTTTATTTGTTCAGCTTCCATCACTGATTGCGTGTGTGTGTGTGTGTGTGTGTGTGTGTGTGTGTGTGTGTGTGTGTGTGTGTGTGTGTGTGTGTGTGTGTGTGTGTGTACCTGATAGCCACGTCAGCCTCCAACCCAGTGACGTTCATCTGCAGGGCTCGCTGGAAAGACCACAGTGTGTTCTCTGGAGCAAGCTGGAAACACACACACACACACACACACAGAGTAAAACAAACACACAATCATTACTTGGACGTAGTCCTGTAACAGTGACCTAAAATGTGACTTTACTGGAAGTCTGGAAAAAACAAGACAATTGGGAGGCAAACAAAACAAAATATCTTTATTAATATCTTTCAATAGGTTATTTTACAACATCAAAAAAATCAATATTAATGTGGTGTATTGCAAATGTATGTGACTCCTCTCTCTGACCACAAAGGAATGTGAAATGAAAAAAGGGTAGTGGCCTCTTTTGCTCTTTAACTCTTCAAGGTTATGATCAATACCAAGTCAGTAGGTTAAACATCACTTACTAAAAAAAGCATCTTGCTATGAGACCCTGTGAGGAAAGCTAATGCCTGGGAACCACAGGACAAGAACGAGGCTATAATCAATACAGAGTCCTTCTGGGAAGCTCAGTCATGTGATTTTTTTTCCAGTGGGAGTTTCTTACAGCCTCACAGAGCCACTCCTAATTTTAGATTCCACTGTGAGGATCGATCGTTTTCCACAAATACCACAAAAAGCAGGGTGTGTTTTTGAGCGTGTGAGTAACTGTTCTGAGTAACAAGGAATTCACCATCCTTTTCCCTCCAAGCATTGCATAACACTCAGCAGTTTGTGCCAAGTACATAAATCCTTCTGCAGGTAATGATTAGAAGCAATAAAATTAATCCAAGCACATCAATCAAAAATAAAAGATGAAAATGTGCTTTGGTGTGCATAAACCATATTAATTATGGTTTCCGGATGCATACTTAACTAAGATGCTCTAACACAGGCTTTTAAACATTGTAGTGGAGTTTGACCTGTAAGAGAAGCAGTGTAACTGCTGAAACAGATCACAAGAAATTTACAATCAATTCTCTTTCACATTAAACTGCAAATTTAACAGTAGTCTCTGCACATCCCTGCCATACATCAGGCAGTGATAGCTCCAGGCTCTGACTGAGCAATGTTTGTGGACCATTTTCAGTCATGGGACCACAAAGTCACTAATATACTAGAATAGCTCTGGGACCAGGAGAAGAAAAATTAATGAAAAACAAAAGGGGCAAATATGTATAAAGGCAGCACAGATTGTCCTCTGTCTGCTCCAAATCAGAATCAGGTGGTCCTTGACACACTGGACTAGAGGCTCCACTTTCTGAGTGGCTCAGTGTCATCAACATTTCATTAAGGTTTAAGGTTTGGTTCTCTGTGAAGTCAATAGCAGGGAGCTGAAAGTGTGCAGTCATGTAAAAGCATGTTAAACAATTTGTTTTAAGTCCTTTGTTTTATATTCCTGCATTCTGACTGGATGATACAGGTCAGCTGACTTACCATGGGGGCTCCCTGGTGACCAATGACATCAGGACGTGGTTTGAGGGAGGTGGGCTCCATGATGCAGGGGGAAGTGATGTAGAGAGGCATCACATAGAGTCCCAGTAACACACTGAGATACAGCAGCACAACCACCACCTGAAACACTGGGACAGATGATAACGGTATAGTTACAGAGGTTGAAAGAATAGCTCTGATTTTCAGAAATACCCTAATTTGTTTTTGTGCTCAGAGTTAGATAAGAGGAGTGATGCCACATGCTTGTACTTTAAGTATTTGCTCAGCATAAAGACTGGAAACAGGGGGAAACTAGCACCTTTGAAGCTCACTGGTTATATTGTGTATATTTACACAGATGAGAGTGGTATAATTTCTCTGATCTAACTCAACAAAAAACCAAATAAGTACATTTCTCTAAATGCAATCTATTCATTTCAATATAACAAATAGTATGCATATAAATTTGTACTGCTTACAGTCTCTATATCTTTTATACATGTGAAAAAAAATTATCCTGGTAAAATAGATTTTTGCACTGATAACACTGTTAGCAGCTGTGTAACCGGTAACTAATGTAGTTCATATGCCAAGTTTAGTTTGTCTCTTAGTAAACATCCTCAGCATGGGCATAAATAAACTGATTAAAGCCAAAGCACTGAAAATCATAGGAAAATGCCAATTAAAAACATTTTCTGTTTTGATTTGTAACCACGAGCAAAATTTTCTTGACTAAGACTCTCGTTCAGTTTTGATGGAAGTAGTGTCTGTGGATGTGGTTAATGCTCAGTACCATTTATAGCTACATACAGTGGCCAACAACATTGACATCAGGGGCCAAGGAGATACACTTTCCCCTACATCCACCTCAGAGTAAGTGAGCGATGAAGGCGGCGAATGTGGGCACGCACACACCACACACACGCAGGGGGAATGTATTTGTTTCAAGGTCAGCAGTGGGGCGGGGTTGAGTAGACAACTCTTGTTACACACAGGAGATTCACAGCACACACACAACACACACACACACACACACACACACACACACACACACACACACACACACTCTTTGGTATTCAGACTCCACTCTGCATTACAGCAGTGCATGTAGTGGGAGTAATCTGGCCAAGACCTTTTCACCTCAATCAAAATCTCCAAAAGGAGGACCAAAAAATGCAGCTGAGGACTTAACATGCTTTTTATTAGTTTTAAATGTTTCTCACAGTGCAGGGTAGGAACTGCCTCGTCCATTATATAACTCACTGGAAGTGAAATTCTCTTGGCCAAGTGTATCTTCAGATTATTATGGCTTTAATTTCTCCAGAGGACAATAAAACTGTTTTATTCTATAGACACTAAAAACAGCAAGAGTTAGAATATACACTCAGCACTGCTAATCCCAAGTAAGAGTCCTGCAAGGAGAAAACAATCCAAGGTGTCCTGGCTTGAAAACATCACATGAGCCCGCAGGAATGTTCGTTATCTCCGACACCCCGGGTGGAGGTCCTGGCCTCTGTCTACATAGTGTTAATCATTCACTGCTCTTCCTGGATCTGTGTGTGTCTGTGTGTGTGCAGCAGACTGTTAAATCAGGTAACAGTAACTCGTGGTTTGTGTCACAAAAGTCAACGTACTTGGTTTTTCTGCACGGGCGACCTGTCCAGCCACAATCCAAGACAGTGCTGTGACCGCAGCAAGAGCCCCTATGTGCAGGAACGGACCTGTGGCCTGGACAGAGATGTGAGATGGAGTGGAGGAATTAAAGGCAGGAGGTGAAAAAGAAAGAATAATTAGAGCAATGGGGGCAAAGGCAAAAAGACAAGGAAAAGAGAATCAGGATTTAACAGAGATGACAAAAGAGAAGAGAAACAAAGAGAGAGATGACAGAGAGGCATAGAATTACAGACATTATCTGGGGTTAAGACATTGGTAATACTATTCAGAAATAATAGCTATAATTTGCAGAGGCATTCAATTTTAATGGCATCAGTTTCAGTGGAATTGTGTGTCTACTTCAATCACACACTCCTAGTGGTGCAATAATCTCACAGGGACACACTAATTACACACTTCTCACAACTGCTTAGGAAGTCATTTAGCTAATTGTTACCAGGTTAAATCCAGATTGAGAGCCATGTCACCACAGTATAGGCAGTATATTACACTTTGATTCTATATGGATTTGAAACATGATACTGAGAGTTTTAAACAGTCAATCGTGGGCTCCCTAGTCCAGGTAAAACTGGTCACAGCTCAATTATTCTATCCAGTGCCCACAAACTGGCGGTCGAAGTCTAAGGTTGTTATGTAGAAATATCTGACTGCCTCCACCCCATGAATGACAAGACTCAGTTTAGTACTGAAACTTATCATTAAGTGATGTAAGGGCCTCTGGTAGCTGAATGGTTGCAGCGCCTGCCACATAACCATAACATTCATGGTTTGAGTGTAGCCCAGGACCTTTGCTGCTCGTCTCTCTCTTCCTCCCCTTGATTTCCTGTCTGCCTCTTCACTATCAACTGTCCAAAAAATCATTTTAAAAACAAAGTGGTATCAAGCCATCAAAAGCAGCTTTGGGGCTTTCCAGTGTTTCAGTCTGCTGACCTGCAGGGAGATGGGAATGACATCCCACTCTTGCCCCCATGTTTGATTGACAGATATCACCCCGGCAATGGTGGTGAGCAGAGCAACAGTCACTCCTATCTGTGTGGACAGAGAGCGAGAGATGTAGAAAATCAGAGCGGCTGTCACTTTGGATACATACGTGTACACACTCTCACAGACACAGACAGACACACACACACCACAGAATAACCCCAAATAGCTCCCGGCCCTTTCACACCCCCAACAGTGTTTGGTCTTTGTATTTGGTTTGCTGATAGCATTCTCAAGCAGGTCATTTACTGGGCTTTCACAGACCTCCTGGGACAACACGATCCAAACTGTGAGTTCAGGACAAGTTCAGTTGATCAGCACTGAATGAACACACACGCAAGCACTAAACAAACAGATAAGTGTATACACGCAACCACCAAAACACACACACACACGCCAACAAAAAGAAAGCCATATACATAAAACTCACCCAACCTCTTTCTACCTCTCAAGTTTTTCTCCACCCACTCTCACACAAACACAGTTGGTCCCACATTTGGCACATTACCTTATGGAGCCAGTGCAAATTTAACTGTTGCCCGAGTGCAATGTGGCAAAGTGCTAAAACCTGAAAAAACAAAACAAAACAAGAAACATGCAAATAAGAGAACAACTTTCAAAAACAAGTCTGCTGCCTCACAGATCTCACCTTGTTCAGCATGTAACTATTTCTTCCTGGCAACAGACAATTCAAAAGGTGCCTCATCAAGACATGTAGTGAGCACAACATGTTTAGTGAATATTTGACATGGGACTGACCATTAAAAATGCAATATAGGTAAAGCCAGCGGCAGTGGTTGCCAGGATGGGAACGGTGCCATCGCTCCACTCCCCAGAGCGGTTATAGAGGAACCTGCAGGAACAAGAGAATGAATGAAGCTTTTTGTGATTTGAGCGCTCACCTGCATGCATACTGTACAAAATAAAAGCTTTGAGCCACTGGTAGACTGTTGGTGTTTTCAAGGACTTTGACACACTGGCAGACACCCATCAAGTACCCTCGAGCTTAATGCTTTATTGTTGCAATAAAACTAACATAGAAACAACAAAGACAGCAGCCTTAGTGACCGCAGACACTATTGTTGGGCTATAGGCAGAGATCAGACCAAAGAGATCATGTGATTGTTATTATCAATGGGTGGGTGGCAAATTATTGACAGCTGGTTGCTGTCTTATGGAGGAGCTGCAGTGTGAGAGTCAGACAGAGAAAGCAACAAAAAAATATCCAGCCTTCAATTGTTACTTGTTTCTTTTTTTTCTAAACAGATGCAGCCAGACATAATTGCACACACGCAAATGCACATGCATAATTATACATCCATGTTGCACTGAGCTGTAGTGCTTAAAACAGTGACAATGGGTGTATCAAAAAATGTGTGTGTCTTTTGACATGGCAGCTAGGGCCTATAGCACTAATTACATTCAAAGCCTTATCAGTGATTCCAGTGGCACAGAGTCGCAGCACGGTCACTTAGTGCTGATGCTCCAAGCCCTGTGTGAATACATTTAGACCTCAGATGGACTGAACACTCCCTGCTGCTAAATCACTAGAACACACAGAGTAAGGGCAGGGATGTCATCTCTGTGATTATCTGTGGAACCCACATTAAAAGCAGGAAGAAGGCAGGAAGTTTGTGCACTTCCTATTAAAAAGAAATAGCAAATGTCTGCCCTCCGAAGAAACGGTATCCAGAGATAAAAAACACACTACTGAGATTGCTGATAAAAGCGTCGTATGTGTTTGCGGGGGAAGTGGAAAAAAAGAGGACGAAGAAAATACACACAGAAAAAAAGAAAAAGGTTATTGGCAGGTAAGGGAAAATGGGAAAGGATTGTAAGAGGAGGTAATGGAAGGTAACAGATCATAATAAGAGGAAAAGGTGACATTGTAGAAGTCCCTGAGAGCAGGAGGAGAGGGGGAGGGGAAAGGTAGACGGCAGGAAACACCAGTGTATTTGACACGATGGGACACGGCAGTAGCCTTTTTGTACTATGGCATTTACAAGAACCTTTCATAACCTTGATCATGCAAGACTTAAAACAACACAATATCAAATTTTGTAATGTGAGTATGAAATCGTATTGTTACTTGTGCTTTAAGGAATCAGTTAATAAGGGATCGGTTTTGCGTTAATCTTACTTGTGGAAGCTTACAGTATAATGTTTTCAGTCACATAAATTGTTTTTACATAAATGTGTCACAGAGCAGAGTGATAGTACAGTATAGGAAATGTTGGGCAGCCCATCTCTGTTATATAATGGTCTAATCTGTGGAAGGGCTGGGTGGTCTGTGTTCAGATTACAGCAGAAAACAGATTAAGCAGATGAAACCAACAAGCATGGATAGAATCTATTTACAGCCAAAACAATATGGTGACCAGGCGTCTGGCCCTAATGTTGACATGGCTGCACTATACATGAACAGTCAGTTTGGTTGTGTACTCACCAGTTGAATTCATTGTAGTCATTATGTGCTTCCCACCAGAAGTAGAACCAGACCAGCAGCAGACAGAAGGTAAGGAGGAGGATGAGGGACCACAGCAGCTCCCACTGTGCAAACACACACACACACACACACATACAAACATAATCAATTATTTCTTTGGTTCCACTATATTTGATTCATTTATATAATTAAAATTCATTTGATAACTCTAAAAGCATATTCACTGCTACATGATGTGACAATTAATGCAGAACAACAAAAGAAGGGAAATAACTAGAAATTTACTGCTATGGAAACACTGTTATATCATCCAATTATATAAACACTGTTATTATTTTTATACAAAATCCTCCCACACACATTCAGTTTAATTTACTGGATTGGACTGACAATTACAACTTCAACTTTTCCAGATCTTCAGAGACAGAGTTCATTGCAAGTAAACTTTCCACAAACTTATCTACTTTGAGCACACAGTGTCAACCTGGCTGCTGACCTTTACAGTGAGTATTCCCTCATACACTTTGCTCATTATCAAGGAATAACGTTTAATAACTTCACATGCAGGCCAACTAATTACTGTCCTCATCTGCCGTGCACTTTCGTACCATGGCAAATATTGAACTGGCGACATCATTAGAAACAGACAGACAGAAACGCACCCCTAGGCCATACTCAGGAGAATATGTACACTTTTTCAGTGTACTTTAAATCCGTCTACACTTTTGCTGTGACTCATACAAGAACCTTTTGACCTTTTTTGTAAAGCGCAGAAAACTGTTCATCATTTAAAGAAAACTCAGTGCACCTTGGACACCATGAGCAGCAGCCACATTGGCCGACTTAAAATGTGCTGCTAACCTTTGGGTGTCACACACACACATACAATGTTAATAGAAAAACATTTCTAGGTTAAAGAGCAACAGAGCTTTATCAGCTGACGCCAGTGAACACATGAAGTGAAAGGGTGTGAGAAAACAACACACATATTTTGATAACATTTCCAGATAAAAAGAGTAGTCAGGCTTGCTCAGAGCCTTGACTTTTATGTCATCTGAACAAATTACGCAACACACATTTTCTCAGTCAGTCTCATCTTTAGACATACATATTTTTATATCATATTTATTTTTATATATTTTTTAGATTATTTATTCATCATTGTTAAAAAGGAACCAGATGCAAGGAATTTTGTTCAATTGTGCACTAGTTTTGAATGACAAGACGTTTTGAGTTTTGAGTTTGAGATAGGTCAACTGTAACTGTAAACATTATAGAGGTCGAGAGTCTTCTATGTATTTAGGAAGGTAATCAAGGGCAAAACACATTTGGCAAAATATATGAACACATTTGCATGAGCAGTAAAGATATATGTACGTTATATCAACATGTTGTTTGGCACAAAACAGTCAGTTATTTGATTAATTGATCAGCATTTTGATAATTGATCAAAGTATACATGCCAAACATTCACTGGTTGCAGCCCCTCAAAGGTGAATATTTGCTGCCTTTGTCTGTTCTACATCTGTAAATTTAAAATCTTTGGGGTTTGGACTGGTGCTGGAACAAAACAGGCAATTTGAAAATGTCACTTTGAGCTCCCAGAACTGATGGGTATTTTTTAAAAAGGATGATTAACCGAGAAAAAGCAATAGACTAATCCATATTTGTTGGCTGCTGCCTAAATATCCTAAAATCACCTGTATGTGCACATTATCCACACTGCAGTGTCAGGGTAAAGACTCTAATCACCTTGAATGCACCATTGTTGCACGTGCCAAGGATCAGATTATTATCGCCTCAACTGGCTGATGTGACACACAGGTAAGACAGCCTGCCTGACCTGTTTATATCACCATTCAGACCTGGATCAGAATTAACATGGAAATCATGATGATATGATGTTTTACTTAATTTCTGGGCATGGTTTTATGGCGTGACAGTGATCAGTTGTACAAAAAAGGGAAACAAGCCTGGAGGAATGCTGAATTCAATCTCCTCTCATATTTGGACGTGGCTTCTGAAGAACATTTCAGAGGTGTCCAAAAAACTTTATTATGTAAGAAGCTTCTCTTACATCAGATAATATGGGCATCATCCAAATAATTATAGTCTGCACACACCTCCCTTTATAAAAAGGAAATGAGCCTTGAAAACATAAAGGCTCTCTTTATAAAAAAGAAGATGACTGTTTGACTCTTTTTACCTTTATTTTTCTAAACCTTCTCTGCAAAAACACATTTACCAACATTAGAAATGTTGTCTTAATGGCAAAGATCACAACAATCCAATCGTCTCCATGGGAGGCAGCTCTGCTCATTGATGAAAGAGCACCAACCCTGGTTCCCATGGTCCTTAATGATTACCTGGAACCACCTGGGAAATCTGACCTTGCTCCTGAGAGGTGACATTGTTCAACCCCCCCACTCTCTCACTCCTCCACCCTCTCCTCCCCTCTGGATTATGATGGGTATGACCTGAGACACCCCTGAGAGAGCAGTGATGGTGCACTCAGTAAGTTACCTAAGATGAGGTTTATTTAATTTAATCAGAGCATCTAATAAACTGTGTCCCAGTGTCATTTCAGAGATCTGAAGCTAATGGGGTTTTGTTATTGTGTCAATAACTCACACTGCTATATCAGCCAAAATATGAGAATTAGCCATCTGTTATTGCAGGGTAAATCTAAATCTCTTTCTTGCAGAGAAAATCTTGTTTCAACTACAATACAATGTGTACAGAACAGTGCGGTCGTGTAGCTCTCTGGTTTTAGGGAGTAAATATTTTGGATGTTTTATGAAAGATAGTAAAGGTTCCAGCTTTTAGTGTTTCTATGTCAAACACAGAAACTGGAGAAAACCTTACATCTCTCCCTTACTAAAGATTTTAACACCCTGTTAGGCCTGATGTTCTCTCTTCCTGTTTCCCAGCTAACTCAGCAGCAGAGCTTGTCCAGCCTGACAAGACTTGGCCTGCCCTGGTGACATCACATTAACATTCTGCATGGCTGGCACTTTATTTGGGCACAACACCTCATGGCACAGACTGATGCAGCAACAGAAATCAGAACATCACAAGCTCTGGGAATCAGACTGTTTGAAGAGCAGCACATGCCAACGAACATCTATGCTTTGCTCTGATAATTATTCTGACTTTGGTCATGCTGTGTGCGCCTTGGAGAAATCACAGAGGACAAAAGAGGACAAGGTTCTCCTTGGGAAAAGTCAGCTATTAAATTGGCTTCAATTCAAATCAAATTATGTGGTTGAACTGTAATTAAAAAGTAATTCAAAAATAGAATAATGTTTCATCAAGGACCCTTTGTGCAGCTGCTCTGAAGAATGTAGCTGCAATAGTTAAGATTAAATATAGTTTAAAAATGACGTATGGAAGGATGGAAATCATGGATAAGCCTTATAGAACAAACCTCCCTGCTAAAAATAGGAGGATTAAATAGATCAAGGCAAATATCACTGCAGCATGTAAACACTCATATTAAAACCTAAAAAGGATGCATTCCATAACATCCTCCGTTTGCACTTTGCTTCAGGAATGCTCTACAACTCTTAATACATCTCCTAAGGATTTACTGCCTTTTTCAGTCACTATAAAGTATACTGTATATCGTAGCCGACTCACCACTGCATCAGAGGAAATTGCGTCAGGGAATTAACACCTGGGAAAAGCAAGTGAGGAGAGAAAGAGGACAACATCGTCCCTTTTTCAGAAATATTCAACGGTAGTGGAATCACTCAAGTGACAGCAGCAAATAATATTGAAATATACGGCAATGATAGCTAACACAACTTTATTCTTCTGCTTCCCTTAGTGGTTTTCTGCTTTATTTTTTATTTTTTAATTTGTCTTGACTTTTAAAAGGCTCACAGCAGGTCCTGTACGTTGATTACGACTGCAGCAGCCAATATATATTTATTAGACAGGCTTATTGGATTGTTATCATCTGTCTACAGCAATAATCTGGTAGTGTTTAGGGTAGAAGAGCCACTTAAAATGTTTGCCATCATTCTGGGAGACGCTGATGCCATCGCTGATTTTCTCGTTGAACTACTACCATAAAGGTATTCAGTTAATATTTCCTGAATATTTCTTTAGTTGAGAACATTTGTGCTCCATTGCTTTCTACATAGAAATGGTTAGTTTTAAACAGCCAAGTGTCAGGTCTTTTAGTCTGAATTTAGTTTATTCAATCCACTTACTGCAGTATATATCTGTGTGTGGTGTCTGGTGAAGATCATTTGGAGTGCCAGGTGGGTGTCGTTTTCTACACCAATTTACTGCAGCAGATTACTGTACAGAGATTTACTGTATGCTAAAGTGACTTTTAAATACTGAACATTTTTGTGTAGACTTGCTGCTGTTTCTGCCCAGTCAAATGAAAACCAGAAAAATTAGACATGTACAGTAAGTGGTCACATTATGAGGTGACTGCAGCAGTGTCCCTCCGAAATGTTGATTCGATAATAAATACAGAGGCTCTCTGACATTCATTTGCCCTCCTTTTCCCTTTGTGCACAATTCCTAGTGGTAATGCCAACATTACTGAACAATCCGTGCGCTCTCTCTTGTCCCTCCAAGAATGCTTCAATATGTCAAACTGGATCTGGGCAACAAGGGGGGGTTAGAAGGGTTATTATTCTTGCTCAGCTGCTGCTCTGCTGTACAGTACATGCATGCATGGACATGTTCACTTATGTAGACACACATAAGAAATCACACACACATTCTGTAATACTATTTTAACAAAGCATATGGTAATGCTATCGACTCCAATTTGCATTTGATTTCCAGGTCAGCCTGAGGCCTGATATGGAACATAGATGAAAGCAAATAAAATAAATACATACATTCACACATCAAAACTAGATAATCTGCAGATTCACAAGTCAAGTTATGCAATGTAGTGATATGAATCATGATTTTAGTGTTTTTATTAATTTCATTTTCACTGAAAAAACAATAATAAAAAAGTTGATGACTACAATATTTCTTTTATAATGATATGTAGTGACACATTTTACCAGTTTTACAAAAAACTGAAGCTCCTGTTATTTGGATATTGCACTGGGCCATATTGTGATTTGGATAATATTGTGACTAATTGTTCAGCTCTGTTATATGTGTAAATCTTCCTCAAGCTGTCAAACCTACAAACAGAGCCACCATGTAAATTTCCCCATTGTGGCACTAATAAAGGATTATTTTATCTTATCATACACAAGTCTTCTGTGCTTTACTCTGACCCCTTAACAGCAGTGCACAGGGAAAGAAAACAGCCGAGTAGTCTATAAATCACACAGGCAAGCATATGGATTACTAGTATAATAATAACTGCACATATTTCTCCCACAGCATTCTTTTGTGGAACTACAGTATGAACTCACATGTAACATTAATTAAGCATGTTCGGGTCTGTGCTGGCTACTGCATGTGTGAGAACTACACGAAAAAGTTGTCCTTGTATCATGTAATCCTGTGTCATGAAAGTTGTCAGCATCAATATAACAAGACAACTTTCAGGGGACTTTTTGTACTCAAATGATTATGTGCTTCTGGCAGTGATAACACTCTGGGAATGGCAGTCTCTGTGGGTTACAGTGCATACTGACAAATGACAAGATTAGTCATCAGAGGGAAGACAAATAGTACTAGTGTACTGACAAGCTTCTAAGAGATGCTGAGAATGTCAGCAGAAGCACAATACCGAAGCTTAGAAAATATGTAAATACAACCAATGTATTATTATTTGCTGGTTTAATTCACATATACACATGCTAATTAACATTTATGAGATAATTTCTGGGCAGATCATTTCAGTGCAGACCTCTGCTAGTATATAATTAACACACAATTAAATGATGCATTCAATTAGGTATGGCAGCTTGTCTCAGTATGCTGCCATCTAACAGGCCAACACTGTGGAGAGAAAATATGGTGTGGGATTGTCCTGAATCAACTTGTTGTCAAAGATGAAAACAGACACATGCAAACAAACACAAACACATTGGTTGGTGTGAATGAACTTGTAAATTAATGTAAATGTAGGAGAGAAGGAATAGAAAAAAAGACAAAGCTGTTGTAGCTGTTATACTTTTGCTGACGGCACAGCCTCACATGCCTCTCTCTCGGTCTCTATCTTCACTGGACTTAACACTTCGGTCCCTTGTCACATTCCTGAGCATATCCCGATAAGTCCCTGGCATTTCACACTGGGTGTGCACTGCTTCATACTGCAGCTATGTCACCAGAGCCAAGCACAAAACGTAAAAGTGTCTGCAAAAATAGGACGGAGATCCTAAAAATGGAAAAATATAACAAACACACTATTTCTGAGCTGAACCTCGATTTTACCCTGTATTTAGACACTGGTGTATATACATCCTGATTAATGTTGTACAGTGTACAGACATTTAGACCATAAACCAGACAGTGGCAACCCTGCCTTGAAGTATGATGACATTTAAGTGAAGCTACAAATAAATCCTTGGTTTCACTATCTGGAACATGTGAGCGTACAGTATTCTGCTTGACTGACATCTTTTGAGGCAATATGGTGAAGTCAGCAGCCCACAACCAGACCATAATTTCTACTGTCAAAAAGACATCATTACTAACTGCAATTAAGTTACTTTCATTTTCAAATAATCTGCTGATTATTTTCTTGATTAATCTTTTAGTATTTTTTCTGTAAAATATCAAAATATACTCAAAAAACCTAATGACAATTTCCTAATGTTTTGTCTGACTAACACTCCAAAAGCTGCAGATATTTAGTTTACGTAAGACAAGATGATTATTATTCATGAGAAGCTGTAAACAGGTATTGTTTGGCATTTTGTTTGGAAGGGGACTCAATCCATTAATCGACTAACAAAAAAGCTGGCTTGTGCCATATCAACAAATATCACAGAACAGTAGAAACATACTGTGGGTGTTCAGAAACAGATGAATGGTTTTAATTTCCAACGTTTTTTTTCCTTTCGTGTAAAGACACTGGGGATTAGAACCAATCATAACTGGATACACAAGCTAATGTAGATGATTCAATTAGAAACACAAATCAAACAGAAATCACTCAGAGGGATTGGAGCTATTCTGCCTCAACCAGTGAGCTGACAGTGAACACAGCCATCACGTTAATTCTAGCTGTTATTACATGTTCAGTTAATGAAATAACTGTGTTGTCATTTCTGAACTTATTTTCGTGTGACCCTGCTTGGACTTTTTCTCAGCATAGTGTGAGAGTTTTACTACATCAAAACTGCTGACTCATTAACAACCTATGAATCATTCATAAACACTGCACTCATGACTCATGATGTTGAATATGACGAATATTTACTGCTGATGACAATCCATCATTATGAGAGTGGAGAGAATGAAACTGCATTAAACACAGCATGAATGACACACACTGATACAACAGGTAGGTGTTAGCAAACTATTAACAAAGCAAAAAGCATTCAGAGAAAACAAAAACCAGATAGGTGATTAAATAAGGTGATTAAATAATGTGGCTTTATCTTAAAGATCTGAAATAATGCTAATACTGATATTTCACTGAATTATATATAATATGCATATTAATAGCTAATCACCAAAGTCAAAATCCCT
The DNA here is from genome assembly GCF_001640805.2 of Lates calcarifer. NCBI lineage: Eukaryota > Metazoa > Chordata > Actinopteri > Centropomidae > Lates > Lates calcarifer. The sequence goes on from NC_066853.1 coordinate 4,164,441, forward strand.
AAAGGCATCACTAAAGATCAGACCCTCAGCTTCATCAGAGTCACCTCACATCTGATTTATTGAAGCTTATGACCTTTCAGTCTGACAGCTGGTGGGAAAATGAGTAGACAGGTATGTGATCAGACACACAAAATGCAGAAAAAAAAATTAGCTGGATTTTCAATCAATCCTTTAGAAATAGAGAAGTCATTGGTCCAAAAGTTGAAATCATTACAGAAATGAAACTTCAGGGGACAGATGAGAGAATAATTTTATGAGCACATTTCCAACCTAATTTGAATTCAGCTCATCTGATTTCCCAGTCTCCTGCCATTTTAACTCTTAATTTGTCGAGTCACCATAACTCCTGCGAACAAGTGAGTGTTACTGTCAATTCTAGGTAACTGCAATGTCTGCCTTGTCCAATACTTGACAGTACAGGGTCAACGAAGACCACAAGATCACTGACAAATGATGGCAGAGCAGCTTAGTTTCTATTTTTGAAGCCTTTGTGTGACTGAATGGTAACGACTGGCTAAATGGAAATACTTTCAATTATTACTGAGAGGCCAGATCGGCTTGCACGGCATGACGTGGGCTGTCTTCCTACAAAGCACCTTGAACACAGACAGAAGCAGCTTCGCTGAGACAGCCAGTCAACCTGAACGGCTCATTACAGTGAACAAAGATGAAAGAGGAGAGAAATAGCATGATCTACTTGTGGATTATGAATGAGTCTACAGTTGTTTCAACATGAGATTCGGAGTTCTCACGCTTCTGTGATTCGCTCAGGTCCAGTTACATGTAGCTGATACCTGTCCTTGATTGGTCACAGTTTGTTTACTGGGATCGTTAAAGATGCAGTCTTATATGACATCACCTCGACCTGCGACAGCTCAAATAAATACATACAAATAAATAGCACTTCTGACAGCACAAGGACAAAGCTGCACTCTTAGCAGTGGCTCATTCTTTTTTCCAGTTCTCTCCATTCATTACGTGAACAAGGTAAAAGAATGTTAAGGGGGAAAATAGATTGAATCAACCGAATGAAAATGCTCTGCAGCCTGCAGAGCACACGTGCCTGACTGTGAAGCTTCTTATGCTAAGGTCAAGACAAGTGCTACCCAACACTGCACGTTCAAAACAAAGAATGAGCACATAATGCTGACTCTGCACCATCCTGTCAGTTGGCCTGAAAGACAACCACTTGCAACAGGAAACAGAGCTACGTGGTGTCCAGTTTCCAGCCAACATGGGAGGGAAAAAAATCAATATCTCTTTATTTAGTTATGCTATGCTTTTTATATGAAGTGCTATCAGTGATAACCACCCTTACCTGCCTGTGTTATTTGTGCCTGTTTGGACACCTCATATGAAGGCCATATATTTTGTTTGGTGCTTCTTTGTGTGTGCTGTGTGACATGAGTCTACTGTGTGTGTCCTAGGTTTCTGCTTGTCTACAGTATGGTATGTGGGCATAAATAAATCATTCAACTGTGTGCCTGTGTGTGTGTGAGCACACACATGCTTATATTCTGTGTGTGAGTTTGTTGCAGCAACATAACCTGCATGTCCTTCCTAAATACAGAATGGAAGAGATAAAGGAAAAGGTCAGGACACATGGGACAGGACTCATCTTGCACAGGCTGTGATACTTATCCTGGCATGTGCCTAAAACTAGAAAATATGCACTGCAGTATTCTTTGGTTGGGGGTTGTATTTGATGGTTAAGTGTAGCTACAAAAAATGTTTAAATGATAAAACATTCATTTTAAAAATTGCTTAGTTTAAAATGTACCTTTAAGTGCATAAAAATAATTTAACTGCCAAATATACAACACTCACAACCTCTCATTATCTCATAGTCCTCCCAGGCTATGATAAATGTGACCCCTATACAGAACACCTGCAGTATATCTGCACTAAACTGCCGCCAGGCTCTGTACTTAATATAGTAAGCCCTACACACACATACTTGAATTCCTACCTTTGTGAGAACACTCATTGACATAATACATTCCCTAGCCCCTTACCCAAACCTCAACCATCACAACTAAGCACCTAATTCTAACCCCATTCTAAACCTAATTCTAACCTGAACATTAAAACCAAGCCTTAACTTTAAAACAACGCTGTGAAGATGTGAGGTACGGCCAGCATTTTTTAGGTTAAAAAAAATCTGATTAAACTAATTAAGAATGATTCCAGACTGGAAACAGTGGAGTATTGTAATGTTGAATGAGCCTCTATGTGGAAAGCTCAAGGTTACTGAATGGAGGATAAACCAGCAAGGACATATTTGGTCAAAGATAATTGTTCTTTGTAAATCAGTGTTGAAAGACAAACACCAGTAGGGTATCTAGAGACCATGAGGAGTAAGAGCACACTGCTGTGGATGCCAAACAGACTGTACACTACAGCCTGCTGTGGCATTCAGGTTTTTTCCTTAGTAGTACATTCAGCAACAGAGTACCTGTGAATATTTCCACTTCCTACACAGCCATGTTGTCGAGCCGTGAAAAAACTCACATTGATATAACAGCTACAGTAATAGCTTTTAAATTCAGCAGCCAAAAATCAAGAAGAGGAATGTAATGATTTTCTTGAGCACGCATTTTTGTCAAGCCATGGGTTGTAGGGTCATTGGAAGATTTACAAAACCAACAGGGAAAACTAAAACCTGCAATAAAAAAAAATCATAGAAACTCGTGTTTTTAAAAAGACATGCTGATATCATTCATCACTGATCTCTCTCAGGACAGCTGTGCAGTTACCATGGAAAATGACCTTGACAAGATAAATTACACAGAATGGAACAATCGAGGTCTCATTTGCTGCCAACCTTGATGTAAGCGCATGTGTGCATGCTGTGTATGTGTACAGCTCATAATGATCTTGTGAGATAGTTCTAGTTCTCTGCTTACCAGTGCTGTTTTTACAATTGCATATATCAAACCATCTAAAGGGTTTTTCATCACAGTGAAAAGATTTAATCTGCAATCTTCCAGATATAAAACTTGGGTAAATCTGTAAAATGTGGAGGATTCAGATGTATGATGCTGCAAAGTCAAATGTCATGAACAGGCTGGCTGTTGAAGGCACTCAAGTGATGTGTATTATCTAGTGAAATAAATGCTGTATTGTATAAGGCACTGTTTGCAATATGCTACAGTGTGTCAGACTAAAGAGTGTGTTCTATAAAAACAAGCCATTGTGTGTTATTTAAATCTCTGGCAGCCATGATGCACAGCAATTCTGATTGGTTTACTTCATTCATCAACTAAAAGGGTTTCCTCTGCCTCTCACCTTGGTGGTGTCATCATGGGAACGTTGATAGCGTTTCCAGCGGCAACCGTAGATCCCAGTGATACATGACAAACACAGCTGGCGCTCATAGACCTGGAGGGGTTGGTGTTTCACCATGCTCCTTCAGTCAGTCCTGGTCCTGCTTCCAGAGCTCTAACATCCCACTGACTACGAAGGATCCTGTAAGATTACAAAAAAAAAGTGTTGATATGATGGAGCAAACAACATGGTTACAATATGTTCGGGACAACAAAGACCACACTGGACAATCCATGGAACAAGTAGTTACTGGAATAACATGTCTGGCACTTTGATAGAAAACACATGCTGGCTTGAAAAGCACCATGCTTTTGATACAAAGCCCAGCCTCAAATTAAGACCTTGTTTCCCAGCTCCCGTTTCCAATGACAACTGAGACTGCTAGGAGCTTTCATCAATATGATCAAGGTAAAAAAAAAAAGAAAGAAAGGAAAATGAAATTGCAAAGGGCTTGGTGAACCGACCATGTATTGAACATCACATTAAATTACAGTGACCACGAATACATCACACAGTCAATACGTATCTGGGCCAAAAGGCAGCATGTAGGCGCCATGTCTCCCTTTTATGCCAGGAAAAGAAAAGGCCAACAGGTGTAACAAGGATGTTATGTAACAGTGACATCAACTTACATCAACAATAAATAAATAAGTAATTATAATAAAATAATAAATTGGTGCATGCTGCTTTGTACAGCTTTTATGCGCCGCGTGGCAACTGAACAAAACAACAAAAATCCCCTGAAGCAGTAAACCCAAACCAGAACCCAAAAGGGTCTTCCTATCTTCTCTCCTGCCTTTTCTAGATCATTGTAAAAAAACAGAGGGTTTTTGTCATCCTAAACATTTCAGATAAAGCATTAAATGGTGCAAAGATCCATATCAGGGAGGCATCCTACCCTGCTGCCTGTTTCAGCTCCACTACCCCCCTCTCAGTGTGGAGGAACAGCAGACACCCTGATACCATTTCCTTCCTGACTAATGCGGTTGTAGTGACCATGGTAAGAAGAACCAGGCTGTGTTAGCTGTGAATACTCAGAGTTAGTCCTCCCATTAAGCTACTGCGGACTCAGCACTGAGACTCTGCAATCAGCTATAATAACAATAATGACATTACAGCAGTGCTGACTGTTATCACAAGTTTACCTCACTCTCCAGGGACATGACGGAGCCTGTTGTGCTGCTGCAGTTTCAAAACACATACCTCAGTTCAATCTGGGGTTGAAAGTGCATCTTGTGTTATCAAAGCTAAGCTATGCTAATTAATGGCATCTCTCTGCTGATGTGAGTCAAACAAACACAATGAAGAGTGTATGCGCACCAAGCTATTTCCCTGGAGCTTTTTAACTGGTGATATTCCTCTTTACTTGCAGTTTGTGAAGCACAGCTAGCATATGGCTCAGTCTCATCTGATGTTTCAGAGCCTTTCTGCATGTTAACTGCACTCCTCCTGCTGTAATCAGGCTGTCTCAGGCTCTGGGCAGCTGCTCATTAGCATCTGCAGCAGTGGCCATGTTTCCTGTTATTAGTAAAACTGCTCTGAGGAGGGAGGGCCTGACCTGGGGGTATAATGAATCTGGCCCACCCCAGCAGGACCACAAGGGTCTCTGACAGGCAATACGCAGTGCTGCTCTATGCCCTACAATGAAAAGTGTTAAGTGCTGTACTTCCATTAAAAACATACACCAACTGTGATTAGAAAACATCTGTAGAATGCAACAGAGACATAGGCGAGGAAACAACACTGGCACCAAGTGTAAATACTGGAGAAGAAAAGCACAAATGCACAGAACGCTAGCTCCAAAATCTAAACTCTTAACTTCCCATGACAAAATTCACAAATGTGGTCAAAATATAGAGCTCACTTGTGATGAAGTCTGACATGTTTGGTCTAGATGAGCTCATCAGATGGAATAACATCAGAATTGCTGAATTAAATGCTACATTTTAGTCAAACATTTTAAGCACAGAGAATTACCAAACCCCTGTTGCTGGCATGGTTAACGCAGTGCTTTACCTACTGACTGATACAAGATACACTCCATCAGACAAAACCAGGCATGTTTTTATGTCCTACCTCTGGTCAAATACACTATGCACCTGTGTGTTAACAATGATCATCTTATCTTATTTCGAGTCTGCACCAATGTATTGCCCAACATTTAGCTGTCATGCAGCCAATCTTATCAAGCAACTACACTGCAGGCTGAGGGATTTAGACCTTGATCAGATCAGGCAGTGCTTGACAACTGGCATATAGCTGTTATGCCTGTCAGACATTTCTTCTGAATAAACCATGTCTGTTGGGTGGATGGAGATCACAGCTTTGTAAGCACAGGATCTGCTGTTTTTTTAGCTATCCTATCATTCCATTTCTGTTTTGCCATTTTAGAGACATGTTTCCTTCACCTGTTACAGATTTTATGATCTCAGAACCATACTTACATTTCAAGACATATCAAAAGTGTTTCCATTTTTTATTCATGCTGCATATAGACAGCTGTATGTATACTTGGCAAACCACTGGAAATTAACGTTTTAAAAATCCCATACACAAAAATATAAAATTGACATAATGTACATTTATAATGTACATTGTACATGTACATTTATAATGTACATTATGCCCTGTATCATAAACACACAAATGCCAAATGACATTTTAACTGGATTGCATGATTTATTATTAATATTGGCAGACCTGAACATCAATGATGGTTCAGGGTTGTCAACAAATAAAAACATAATGAACAGGAGACAAATATGGATATGTGTCTGGGCATGCCGACCAAGCCTTTAAGACCGAAAAACAATCGTGCAGCTGACACAGTGAAGCTCTGTTGGTGCGTTCATCGAGACAAAGTAACAACCACTTTCAACACTGTCATGTTGTCACTTGCTGACAAATTATAATGTTTAAGCCTGTATCCACAGCAATGTCTCCATGTTTTTATAGCGAGTGATTCACGCCGCTGATGTTGCAACATGTTTACCTCCAAAAGCCTTTCATGCCAGTGTCACAGCCACTTGTATCCTCAAAGTCAAAAATGTCACACTCAGTACCGCTGGTTCATTTGAGCGGAACATCAAAAAGCCCTTTAATTCCAACTATTTGATGTCGGATATTATCATAATTAGACGGAGCAGCGCTGAGGCTACCGATTTATCACCTTGAAAGGTGCAGCTCGTCCATTTTTTACTTAGTGGTTAATATGCCCCAACCCTCCTGTAGCCTGTATAAACACAGAAGGAAAAGTGCTACAATTAATTCCTTTATCAGCACAATGTGTTACCAGAAACTCATCCACTAAATTGACCCAGTGGACGCAATTAAATCTTCAATAAACTGCGATGAGTTGGCAAAGCTAAGTTGAATAAGGCAGTTATATTCATCCAAGATTCAGCAGCACTACCATATTTTGCCAACATGGATATGACACCTCTGACCACAGTAGGTGTAGAAATGTGACCACCATAAGGAGTGTGGGCAGCACTGTCACAATGACTCAGTGTGTCACAGACAAAACAACTGAGCCACAAAATATCTGTCATGACCATGTTCCTCGTGCTTAGTTGTATATCAGGTTTTGTAATAAATAGATTCACTGTGTCAAGATTTACACACCCTGTCAGATCCTGTCAACTGCATTGCCCCTTCAAGACTGAAACATATTAACCAAGTGAAATCAACAAGTGATTGGCACTTTTCTCCACAGGAGAAGCAGCTTTCCTAACATTTCTGTGTCTGTCACAAGTTGCCTGGAGTCGGGTCAACAAGACGCAAAGTAATGACAAGTGAATAAAAAACTCCAAAACGGCTGTTGTCATCTCCTTTTCTGCTGCCTCATTTCCCTCAATCAAAAGGCACAGTGAGAGAAAACAGTCTGCAGGGGAGGAAATGCTTCAGCAGTTTCCCAGGCAGAAAGCAGTGTCTTCTTCTGACCAGGGAACTGAGGGAGAGGCCAAGCAGCAGACAACTGTGGAACTGAAGGCCAAGTCACCACTCAGAGAGAAAGTATCCTTAAAAGGAGTACTTCACCAAAATCAGATGAATTATCCTTACTTAACCATCACAATGTCAGTCAGAGCTCCAACATTTTGGAGTTGACTGATTTAAATGTGGGTCCAAAACTCACATATTTATCTCATTATCTTGTCTAGTCTCTGACTCTGACTCAGTGGCATCTGGTCACAACTTTGTTAGAACTTGGGTGCAAAGGCCAAAAAGAGTTAAGAGGCAAAATAAGATATGAACACCTTTGTACCACTGACAGTAATGGACTCCAAAAACACAATAGAGTAATCATGTCGGAAGCAAATTGAGAACTACAACATGGAAAAATCTATCTGCAGTACATTAAGGAATTCACTTAGAAATGGGCCTCCATTTCATCTTTTCCTGAACACTGTTATGCTTGAATGATCTCAACTGCTTATTTACATGTGCAACGAATACCAAGTAACAAAGCACCATGGAGACTTGGCTGAACTATGTGGCATCAGAAGATGCCTGTGAGGGAGCTGATTAGTGACACATGGGTGATAAAGCCCATTATAACAAGCAATGAGAGAGTCATTACATCAGAGCTGTTAGAGCTGGCTCAGCACTGACAGTCGAAACCTCTCACTATAGCGACTTAGCGACATTTACAATTAAATCATGAAAGATCTATCATCCCTCAAGCAGTAGTGGTAGTACCTTCTTTTACTGTTTAATCTAAGCAAACAATTGTTACTGCTTTCTGTAAAGCAAAGCCTGACACTTCCTGCACACTGCAGTGCAGACCTTCAGTACAATAAACGTGTAGCCACTGGTTCAGTCACTCGTGTTTTATCAGCTGGAACAATGCAGTAGTGTGTATATCCATGTAAATAAAATGAAAGATTTTTAGTTTAAAGAGTAATTTAAAGTATAAATTCTGTCACAAGGACACATTTACCCTATAGTCACCACTTCAGCAAATCTCTGCTCATGTAACCTAAAAAGGAAAAAAGATTTCAAATTCGTCCGTTCTGAAGGGCTACAGATACTGCACATCAGAGTGGATTATCAGTACCCAAGGCCATAAGCTCCCTGTAAGAGGTTTTGTTCAAACAAACCTCAGATTTCCAAATATGAATAATCATTCTGACCTTAGAAGAGTGTGCACGCTTGAAGTCAACAACATGGGGATTGACTTTGTGTGAACACATCCTTGCATGTTTTCAGGCACTACCAAACCCACCAGCATTTGTCCATTTTGCTCACCAGGTTTTAAAAAGATTTTTTTTCTCTTTTATATTTTGTTGTAAAATAATACCTGGTGTTTTTTTTTTTCAGTTCCACAGCCTGTTGCTGATCTATGCAATGATTTTACATTGCACATTTTCAAATAGAGTTTATTCCTTGCCATCTTCATGATGTGAAAATCACTTGACAAAGTAACCATCCAGAGGAGGCTGCATGTTAAGGAAAGAAGCATGCAACATATTTTTGGTGGTCTTAAAGTATTGTATGTAATGTATTAACAATATGATTTTTTTTAAGTAGCACTGTGATTTGTTCACATCAATTCATGTAGAAGGTCTCTGCATTACCCAACAAAAAAACAATGTCTGGCATGTATCCATATACTTATCTTAAATGCAGCCGTAAATATTATCAGTTCAATGTAAGTTATCAACATAATTCTGACCAAACCCCAATATATAATCACTCCCATGAGTCAGTGTGGTATGTGGCAGAGAATTAATGCCCACAGTTCCTGTTGATCCTGAGTCTGATATTAAGTCCTACCACAAACCACTTGAAAGTTGCCCAGTCAGCGATGGCTATCACACATGTAGAGAGAAGGTGATTTTTGATACTGCAGGAAACATCACCTTCCCTTTGCCTTTCAGACATACTCTAGGTCCACATGGTGAGGGTGGGAATGAGCTGGGGAAAAGCTCACAACCTGCTTAAAGTTTTAGAGCCAAGTAAAGAATATTTTTGATTTATGTGTCCACTCTATCCAGGAATCAGGTGTAAGAATTAACTGAACATTTTAACAGGAGACAAATGACTGATCTATGGTAAAATCAATCCCAGACATTGATTCCACTATGTTAGGGCACCTAGAAATTGAAAGGTGTTACAATTAGCAGCCTGCTCTCACAGAATATTGAGAGATGAAGGAAGGAATAATGATTAGTGCAAGGCAAGTTACTAAGCACTGACAAAGCAGAATTAAGTGCATCATGGCTAACAGGCAGTTTGCTCTGATGCTAGCAAAGGTTGACGTCAGAAAAATTATTCTCAAGGTCTTTATTCGGTTAATACTTCCTTTCAGGTGTAGCAAGTAAGCTGACCGAGCACACGTTTGTCGTTGGGGTGTCTTTAAGTGTGTCTTTCTTTTTTTGAATATAATATTTTTGGTATTTTTTGCCTTTATTTGATAGCAACAAAGGGGACACAGACAGGAAATGTGAAGTGGACAAGAGAGAGCCAGTGTAACAAAGGTCCCCTGGTAAGGAGTCAAACCCTGGACGTTGTGGTTATGTGGTATGCACTTTAACCATTAGTCTACCAACACATCTCTTTAAGACAACGATGCGAGGCGGCACGTCTATTAGTCTTTACTGGTGCTAGTTCTTTGAAGTCAGCTTCATGACCTATCTATAAGGTTTCATCTATAAGCATACTAGACCTGAGGCATAATGAATAGTCAGTAACATGAATCGATGCTTAAGCTTCTTTAGCTCCCCAAGCTTATGACAGCACGACGGAAAAAAAGAACTGAGTATTCAACACATACTTGTTGAGAGGTGCTGGTGCCAGAACATTCTGACCTGACAAATGAGAATAGAGGGGTACTGCAAAATGCTCTCATAAGGACTCTCTGGTGTTAATGTCCTTCCTGCTCATGATATTAGCCACGTTATGATTTCACATTCAAATACTATTATTGTAAAATGCACCATATTAACAAAACTATTTAACAGAAAACATAAGGGACTGGACAGCTTGATGGAGCACAAACAGCTCACTGTAAGAGAATGATCAGTGTCTTTTTGTGGCCACCTGAGCCAAGCAGTTGGCACTGCAGCTCTCAAAGACATACATTACATCCTAGATTTAAAAGGCGTGCACCAGGGCTGCGCTAAGCAAGATATTGAGCAGTGCTGCTGTAACTCAAAGCCAGCTAGGCGAACAGAAGAATTACCATGAGGAAAGATACTCTGCAAACTGGCTGACAGTGGCAAATAAACAGAATTAAGAGTATGGGGGGAGGGGATGGTACAAGAACATCCAGACAATCTGACACTTCTCATCTCTGCTCATCAGACTGACAGCCCATAAATCTGAAAAAAATATAGGTCAGAGATAATCCGAGGAAAAATTAATCTAATCACAGTCCATCAGGATCTTCAAATTAGAAAATTGACAGCGGGAGGAGGAAGTGCCATGACTGCCATTCATTTCCTTTATTAAAGCAAAACAAAATGAAACAAATCAATGGAAGAAGAGAGGGAAATTCATTTCAATGCAGATTAAACAACAGAGGTTTAAGTGGGTCAAGAGACATGGAGGTATCACTCCCATTTTTCAACTAGAGATAAAAATAATCTTAAAGCAGTGGGTGTCATCTTTTAGGATGAAGCAGCCTTCACGGGCTGAAGGAAGGTTCCATATCGGAGTAAAGGTGGTGTGATAGAAGTGTTCTTGGTTTGATGCATGTGGCTGCAGGGACAGAACAATAAAGCCATATTAGGAGCTTTATGAAGCCTTGTGGATGGAGGGGTTGGTCATTACTCATTTGTGTGTATGAAGCACTGCAAATGCAGTGGTTCCCCACTGAGACTGTCATACCATGAAAATAGGGGCAGCTTCTATTAGGTTTCACCCATTAGGTATAAATTGCAAAGGTTGGAGTTTTCCTAATGCATGTGTTCTGCAGTATGAGGAATAGACCACTGAGACACACATGAAGACTTCCCAAAGAAACACTCCATCCGCCCTTTGTGGGGTTTGAACCGAGAACCTTCCTGCTGTGAGGTGATGGTGCTAACCTCTGATCCACCATGCCAATGTTTAAGCAGCTGATGGTGTGTGGGTTTGAATAATTATCACTTTAAAGACTAGATGACACAGACTCCTGTGTTCTTAATGTATATTTGCACCACGCTCTCTCATCAACTTTAGTACAGCCTATGATTTTGGATGTCTGGAGGGGAAGTGAAAGGAAGCAGTTAAGGCAGGAGGTGGATCCCGCAGAGAGGGGTGCCAAGCTACGAGGAGCCAATAGCATTGACATGGGAAGGCCAGAGCTGAATGTCAGTGTCCGTGATGTCCACACGAACTTTTGAGTTGACTAGGATGCTGTGGTTTCACTTGGCAAAACTTGGTTCTGATGATGGTAATTATTTTATAACTTATCAAAGACCAACAATGGATTCATAAAATGGCTGTTAGAAGCAGTATCCCTAATTTGAGTTGAACTACCTGGTAAATATATATTTTTTCTCTTGGTTTAATGTATCACTTCAGTTATGAATACACTTAAAGTCTCACTCCTCTGAAAATCATGAGTTTTCCTTCTCTTAAATGCACTACCTCTACGGTCACTAACACCATGACTTTATCTTCTTTTTAAACATGTAAGATTACTATCAAATTTATCACATGACATGTGAATCTGAAAGATACTTTGGAGTAACTTAAAAACAGTGAAGAGATCATCAATATCAATAAGAATCATCCTCTGGGGACCATGAGTGCCTGTACCAGACAGTAATCTATCTAGTGGTTGCTCAGACATTTGATGAACTGATGAACTGACAGACTGGCAAACCACTTAACAAAATGATACTGTACTTACATCCATGCATGCTGCTACAATGGCTAAACATGCAAATGCAGTAGAATATGATTTGTTACCCTGCATTATGCAACAAAAAGTAATTACTGCAAAGGTGAAAACCAGTGTTTTCTCACATATATTCTGTTTTATACAAAGGCACATGTAAAGAAAACAAGGAAGGACAGGGGGATAAAGATGATTTTATGGGCACTTTGCCTCTTTTGTCAAACCAACTTGAGCGTGTTGGTGCAATAACCGGCAACATCTGGATTGTATATACAAGTCTTATACGAAGAGGTTTCTTTTTTTGAATGGCTTTATAGTCTCACTTTCATCTGGATTTGATGTTCCCTCTCGCTGATTATTAAAGCTTTGATAATAAAGGAGAACTATGCTTTAAGCTTCTGTGCCCAGCTCGCCTCTCATATCAGCAGCTTCCATTAAACAGCCCGTTCCAGCTATTCAAGCATATAATTGCTAATTCACCAAACTGTTCATAAAATGGTTCATGGATTTGGTAATGACAGAGTAAATGTGGGCAGATATTTTTAGATACTTGTTGACTGATGAAGTTAATGTTCATTTTTAAAGTAAAATGAGTGTAAAGGCAACATATATACAGTCCAATACAACCACTCATCAGAGCTCTACAGCCTACTTTAAGTATTTCCACTTAATATTTTACAGTTCCTCATATAGTTGAACCTATAGTACTTTATCCAGAAAATCTAACTGCTGTCAGGTGTAAGGACCCTGACCTGTCACAATCACTGTAGCAATCAGCTGCTACTGAACTGTATACTTTCTACATAGATGCATGTGATCACATTTCAAAGAAGCAGAGAGCATTCAGGTTTTAAGACAATTTAAATGATTGGTTCGTGGGGCAGCCAAGTTCTCATATGGGAAATCAGTGACTATACTGTACTGAAAGTTGGGTGTCTTGCAATTCATGACACATGACTGTAGTGCTGCCTGGCAGAAATCTTTGGAACTCAAACCAGTATAGAGCTCCCTAAATCCATTTACTCCCACCCTGCTTCAGGAAACATAAAGCAACAGCAGAAGTAGTTCTGTCTGGACCCCCTCCTGGCCTATCTGCCTGTTAGGGTTGAGAGAAAAGTACTTTGGGGTTTGTGCCCAATCATAGGTGATACTGTAGAGCTGATACTGTGGCCTGGAAAGCAAACAGCTGACAAAGACATCCGTGGCATGCAGAGACACGGTGGGAACTATTGTTGTACCGTGTGGGCAAATGGACAACTCTATTGGCTTAGTTCACTCAGGCCTCCTCAGTCTCAATGTTTTTCATGGCCAGGAGGAAAAGAAAGAAGTGGGTGGACTGGTATGTTTTATCAAGGTGCCATCTGTGTGTCGGCAGGAGGGTTCTTCGCCACCATCTGTGTGTTGACATTACACCAAGCTCTGTCCTCTACTGTGGCTGCTGTCTGAGCCCTGAAGGCATGGCCAGACTAGCAGGTGCCTCCATGGTGGACTTGGCTTTCTGAGAAAAACTCAGCTTTCTCCTTGTATGAACGTTTGGCTTCTTTAATTCTATTATAGAGATGGTTACACAAAAGCAACAAAACTGCTTTTTCTAGAAGCAAAGGGGTTGGTTAGTTAGTTAGTTATTATTCTTTTAGAAATGTTCTATCTGCCCTGTTCTGTTTTTCAGACAGAAACAAAAAACACAGCGACCACAACAATAACATTACATCAGCAGAACCCCAACAAAGTGTTCCACAACGTCAAGTGGTAAATACAAGCACAGAATGTGACATAAAATATCTTGAAAAACTACTTTCCATCTCCAGTTAAGAGGATTACATGAGAACCTTAAACACCTCTCACTTAAAGGGCTGATGGAAGTACACATGAGGCACTGAGGACATGAGAAACTACAGAAAGGCTCATTCTCATATTACAAAAATTTACATTTTCCTCAGCTACAGAAGTCAGTGTTTGAACTCTGTGGTGCTGGGTCTCAGATGGTGGGAATATTACCAAGAATGAAAGAAAAACAATAGGCTTGTTATCCAGTCAAGGAGGTATTGTTGCCTTCTTTCAAAGGGGAACCTCAGCTCTGACAAAATAACTGTGCACCTCCCAGTTTGCCTGAGTGTTAGGCTTTGAAGAGAGCTCAAGTTGCAAAGTGGCAAAGACAGTGAACCAAAGCCTCTAATGTTCCTATGGGAGTTAAATTGATGCCAATTAGCCCTGGAAATTTTACCTGCGCAAATAAGGTGAGGCTAAGGATGCATTTTCTGCCTGACTCTTACAGCAGGCTCTCATTTGACAACAATTTTTCACATACTATACATAGTGCATCAGGTAGTGGTGCCACACAGATTTCATGTTATGCTGAGCAGTGAACTTATCCACAGTGACAGGATCTACTATGCGTTGCAAACATTAAGCATGTTTGACACTGAGGGGACTTGCTTGAGAACAGCAGGGCTCTGACCTTCTTGGAGCAGGGCAGAAAGGACACACTGCCAAATGAGTAATCTGACTAATTGACTTTTGTTGTCTGGAACTGGCACAAACCACTTGTGTTTGTAAATGTAAGGGTTTGTTTAAATAACAACTCTGTAGCACAGTATTCAGGCTCATTCTAGTAGCTGCTGCACTCAGCATGAGAGTCACTCTGCATGAATATATCACTTACATATATAAGATGTAAGTGCGTACATATGAATGATCGAAGCTCAGCCCCTCTGCCCACTCTGTTCTTTGACAGATTGAAAGCTGTGGACTGAAAGGTGCTGACCATGTCTGTGTTATTACATGCAGATAAAGAGCTGACTTGTCACTTGGGTTTGTGGCTTTATCATGTTAGCCAATCATTCAACTTCAGATTATATTCAGTCAGTGGGTTCAATATTAAGTAAGCTTGCTCCCTCAGACATTGTGATGCAAGGCCCCTTTTATGTGATTGCATGTCACTGACTGCATACTTCAACATCTGTTTTGAAAAGCCAAGAATCAACATTTCCATGAGTCCTTGAGACTTTATCTGTACACCTCACCAACTCCCACCCAATTACAGAGTCAGACCAGCTCATACCACAAAGTCTCCCATGCAGCCAAGCCTCACCATCAATTTGACCCTAGGTGTTGCTAGCATGTGCTGCATTACAGCTCTATTAACCCTCCTCTAAGACGGTGAGAAATGTATCAGCAGGCAGGAAAATTGGTTGCAGTAAAAAAGCAGCGTGACATAAAATACAGTGGAAATTACAGTCCTCCACTGAGTCAAGGCTGTTATGTACACAGCCTCACATCCACAATTTTCTTACTTATTTTACTCAAATCTCTGAATCCAATTTTGATGCCCATTACATTTGCATTAAATGTTTTCTATTGACTCAATAAGTAGAACCACAGAGAAATCTGATTTTTTTCATGTGGGTGCTGCAAATTAATAGCAAATGCTTTCATAAGTGTGCCAGCTCTTTGTGGAGATTCATTATCCTTACTGAGGCCAGGCACAGAAGATGAGTGCAAGTGTGTGTCTGTGAGTGAGACAATGACAAAGAGGGCTGGACTTAGACTTCACTGCTTCAGGGCAGCCAATAATAACAGGTCGTTTCTTTACATCTTAGACCCAACTTCCCTCTGGATTCTGCTCCAGTTCTACAGATCATTTAGACTGGTTTCTTCTAGCATATGGAGCTAGCAGAAATTCAGCAGGATATCACATCTATTGTAGGAGTGTTGGGTGTGTTTCTGTTCTTACAAGCAGCTATTTATGGATACAGGACATAAACATATAAACATATAACTGTTGTTATATAAGCAGCACAAAGCAGAATAGCTGAGACACAGAATCAATACTCATTTCTAATGGGCAATAAGAGCCGGCCTCTGTCTACGATATGCAACTCTACATGTCTACTCAACAGCACAACAAAATTCACCAGGCTCTTTATTGGGAACACATGTATATCTTCTGATTTATTCAATTATCCAATCAGCATAAAATCATGCCTGTACTATGAAGCGAGGTTACTGGCTTATCAGGGTAACTTCAGGAGTAACTTGGTGACGTTGGGTGTAACTTCCCGGTTAACCTGTACTACGAAAGGTGGACAGGTTTTACCCGGGGTCTGCTGCCATGGTCATTTACGCTGCATCTCTAAACTGCTCCGAGCAGTTTATGTTCGTGGTTAACTCAGTGTTACTTCTACCTAAGTACCGCCCACAGGTAGAGCAACCAATCAACACTGCACAACGACTGAGAGAGGCTGACTCCGCAGGACAGGGTTGCCTAAGGACCGTCAGTCCCCCAACCCTGACCCCCACCAAACAAAAAAAAAAGTAGTGATGGTAATTTCAGTTATTTAATTTGTATTTTTTCAAGGCAGAATTTAGCATCATTAGTGTGCATATTATCAATTTGAATAATAATTTAAATGCATTATTGTCCTGAAAGACAATGTAATGCGACAGCTGTTGTAATTGTAGACTACATACCAACACATGCACTATTAATGATGGGAATATGAATGTGAAGCACTTTATAAAATGTTTCTATTTCATCCAGGTTCAGTTTCCACTGAGGCTGAAATACTGTTAACATGAAGTTCATACTGAACATAACAGCATTACATTCATACATATACAGTCTGAGTGTTCCAGGCAGAACAACATTAACAGTAACAGCTCATTCTCAGACATGTGACCCACGTGTTGTCTGTAATCAAAGTATCCGGAAAATCATCACATATGTTCCGTGACCTTACATCTCATATTACAGATAAAGAACTCAGGGAACATGTGACAAGTCTCCCTGTCTTTGTTGGCAGCCGCAGTTTTACATTTTGTCGTTAGGAGTCTCTTTAAATTCCTCACAAACCGACAGAATTAACGTGCGCTCTTCATCTGAGAGATACGCCTGTTTTATGCAGATGCACCAACTCTGATTAAGTTAACACCGACTCAAGTTACCAACATCTTAACCACCGTCATAGTACCGTTTAACACAGATCGAGGCAGTCAGGGTTTGTCAACCCCGACTTTCCTTGATAACCCTGAGTTAAATCAGACTAGGTTAAACTCCCTTCATAGTACAGGCCTCAGGTCAGGAGCAAATATCAGGAAAAAATCTGAATGAATCACTGAATCACTGATCTCACTGTGACTGTGATTGTTGGTGCCAGATGGGCTGGTTTGAGTATTTCTGAAACTGCTGCTCTCCAGTCTCTAGTGTATTGTTGATGAGAGAGGTCAGAGAAAAATGGCCGGACTGGTTGGAGCTGGCTGAAAGGCTATGGTAACTTAAATAACCACTCTTTACAATGGTGGTGAGAAGCCAGAGCCACAACCAAAAGCATCTCAGACTGCACAACACATCAAACCTTGAGCCAAACAGGGTTTAAACAGCAGGAGACCACGTCAGGCTCCACTTCTGTCAGCCAAGAACAGAAATCTGAGGCTGCAGTGGCCATGGGCTCACCAAAACTGGAAAAACGTAGCCGGGTCTGATGAATCTGGATTCCTGCTGAGGCACCCAGATGGTAAGGACCCAACCTGCCTTGTTTCAACAGTCCAGGCTGGCGTTGGTGGTTTAACGATGTGTGGAATATTTTCTTGGCACACTTTGAGCCTCTTAATACCAATCAATCATGGTTTGAATGCCACAGCCTATCTGAGTATCGCTGCTGACCATGTGCATACCTTCATGGCCACAATTCACACTTCCTCTATTGCTTCCAGCATGATAATACACCATAATACAAAGCAAAAATCATCTTAAAGTGGTTCCATGAACATGACAAGGAGTTCAGTGTACCTCAGTGACCTGCCAAGTCACCAGATCTGAATCCAATTGAACACCTTTGGGATGTGGTAGAACAGGAGACAGACAGCTTGAAGGTTCAACTGACAAATCTGCAGAAATTATGTGACGCAATCTCGTCTACATGGACCAGAATCTCAAAAGAACTTGTCCAACATCCTGTGGAATCCATGACATGAAAAACTGATTTGAGAGCAAACAGAGGAACAACCCAGCATTAGTATGGTGTCCTTCCTGATCAAATGCTTGCAGAGTGTACGTTCCAATCAGCAGTGATACGAATGAAACTTGAAAGCCAGGGAGGAGAAATGGTTTAAAGGCTGTACAACAGAACATACTGCATTCAGTGGAGAAATGTATCTGCAGGACTGCGTGTGTAAAAGAGTAGGTAATCAGTAAGTGGATTACTGCTCTGAATTCAGCACACCACATTCCTCAACGTTCAAACCAATTATATCCCTTTATTCTCTTAAAATATCATTTCTAAATCAAGGGGGATCTTTCCAAACAAATCCAAGCCTTTTTCAGCGTGGCTGTCCATTTTTTTTAAATGCAACACTTCACCCATATCTAATCCAAGCAAATTTGAAGAGCTGTAGAAATCCATTTGTTATGTCACCATTTTTCCAGATGACCTCAAAATGTCAACTATCGTATCATTTTCTCCAAGTCCCTGAACTGAAACAGGAACAGTCTGAGTACCAAGAGTAATGTTTATTTTCTCACGTGCTGTATGATCTCACTTTCAGGGTCATGACCTGAAAACATTTTCATAGTGCTGGCTGCCCTCAGGACATGATCCCCTCTTACTAAACAGGAGCATATTAAGTATTGTACAAGCCAAAAAGAACTTCAAAAACACAATATTCAGCACACTGCAAGCCAAAGCCCTTCAATCCCTTTTATAGATGCTGTAAAAAAGTGATTTTAAAAAAGGGAACAGCCTTGCAGTTTAAAGTCTCAACTGGTCCTGAGTCATCCATCTATTGAAACTCTGACTTAACAGGTTCTAATCTCTTTTTAAGTAATTATTTACATTCCGTTGGGATGTAAACAAATGTCATCTGTCAACTGGAGCTCTGAACAAAAACAAATAAGTGTTAGCTGTTTTTACCGGAGGTGTAGCAGTGACAGATGGGGAAGTGTTAGAACGGTCAAGGAGGATGTAACGGAAAGAGACACTGGACCAAATGGATCCTCACCAAACAGCCAAAGTTTCAAGATGATTACAGTCCTACATGTTTACCAGATTAAACTCGCTCTGATGAAGTGCTACTTGGCATGAAGGTAGTAAGTAAACTGGCACACTGAAATCTTTCTTGGAATGCTAATGCACCAGCAACATCCAACTGGCAATCCTCATCCTCAAACGAAAAAAAAGCATAATGGTGTCATGAATTATGCAAGAAAGTGGCAAGAGTTCTGCAAATGAGTAAACACATGCAGTATGTGAATGGATGGATCAACAATCAGCATCTGTAGCTTTACTTGCATATTAGGCAGCTTCGACTTACATGAATTATGTTGTGAGAGATATAAAAACTCTATAGAACTTCAGTCCATAAACACAGGTTTTCATGGGATATAAGATCATGGGCGTGTCTCATATCTGTGGGTGCACATGAGACCACCACTGAGCAGTAGGATAAGTGCTGAGCTTAAAGCCTGTGGTGGGCAAAAGAAAAATAACACTAACTAACACACACACACACACACACACACACACACGAAAAAACATGCCAATCCTGAAAACTTGAGAGGGATAGTTTGCTTGTATTTGACTGTGGGCACATTAGAGGCAGGTTAGCTAGTGCTACCATAGTCAACATGGTCATTACAGAGAGCCATAAAAAATAAAGCATATGTAACTTCTATAATGCTCCGAATTGTTTTTAAACTTATCATTAAAATTTGGTGCACGTGTCAAACAACCCACAGCGTTTCACACTCACCTGTCTGAGGGCTGCCACCACTTTTCTCTGACTTCAGACGTAGCTCAGAGGTCCACAGTAAGTAAAGTTGAGGCTTTTCTCCTTTTTGTCCTTCCTTCACGACAAAAAGCCCCCGAGAGTCAAACGGGGACAACCCGAATCAAAGGTAACGTGTGAGCGGAGAGGTGAGCGGGCACACCGGTAAACGCTGACAGAGCCGAAGTTTTAAACCGTAAAACAAAGGAGAAAAGAGCCGAGTGTGAGCGGACGGTGTCAGCGGCTGGTTTCGGTCTGGCTAAGAGAAGTCCGGTCTCATGTTTTCAGATACTTTGTCCTGTGTGCGTGTGTGTTTTCCTTTTGTCCTCTCTGTGGAGAAAACGTGTCGCCTCGTCTCTCTCTCTGTCTCTGTGGGTAGCGACATGTACAATACACACACCCGGCGAGTAATTGAACGTACTGAATGGTGGGTGGAGTAAGTGTCGGTCTTTTTATCTCCAGCCAGTCCTGTGCAGTGAGGGAGGGAGCGTCACCCAGCTGACTTTACTGCCGGTCTGCGCCTTCACGTCACATCGTTGTGCCTGTTACCACCTCAAACCCGTGCACGCCGTTTTAAGTAACGGCGATTCTCAAAACTTAAATAAATTAAAGGATACTTGCCATTATTCTGTGTACCTTTCAGCACTGACGTATCGAAGCCACTAAACTAAACTACCATCCTCGTTTTTTCCCAGTTCGTTCGAAAACAGAAAATCCGATTATACATGAACGCACCAACACGCACATAGTCATTTAAAGAATAAGTTCACTAATTTTGAAGTCTGTCTTTAGATAAAAGAGTTAGGTACGCATTTGACTTGTCCAATTCACGCCGCCATAGTATGTTGGACAAAAATTTGAATACATTTTCCCACAGCATGAGGACTGTGGATTTTGTCTCCATCACTTACACTGACAGCACATTAATGTCCAGCATGGACAGGAGGAATGATTCATGTTCATATGGGCACCTGATCATTGTTTAAAGACAAAATGTAAAAATGATGAGCCTACCTTTACACCAAAAGAGCATTTCATCAGTCTGCTTAATATGTCAACAGTATATATGGTGAATTTTGCTGATATTGTTAGATAATGAACAAGATGAAGCCTTTGTTATTAACAAGTGACAGAGCAAAGGTCACAAATAGTTATGTCTGCTTACTGGAGACCACTGCACCTGGAAAAAAAAATCAGTGCCGTTCAAATAAATCTCATCAATCCATCAAGCAAATAAACAAAACAAACAATCAAATCACCAAAGGAATCCCTGGTCTTTTGTGCTCTCAGTGTTTTTCCAGGTTCAGACTTTGTCATCTTCTATAGCACTGACATGCATTAGATGACTCATTAAACCAAACTGATTTATTGATTTTTGTTTTTTTAAAAAAAAAGAAAAGAAAAGAAAGAAAAGAAAAGAAAAAACACCATCTGCAGTAATAGAGGCAGCATGTGTCAGCAGCAATATGAGCGGTGCGTTGTAATCGACCAATTGACAGACACCGTGACATTAGGATTCATCCTAATTTGTCCTGTTAGCCACCACAGACAGTGCCACAGTGTCAGTGGACGATGTCAAATGTTGACTTCCAGTGAATGAATCCAACAAAATCTGTCTATGCTTTGCCAGAGATTTGTGTTTTTGTTTTGGTGACTGGGGTTGTATACAAACTGCACTCACTGGATGGATAAAATTTAATCCCTCCCAGAGGTGGAAATCCAGACAGTGCTGTGCTTTCCAAAAGTGGCAGCTGGCAACATTTTTTAAAAAAACAAGATGTTGTTCAATTACTACTCACTCTAGTTTGATTAGATGGACTGATGTTTCCAGGGACCATGATATCAGAGATCATTATTTAAAAAGTAAGAAGCATAATAGAGCGGCTTGTTTTTCACTTAGTAGCTGCACACTTTGATGTTCTAGTGTTTCAGTCATCCTTGTGCTGTCAGCTTATCATCCATCATGCAGGATAACTATGTGCAGAAAGCTGCTCTTGCGTTTCACAATATCAAAGCAACAATTCCAGTATTTGTTGTACCAGTAAATCTTATGCAGACTGAAATGATCCTCTCAGACAACGACAGGTGTTCTGCAGGTCTCTGGTGTACAAAATGACTCACCATAGGATACAGATTCAGTGTTTGAAGCATTCAACCATTTTCGGAGCAGCTGCGTTTAATTGGTTAGCCTGAACTATGAACATGTCAAGTGGAGGAGGAGCTGCAGTTAAAAGAACTAACAGTTCAGATTTATCACCAAGGAAACAGTCAGTGCAGTGATGTTGCCAGATACATCAGCATCATTCTGATGGAAATGAAGAGTTTGAGGAGCATATTGCCCTGCAAGATTTCATGCATAAAAGTGCGTTTGGATCAAACAGCACTTTAAGTAGCTAAAAACAAGTCATGAGATGTTGAGATTATATCACCACCATCACATTCACGCAGCCACTCATACAGACACACAGAGACACACACACTTTGTCTCTCTGTGTGTATCTACGGGTGGGGAAGCAAGGGAAATGTTCCTCTCAGGATGATTTCCTGTGGCACATCCCCATTTGATGTGGCTGACCCGGGCTTCCCTGCACCTCTCTCCACAGGTTGGCATTAGTCAGTGGCTCCAGCTGCTGAGGTTTGTTTTGAACTCCTCCCATTTTAAAATGCCAACCCGGCATCCACGGGCAGGAAGGGGAGGGCTGCTGGTAGGGGTCTCCTCTGCAGGTGGGTGTTACATAATGCAGCGGGGTTGGGTGAATGTCTGAAAGGAGACAGAACCTAACTAAGGAAGGGAGAAGGGGAACAAAGAGTCAGACTGTATCATCTAGATGCCAGTACAAGAGCTTGTTCTGACACTGAAGGTCTGCTGGAATGTCGCAGCAGGGTACGATCTTTTCAGAGACCTCACATCAACTCTGGAGAGGAACTGAAACAGCACTGACATTGTATAATACTTATAGATCTCTTTAGGAAGGTGGTGTGAAAATTGCTGCCTAGAACTGAAACAGTTTAGATAATATATTCAACAATTATCCCAGAGGCAGAGGCCAGAGACTGAATGCTGTGTTTCTTAATGATGGTAGCCAGAGATGAGCGCATGAATGTTTTTTTGGATTTCAATTTTCTTTAATTTTTCCACAGTGAAACTATCCATCTATTCATCCATTAGCTATAAAGTTTATCCTCTGAGTTTCTGAGGGGGTGATTTGTCCTCACAAATCAAAATGTCTGTTGGGAGTTCATCATTGTGGATGATATCTTGAAAAACTGCCTGTGGCATAGTGATTTATTTGGTTGCTTTTCACTCCATCTAGTGGCTGTTAGTCCACAATACAAAAGCTGGCTGTGTATCTGTGGTTATAGTGTCTGGCCAACAATCTCAGTCACTGCTAATGTTTCTTCTAATGTTGCAGACATGCAGTCTTTAGATCCAAATAGTTCAATTAAAAACAAAAAAAAAAAACAAAAAAAAAAAACAAAAAAAAGAAAGAAAGAAAGAAAGAAAAAGAAAAAGAAAAGAAAAATACAAACTTTAACAATTACATTGAAGGAGACTTTCAAATATTTCCCACCAGGGGGCAGGTTCTCACTATGTTCATACTACTAAGAC
The DNA here is from genome assembly GCF_001640805.2 of Lates calcarifer. Lineage (NCBI taxonomy): Eukaryota > Metazoa > Chordata > Actinopteri > Centropomidae > Lates > Lates calcarifer. The sequence continues at coordinate 4,187,966 of NC_066853.1, forward strand.
TCACCATCACACTACAGCTACATTTCACAAGTTATAGGTCCAAAGAAGGCTTTTTGACATTTTGTACTTTTGTGGGAGAAAGTAAAAAAGGAGAACATATGTATCAAGGCAACAAGTGTACATCAAAAATTTACAGAAAACAAAGTCTTAATGTGTTTGCTACTCATTTCATGTCACCTGCAATTATCTATCTTCAGTTTTTAATTTCAACAAATGGTCTCAGTCTATTCAATAAACAGAGCAAATTGTTTTAACTCACAGCTTAATGTGAAATATGACACAAACACATATGATCCAGTAGCTCTGTGCAATCATAGATGCAAAACTTCATAATGTTACATCACATAGCGAAGCTGAAACATTTTTCAGCTCTTGCGTCATGGTCTTCTTGGCAGCTGTGCTCTATTTCCTTCAGTGGTGTCTTTGTGTCCAACATTTCCTCAGTGTGAAGGAGAGGCTGTAGCAGTCTGTGACAGAATACAGCCAATGTTGATAGACTATCAAAGTGTTGAGATTCTTTTAGAAAACTGGAGCCATTGATAGAATGTTTGTTTCCCTCACAATAACAATATTTGGTTTTAGTCCTTCTTGAGTCCTTTAACTTGTCTCAGATGCACCTTGGATGAGTCTATAAGGTTCGAATCAGTAAACAATACTGACCATATGGAAAGTATACTAGAGAGGAAGTCTAACACTGATTGGCCTGGAACAGATAAGCAGAAAGAGAGGTGTTTAGAAAAAGTTGAAACAGGCCACCAAAATCCCGTTAGTCTGTTTTAGTTTACAGAACTAACACAGGTGGTGGGACAGGAGAGTTACTGAACTCCTCTGTTTATTCACAACCCCCCTACAGTTCTGCCTTCCTCTACAGTGGCATCAGATTTGTTTGTTTTTCATTCCTTAAAAAATGTACCATATGACATGATAAACATTAATTAATCACTAACAACTTTCAACAGCTGACATAATCTATAATTTACATCTAAATGTAGACTAGAAATGAAGTCAAACTTACTGAGAGAAACCAGAAAGCAAAAACCTTAGTGACAGATTATCTTTTAGCAACATTTAGAGAGACTCAACCGAGGATGCTGCTAACCAAGACTGGTGCTGAGGTTATTGTAATGACGTGTTGATGTTGAAAGGGCTCCTTTCCTCAAAAATAGCATTTCGTTGCTGTAGTTATGTAAGTGTTGCTCCACCCTCTGAGGTCTGCTATTCCCGCCTACTTATATCAGATTCCCTGGTAGAGAAAATGTGACGGAATTGTATCTGGTTCCTGACTTCACTGATAATCTTTAATTTTCACTTTGTTGAAATATTGCATCATTTACTTTTGTGCCTTGGGCTCTTGCATCCTTCCCCACCATATTGTAAAGATGAAAGTGTTACAGCACTGTAACTGTTTGTGGTGGGTGGTGGTTCAGAAAAGTGCTGGAAGTTTCTATATGCTCGCAGAGACACGTAGACGTGGTGTATATTTAGTCAGCATAAAGATGTAAATCACAGGGTGTGCTATCTCGGACGGACCCCTCTGGGTTTCTTACACTTCCTTCAAGAAACAAAGAATTAACATTTTGTTCTCTTTTAACAACAACACCTTTGCACACTATTCTTGCACATAATAGGAACCTTCTCTGCAGGGCACACATTGTATTTCAGCATCACAGTTGTGAATTTGCCATGAGATTATGTACTTTTATAAAAATGAATTCCCCTTAACTGTTGTAACTGAACTATATATAGTCTTTTTTTTATGTTTCCTGCCCATGAGTTTCCTTTTCCTAACACATCTTATGTCTGTGCCTTAGTACCACATTAGGAAGACAATGAAAGGACTGCCTTTTAAATGGAGATTAAGTGTATTAGGAGATTTGACCAGACTTGTGTGACCCAGGAATTGTAAACTGTGGCTCCTGGGGCTTTTTTTTTTTTTCAGAATGACAAACATCTCCCCCTCAGGAGGGAATGGGCTGCAAGCCTGTGTCAAATCACACCAAGTCAAATTTGTATGATGGGTTCACTGTCCCCAGCATATGAATCATATAATATTTGAATTTTTAAAGGTTGTGAAAGATCCTACTCACCATGTCTGGACTATGAAGTTAGGATTTTGAGATTTTTCATCATCATCATCAGTTGGCATGTCAGGACAATTTGCTGAAAGCTGTGAAAGAAGAGGAGTCTGGGGATTAAGACACTGATGGAATTCCTCTCCTGGGTAAATAGTATGTGTTAAACAGAATTAGCAATGTTTTATACTGTGCATAAATCAGAGTGATAACTTATCAAAGGTCTTGCTCTGTGCTTTAACAGTTGTACGTTATATTACATACATTATATCTACAACATATTTTGTTTAAAATGTTCTTGCATAAATGAAGAAAGGAAGCCCTGGTCAGCATATGGCTCTTTTTACAACAGTGATCCTCCATGACACCCCCATCCTTTAACCACCCTGCAATCAGCAGCTGAGTTGGACAGACGTGGCACTGTGGGGGTGGGGGTGAGGGTGGGGGTGGGGGCAGGGCTGGAGATCATGCAACATCTGTGAAACATGACTACTACTACTACTGAATGAAGCTTTTAAAGTTCTGGATATTTCTATTTGAAATTAGACACCTGGTTTAAAAAGGGTAACTATAATAAATTAGCACTTGTCCTCTGAGAACAATTGTTTCCTTTCACTGGTGTCTCATCTGCTGAGAATGCAGAGGGGTGGTGTCCCAAACTGGCTCACACACTCAAAAAAGCTGCAACAACTGCAAAAGCAGCTTTGACATGTAACACACTGTATTTTCTTGTGCACAATAACCATTCAGTTGATATTAAAACACATCTTAATCTTAATCTTTTATATCTGATGAAACCAGTGTTGGAGATTGAGTCAGCAAGCAGCATTAGGACCTAGAGGCTGAGCAGCATTTCTGTGCACCCACAGTAACCACTGACCCACAATCAGAATTTTCTCTGAGTTTCTGTCAATTGCAGCTTATGGGAAAATTTCAAAGCCTGAGTCCAGACCAGCGCTGAGGAGCTAACTTTAGCCGACCCCTTTCATTCCAGCCTGTGGTTCAAGGGGGACGTCCCAGCTCCCTACTTCCTGAGGAAATCACAGACTCCCTCATTTGAATATCCCATTCCCACTTCTAGAAAATTCTCTCTGAGGATATATAGAGCAGGAGAGTGTGTTACAGATACACTATCCACACAGGACACAACTGAGAGGAGAGAGCCCTGCGAATCTGTGCCAGGTATGGATTGGGAGATAGCTGTCTTTGTTGTCAGGAAAGAATGCAGAGGGTGAATGGGCTGCTTTGTTTTTGAGGTTTAAAGTTACAGTACAGCAATTTTCCACTTTAACCAGTTCGAAATCGACTGCTATTTCTCTGGCTTTTTGACCTGCATGATATCTTTGGCTTATTTGTAGGGAAAACAAATGCAGATCTGGTGGCAGAGTTTAAAGTTTTCATGCTACTTTTCCCAGCACGATGATACTAAACCTTTTTCCCCTGTGCATGTCACTGCTCTGTAGTCTACATATCTAAATGCATTGAAGGATCAAATTCAGTTCTCTTATCTTTTACCTATCACTTTTTATGATGAGAGGTTTAAATCTGTCCATCTATAAATCAGTGCTGCTCCACTGTGGCACAGCCGATTGGATAAAAGTTTTTTTTGTCTGAGTCACACACAGCCAATGAAAACAGCTTACGTGTCTGATTGTGAATAAGTGATGGACAAGCTAATATAATAACTTTAACTTAGATGGTTTTAACTTTAACAAATGAAAACTGGGGAATAAGACAGGAGAACTCAGACAACACAGAATGTTTCCATCAGAGCCTGAATAATGTTTTATTGCCTGCTCTGTGGAGATTACTACATACACCTCTTGTCTTTCAGAATGAAAATCGCAGACATGAAAACATCTCAAGGTATCCGAACATGATGCAAAAATGATTTCTGCTGTGTCACAAATATGCAAATACAGAGATGCAGATAATATATCTCTGGAACAGGGGAGGAGGGGGGCAGAAACATGTTCAGACATACCAGGACAGCTGGTTGATTACAATCTTTGGCTATGCATTTGATTCTTTGTTTGAGTAAGTGATGGGATGAGTAAGATATAGCCTGCAGCAGACACACACCCTTCCAAGGAACAAAAGATGGCCACCAAGAACATGTAAACATATCAAACGTGATTTCTGATCCTTACTTCCTCTGGCTCAAGAAGAATAAACCCTTAAAGTCATCAAAGTGCAGATGTGCAACAGTTTGCATCAATTGCAGTAAATGTAGAGACCTGAGAGGCATCATATTACAGCTTTGAGTCAGCACAGTGGACGGCAGCTCCAACTGTACAATTAAGCCACTAGCTGCTGCTGACGTGGCGAGGAACATGTCTGCCTCAAACTGGAGGCATTCCCAAGCTTCTGTGTGGGCTGAGCCAACCCTGCCCTGCCTCTACAGCTTCACATTCCAGTCTGTGCCCTGGCAATTTCACATTTTCTCTCTGCTAAATATACAATTTTGATAAATGAATATGAATATAGTTCTGAATATTTATACATTTATATGATTTACTTGATATTACTGAACCAATCCAGGTTAAGTAAAGCTAACCCTATCTTTTTCCTTTTGTTCCTTTTTCACAGGCTACTACAGCTGCTTCTGGAGACAGACAGGATGTGGATGACAAAAGTTGTAGCTCTTTGTCTGCTGGCCCTCGTGGCCTCTGCAGAGGACAAGAAGCTGAGCAGCCATGCCACCACGCTGGCTGACAACAGTGCTAACCTGGCTTTTAGGTCTGTTAATCTGATAATAATGGTCTATATTACTATGGTGATACACTTGGAAAGTAAAGCTGCATGATTATGGTCTCATTGATTTCTGTTGTTTTGCCTGAGCACTTTTTTCTTGGAAACCACAAGTAAATAACAGTTCTTGTGATCTTCATTTAGCCTCTACCACAACATGGCAAAGGAAAAGGACACTGAAAACATCCTCATCTCTCCCTGTGGTTGTGGCCTCCTCTCTGGGAATGGTTGCTCTTGGTGGAAAGGCCTCCACTGCCTCCCAGGTCAAAACTGTCCTCAATGCTGACAAACTGAAGGATGAGCATCTGCATGCTGGGCTGTCTGAGCTGCTCTCTGAGGTAAGTACACCAATATAAAGTACAGTATGTGAGACCTTATTATCAACATGTTACATTACTATTTGTTCTATTTTGGTATCACAAGAGACCTCAAAATAGACCTTTAGTGGTTTTGCACATTTGTCACAGTTTGTATGTTGTTTCTTCCCAGGTGAGCAATGCCAAAACACGCAACACCACCTGGAAGATCAACAACCGCCTCTATGGCCCCAGCTCTGTCTCATTTGCTGATGAATTTGTGAAAAACAGCAAGAAACACTACAACTATGACCATTCAAAAATAAACTTCAGGGACAAGAGGAGCGCTGTGAACTCCATCAATGAATGGGCAGCAAAGTCAACAGACGGAAAGCTGCCTGAGATCACCAAAGACGTGCAGAACCCGGATGGAGCCATGATTGTCAACGCCATGTTCTTCAAGCGTGAGTACTAGCTTATATTCAAAGACTAATTAGTTTTTTTCTGATCACGACTACGTGGAGATGTAAAAAAGATGGTGCAGAAGTGTAACAGTCGTTAATGTTTTGTCCCACAGCTCATTGGGATGAGAAGTTCCACGATAAAATGGTGGATACCCGTGGTTTCCTAGTCACTCGCTCATTCACTATTGGAGTTCCCATGATGCATCGTACAGGTTAGTTTCTCCATCATCTCTGCCTCTAATCTGATAATATATTCTAAACTGCAAACAGACTCAACAGGAATGCAAGCAAGATAAGATATCTGATTTGTCTGACTGTTCTTCACAGGTCTGTATGACTTCTACGAGGACACAGAGAACCGTATCTTTCTGCTGAACATGCCTCTGGGCCAGAAGCAGGCCTCCATGATCCTCATCATGCCCTACCACCTGGAGCCCCTGGATCGCCTGGAGAAACTCCTGACCAGGAAGCAGGTGGACACTTGGCTCAGCAAGATGGAGAACAGAGCTGTGGCCATCTCTCTGCCTAAGATCTCTGTGGAAGTCAGCCACAATCTGCAGGTAAATGGTGGCAATTTGGTGATTTGATTGTTATCACACAGATAGTGTTATAATACAGACATCCATATCCAAGAAGGGTTGAATCAAGGACTTCAAGTATTAACAACCAAGTCCAGTTGACCTTAATTCAACCCTTCATGGATAATCATGACCTGGATGACTGAGAATCTTCATAGATAATACATCCAAAAATCAACCAAATTCTGCCTGTTGAACAAATCTGTCTTTTCTAGAAACACCTGGCTGAGCTCGGCTTGACTGAGGCCGTGGACAAAGCAAAGGCTGACCTGTCCAACATCTCTGGAAAGAAGGACCTCTACCTCTCCAATGTCTTCCACGCTTCGGCCCTGGAGCTGGACGTTGCGGGGAATCCATACGACACCAGCATCTTTGGCACTGAGAAGCTGAGGAACCCCAAACTTTTCTATGTAGACCACCCCTTCATTTTCCTAGTGAAGGACAACAAGACCAACTCCATCCTTTACATCGGCAGAGTGGTTAGACCTAAAGGAGATAAAATGCGTGATGAGCTATAATGTTAATGTTGAGAATTGTGTTGGGTAGCTATGAAACTATGTCAGGATCCTGTGTGTGTGTACTTTTTGGTATGACTTACCTCATGAGCACATTCCAATAGACTGTCTGTGGACTGAATATCTGAGCTTACTATTTTTGAATTTTTAGAAACACTAAACCTTCCCAGGGATCAATTTTGTATCTTCTCAGTCTCAGTCTTAGGCCCTTTTGTACTGAATAATGTACAAATGTGTTCTTCAGTTGAGATTTCCATAAACAAACAGCAGTTGGCACAGCAGGCAACATGCTTATATTAAGTATGATCTCTTTTTCTTTACATTCTATTTTTGCAGTGTTGGTGTAGTCATATTTCATGTATGTCTTCTTGCATTATCTTTAATGTTTAAAGAAAAAAAGATCTTTGCACAAGCTTCTTTTACCATTCTGTCTCACTCTTTCCATCATTTTGCCTCCAGTCTGCACTGAATTGTTCCTCTGCAAGAACTGGGTTTGCAGTGGAAAGGTGGCAAACGTCTGGTGCTTAATTTATGGTCACTTGCCAACCATACTGCACCATTTTGTTTCTGTAGGTATTTTCCACAAAGAAGCTGTTGGAATTGTGTGACAATTTGTTAATTTTTCAATAAAAAAAAAAAAAAATTGATTTTGTGTGGATGTTCTATTTTTACAAAGCATGTCTGAATACCTCAAAAAAAGCAGTTGATACAGTCCTCTTGAGTGTTGAACAGAGGAATGCGAGCATGCTAGAGTTAACACCTCAAAGGAAAAGGGATAACAATCTTTCCAGCTGGCTGGAGGTCAAACAATCCTGGCAGGTCTGGAATGCAGGGATCTGACAATGACTGCCCTTCCCTCTTATGGCTAATCTGCTGCAGATAACCATTCTAATCTAACTACCACTAGCCTAAATAAAATGTCAGTGGGATCTTCGTTGGGAAATCACAATCAGAGGAAAAGCAGACTCTGCACTGCAAAAACTGGAGTGCAGGGTTCTCATGGTAAAAGGAAAACTTAATCTCCTGCAGTTCCACCACAGTGAATAAAAAGGTGTTAACAAAAGAATCAAAGTCAGTAGTCAGTCACCTTTCACACAGTCAAAGCATCATGTTAAGGCTTTTGTTTCCATGCGCCTTCAAAATTTCATCACAAAAACGTGTCAAAGATCGCACAACTATATATTTCCCTCTTACAAAATGATGCAATCTTTTTGTAAGGCATAACTGCCTTAGATAGATTACTGTGTAAGAGCTGTAGCACCACCCTCTGGTTGTAAAGGGTAAAAGCACTACAAGGAAACTAAAAATAAAAGGATGTTACAAATAAATGGTTTAATTACTTTATCGTGTCATATTTACATATATGTTGTGCTTTGCAGGGCAGTGAATAATATACAAGACAAATAACAACATATAAATTACACAATGTACAAGTTTCTGACTGACTTTGCTGTACACCAAGCATGAATTAAGCTGCTTCTATAGCCAACATTAATATCATCATAGGATATAAGAGGGTTATTTCAGAATTTTTTTTCTTAAAAGACAATATCTGCCTAAAGTTTGGTTGAGACAAGACTTCAAGTTTGGGGGTTGAGTCAAAACTTTCACAAATACGCTTCTACCAAGTAACATGTTTAATATTATTATCATAATTATTTATTAAGATTCATGTTATTTTTAGTTTTTAGTTTGTGCTCAGTTATTTCTTACACCTACATGTCATTTTAATAAACTGTAGTGACACATTTACTCACATTGACTACATTTCGTTGCTTTTAATGTTTTGCTCAAAAGAACGTGATAAGAATCTGCACATCCTTAGCAAAATGTCTTAATTTCAACACTAGATGGCACACTTCAGTTAGTGCCCAGCTCTCATCCATCTCATGCTTCAGTGAGGGAAACTATACCTGAGCCACTGGAAGTTTTTAAATGTACCATTGTGGAACATTAATGTAGTGCAACATGAACAGTTTGCCTTCCTGAACTCAGAAATAACAATTATGGATTTAAGCTGTGAATTTATAGTCAAAAATGTTGGTTAATGTTAATGTAAATTAATGTAGAATTTTGCATGGACAGGCACACAGACTGATTGTGTTCTTACATTGACACATTAAAGAGAGGTTGTAAACCTGTGATAACAGAAAAAAGCAAGATATGAAGTTAGAATGCAGAAATGTTGATGACTATTATAAATAATTTTCTTTATAGTTGCAGCAACATGTGCCAGTGGAATAAATTTATCACTGAGCAGTGTGGAAACAGTAATGTGTCTAACTAAAGGACCTTAAAATCCCTTTGACTATACCAGAAAAGACAAAAGAATCATCATTTTCACTGCTTTCATTGCATTGCCATTGTTTTTAAAGAGCTGTCACCCTTTCATTAGTGTCAACCAATGAAAGGGTGACAGCTTAAAAAAAAAACAAATTAAATAATTTAAAGATATGGACATGTATGGACTGGACTGACTCTTCCTTCTCATTCTGCTCAAGTAGAGTAGGAATTAAAGTGGCAAATTTCTCTCTTCTCTTCTGATAATTATATACAATAGCAGCCTTTGCCTCCAACCCTGGAGGGCTAATAACATACATTAAGTAATATTCAGCCATAGCTAAGTAACAGCCTTGGCTCCACATCTCTATCATGAGCTTTTGTGACAAACTACAAACAGACATTATCGCTGGAAAAAACATAACATTTCATTTTGAAATAGGCGTTTGGAGCATTCAATCTTCCAATGGGTGAACCTCTGGTTGCCCTGAAATAGGTGACCACTCAGTGGCCAGTGTGTGCAGAGAGGAGTGAATGAGTGCATCCTTCATTAAGGAGCGGGTGCACCCTCCTTATGCTTCTCGGCAGCAGATACGTAGGCAGGTAATGCGGCAACTCTCATTACATTAGCGTGGTTGCATTCTGCTGTGCTGGCTGCAGGCAGATTAGCCAGTCGATGGACAATCCTCTTAAACAAGTCTGTATTAAGCCACAGTGAGAGTGGTAGTGATGGTGCCCTCTGTGCTCTGCCTGCCCCTCCAAACTGTTTGTCTCTTTCTTTCTATGGATGTGTCCTCCTCTCTTCTTTTGCTTCTTTCACATCTATCCTTCCTTCCCTCTCTTCACATCTTTTTGTCCACCTGCCTGTTGGCCTTGCGAAAATGTGTCTTGATCTCCTCTGTCACCATTTCCTGCCAGTTGTCCCTAGAAAAGACAAAGTGGAGTTATAATCTATATTCAATATTACCAATTTTCAAGCAGAGCTCTACAATGCAAACACATGAAATGAACATGACCACAAAGCTGACAAAAAACACAAAAATACTGCCCTAAACAGTAAAATGAATGTTAAAAGTTAATTAGGAAAATGTGCCAGCAACGATGAAAGCAAATGAAGCAAACAAAGAGGGCTCCCCCCAATCTGCTTAAGAAGATGTAGAAGGTGATAAGATCAAGAGATTAATGAGACTAGTAAATCACAAAGCAATCACTAAGGTTCAGAACTCAGTGAAAAGAAATTGTGCCTGTGCAGGCTCAAGGGTTGTAGTCACATCAAATTGACAGCCACGGTAACATTTCCACAACACAACACCAGCTGGCATGCAGGTCTCTACCTCCTGTGTTTGGACTAAGAAGGTCAAGCCTTTTTCTCAGCTTTCTTTCTCCTGTATGCAGCTATATCCTCAGGGTTCAGCCCGTGATTGTTTTCCCTAAAGTGACATGTGGACAGTTGCAGCTTGCGTGAGTCCAAAACATATCAGTTGCAGGTCAATGGCATTTATGCAGTTTTAGATCAGATGGGAGGTGAGTCTCAAGTTGCTCCTCATGCATGTGTTCTAAATATTATGTTATATTACAAAGACTTTGTATACATCTTGTTAACGATTCACTCTTGCCAAGGGTAAAAAGAAAAACAGTGACTAGAAGCTCTTACCCTGGTTTGATCTCTGGTGGTTTTGGCAAAGGCTTTGTAAAGTTTGTTTTCCCCACGAGCCAGTATGTCTCTTCAATACCTTTACCCTGCGAGAAAAAAAATGAATCAGAGACTGTTTCCTGTAATTTATTTGCTATAATTACCAAACACTGAGGTTCAATGTTACCTTTAACTCTGTCTTGCCTCTGACTTCTATTTTATAACCCTCATTAAGAGAATGGAGGATCTTCACAGTGCTCAAGTTCACATGGATTCTATAAGCTGAGGGAGGAAGAAGAGGAGGAAAAAAGAGAGAGAGAGAGAGATCGGACGGAAACTAAACATGAAAAAACACAACAAAACACAGGGGGAGATGTGTTCAGGTTACTCACGCAGCCCAGTGGATTCCATACGAGAGGCAGTGTTGACAGTGTCTCCAAAAAGGCAGTACCGAGGCATGGTCAGGCCTACCACCCCAGCAACACAGGGCCCTGCAAACACATATAGAAAGAAATGAATCCATTCTATGGGGGGAAATATTTATATGTAGATGAATTAGATTATTTTGATTTGATTTGATTTCTGTTAAACCTGTATTAGTTACTATTTTACCTGGGAATTTTATATCAAGAGCCCGTGCTACTGCAATCCTAATAAGTAGTATCAATGATGCAGGGGAATGGATGGATAAGAGCAAATGTTATCTGTGATGTAGACTGAAGTTTACGTGTCAAAATCAGTCCCACAGTTACCAGTCACTATGGAACCTCTGTGAAGTTAAATTCTATTCATTCTACAAATGGCTGTGCAGAGGCACTGAACAACTTGCTCAACTGAAGGCTAATTAACTATAGAAGAGGTGATGAGGTCTCTGGCTTTGAATGGGACTCACCTGAGTGGATTCCTATTCGTATCCTGACGGGCACATCTGGCATGTGCCGCATATGGAAGGTACCCACAGAGCTGAGGATGTTCAGCGACATGTTGGCGATCTCAGCCGCGTGCTTGTTCCCATTTCTCTTTGGCAGACCTGATGCTACCATGTAAGCATCACCAATGGTCTCCACCTGGGCAATGTGAATGTGTTTATGTAGTTATGGACACATCAGTGTGTGTCACTGGTTACTGTATTTGTACTGCAGACACATGCGAGTGAATAACAGGGCCTAAAACAGTAGCTCATTAAGTGCTTGTGCTATACCTGTTGATACAGGTGCAGGTTGAATGAATAATGCGAAGATGCTGGAGGGATGCATTCACAGGCCGTAAACTCAACAAGTTTATTATGAATATCAAGCATGCTTTCTGACCTTGTACACATCGTGGCTACTGAGCACGGCGTCAAACAGAGTGTAGAGGTCATTGAGAAGGTCGACCACCTCGATGGGATCACTGAGCGAGGAGATGGTGGTAAAACCTACAATGTCGCTGAAGTAAATTGTCACCTGGTCAAAGTACTCTGGCTCTACTGTGGCACCGGTCTTCAGAGCCTCAGCCACAGAACTGAAGACAGGGAGGGGCAGGAAAGTTATGAGAATCAGATAATCAGATAACAAATAAGACATTCATTTCCTAACTTCACAGTGTGGATTTGATCATGGTGTGTGAGTTAACTCACGGTGGGAGCATCTCAGACAGGAGTTTTTCTGTTCTCTGCTTTTCCACCTCCAGCTCCTCTGTTCTCTCTCTAATGAGGTCCTCCAAGTTAGAGCTGTACTGCTCCAGCATTCTCAGCATGGAGTCAATGATGTTGGTCTTTTTACCCTTGTTGATGATCTTGAACTGGTTGTAAAGAAATAACAGAATCAATAAACATCGTATCATTTTTTAAAAACTGGTTTATTTGAGTGAGACAATAACTGTATGGTTTGGAACAATAAGGCAAAGAGGACGTCTCCAAAAAGTTACCCTGTCAAAGATCTCATCAAAGGACGGTCTGCGGTCGGGCAGTTCGCTCCAGCACTGCTTCATCAGCTGGATACACTCCAGTGGAGCCTGGTCTGGGGCCACAGTGGGGCGGCACATTGGAGGGGGCTTCTTCACCTTACGGATGATCTCTGGTGAGGAGACAACAGCGATAGGACACATTAATCCAATGTCAAACTAGAATATGTATTCTGTCACATTGTTGGCTGTGAGATCTGCTGCATGGTAGACATGTGAAAACAAACAAAAATGTTGGTGGTGTTGCTGAAATTTCACATTCTACATTTGACTACTCTCAGACTTTTTAAAACTCCTACTCTCATTTGTCTGCATCTCTTCCTTTGTGGTGGATACATACCTTCAGGTGGTAGACCCAGCATGCAGTATGGCGGCCCTCTGACCACCACCTCTTGGAGGATAATGGAAAAGCTGTACACATCTCCTTTGAAGGTCCCTTTACGTGAGCTTGAAAGGTCCCTCAGGAACTCTGGAGCTGTCCAAAATAGATCTGAGTGGAAAAGAGAAAGGACTTCACACCAGCCAATGGTACCAAGTTTTAGCTATGTGTACCACTGGACACCAATGAAATAAAGCTATTGTGGATGATTCACATTTGCTTGTCCAAAATAAAAGGTGTGATTTCCTCCACCAGGTACCAACTGTACTCTACATACAAACAGCATTTTTGTATGAATGCCCTGTTTTTACCTTCAGGTGGAGGTTCTTCTATTGGAGCTTTCTGGGAGTCCAGGAGCTCATTGAAACCATAGTCAGTGATCTTGAGGACGAAACGCCCATCTACCACACAGTTACGAGATTTTAGTCTGCCGTGGGGGAAATCTTTGTGGTGAAGGTATTTCATACCCTGGAGGCAAAACACATTAAACTCACATTAAATATCAGCAGCCAATTCAGGTAAAATTCACACAGCAAAATGACAAGCATGGCTGTCACAAACCCCTCAGGTGGTTTTTGTCACAAATGTTTACCTTGATGAGGTCGAGCAGAAGTGAGGACTTGAACATCCAGTCTAATTTAACATCCTCATTCCTAAGCAAGTCCTGCAGACTGCCCCGGGAACAGTGCTCTGTCACCACCGCAAACATTGAGCAGTCCGAAAAGAAGCCCAGGAATGGATTGACGTTCTCGTTTCTCAGGTCCTTCATCTGAGAGAGCATAGGTGGATGAACAGGTTAAAGCAAGGATGGATAACCATAGCCCCATATTATTCTACAGTATTTATCTTAACAGGAACTCCATGCCCAGCTTTTAGCTTTTAACAGTGTCTAACTTCAATTCTGTGTTTGTGTTTTTTCCGCCACAGGTGAAGCCATGTTACTCTACCTTTGTGAAAATCTTTGTGGTGCTCTGCTTCACCTCCTTGAACTGCCCCTCCTCAAATTTCTTCAGCCAAACCCAGTCACCCTGGAGGAGAAGCCACATTGTTACCATGACAAAGGAACAAACTTTTGTTTTAAGCATTGTCTTCCACATACACGTTTTGGAAAATTATTTTTACCTCTACTAAATGTGACAATATACCATCTTTGTAAAAATTAACAATCCAAACAATAAGCACTGCTGCCTGTTTGTCAACTCACCCACAATCACTATGTGAGCATCTGCTTAATCTGACAGGATCTTTGGGCTTGTTTATACAAAAAAGTCAAAGTGATTCAATTAGAAAGTAAAAACCATGAACTGTAACTTAACTCTACCTCATTTAAATACTCACCTTTTTTATATACTGTGTACAAGTACAAAGACTCTTTTCAGTGTTACCTACCTCATACACAGCTACATTGGTGGTCTCATGAGTTGCTGTCTGCATGCTGTTTACAGAGTGGGAGCGGTCTGCAGATTTCTCCTCCAGAGCGCTCTTGGACTCGCTCAGATCTTCTAAAGTGATTTTCTGTGGGACATCAAACACCAGAGAGAAGCGAGTTGTATCAGTCATTCAGGGTGTTACGTCAACAGAATGCTGAGGATTAATTGTATATTGATGACTATGATACAGAAATGATGCTTACCTTTCTGCTAAGCTGTGGGTTGATAAAAGTGAGATCCTCTAATGTCAACACAATCCGATTGGGACCTTTGACCAGCTGGATTTGTTGGAGTCGCCGCCTGTCAAAGAGATTTAGAAATGATAAGGAAATCAGTTTTATTGTTTTCTAAAACTATCTCAGAGGTCATCTTTGGAGGAAAGCAAGATTATGAAAAAGTGCCGCTCATCCTTACAGGAGACCTACTTTTAGTCTAATACCAGCATATGGTAGTCAGTATGGAAGACATTTAGTAAGCGTCTGAATTTTTATGTCTGTAAAGTCTCACTTACATGTTTTCAACAGTATTGTTTTAAGTATATTAGGTGGGATGCAAAAAACTATTAATAGACATTTTAAAAGGTTTCTTTGACCTATTAACATAGATCAAGATTTCAGTGGGGTGGTTTGAACTCCATTTTTAAATAGGTTATTGTAACCCTCTTGTGGTTGCACCACCTTCTATGAAATGCTAGCCAAAGTCAAACTTTAAAAACTCAAGAAAATGGCTGACTATCCCTTCAATCTTCCTTTTTATATTCTCAAGCACTTACACAGAAAATCTATTATTGCACATATCACACCATCTAGTATGAAAATGAATCTTTCCTGCTAGGAAAGATTTAGACGAAAAGAATGGAGAACGACAAGCCTTAATTTTACATAACATGAATCTATTTGTATTTGCAGGCTGTACCTGATGTAAAGACTTATGCCAAGCCCTCCCACAGCCAGAGTCAAGATGACAGCCAACACCACTATGATATAGGTGACCTCCACACCTGAGGATGACAACAGATAACTTGATGGTGTGGGAAATGAGGGTGGAGGAATAAATGACAAAAGGTACAAAGAGAATGCCTCTGAAGACTAAACACATCCATATAAGCTGTGGGCACCCATATTCACACACAAACATGAATGTGTACACATGCCAAAATGAAATGTTTTACCTCCGGTGCAGACGGCGTTCTTTTCAAACCAGCAGTTGGAATCAGATGGTGGAGGGGATCCTCCTGGAAAATTAATGGACCTCCCAGCAAAACGAAGCACTCCAGATATTAGATCCACTGAATAAGTCTGGTACAGCTGACCTCTAGTGTTATCAGTGTCCAGGACTACATAGTTGGTCTTGACATTCCCAGCTTCGTCCACCTGGATCTTCTGATTGAAACCGGTGAAGACTGTGTTCCTTGTGAAGTAGGCCAGGTTCGAGGCTGACAGCTGCGTTCTTGCTCTCCTGGCATTGTTGATTGAATGGGCCAGGAGGTAGATGCTGTTATAGATGGTCCCAAATAGTGGGTTAACCTGCAAGGATGATCAAGGGTTGTTGGTCGGAGCATGTTACTCTATTACTACCAATATCTTAAAATGGCATCTCAAAGTTGGGCTAAAATATTACATATATGATTTTTTGGTATGAGCAGTGTGAGTTCAAATAAGATGTATCTGTAAAAAGGAAGGAAGGGCAGCAGGAAACCCATTCACTTTTTGCTAATTACAGGGCATGTGATACTGATATTCATTCCAAAATGCACAAAAGAATGAGCAAATTCTGAACAGTCTTGTAAAAATTAGAATAAAGTCTTTGTGTATCCTTCCTTGTGGAGCTGTGATGAATAAATAGCAACTTTTGAACATGCTGTTGCATGTATTGAGGACTATGAAATTTGTCCCACCAATCTCTATTGGAGTGATACCAGAGAGGGATCAGTATGCTTTATTACAGCAACCATGAACTTATTCTATGTACATATGGGCATGTGAATATGGTTTCCAGGCAGACTTAAGACAGTGGAACGCCATCTTTTAATTCCTTGGTATGACCTCCTAATAGTTCGTACCTGCTCTGCCTGCACCGCTATTGCCAGTTCCCCATTCCTCTGGGCTGCAGTGAACGCCTCATTGAAGGACAAAGGCTCAGAGGCAATGGTTACAGTGAGCACAGCATCGTAGGCCTCCTTCAGCCTGCTGTTGTTTTGCAGCGGTTTGTAGGTGACATTGGTGTAGGGCACACTGTAGTGGAGAGTGTCATAGGGAACAAACACATATTTCCCTGATGTCAGGCCCATTTCCTGTGCTTTGAGAAGGAAGATGGCCTGTTGCTCTCCTCCAATCAGGACTGAGTGCATGCACATGATTATAACTGAAACAAAGAAAGAGCATAATTATTAAGTATTAGTTTTGTGGGTATATGTAGAGCGATAACATGACTGACCTCAGTATTATAAGGTGATGAGTATGAACAAGCACAGTGTTGTAAAGAGTACTCAAAAGTCCTTCTCAGGTGGAGTGACTGTAATGTGTTTACAGTACTCTCACCCTTGGACAGCTGCTTTTGAAGCGACTTCTTTCATTCATAAGTTCTGTCTGTATGTCTGAAGCTAAACCACTGGTTAAAATGATTTGAAAAAGAAAAAAGTGCTCTGGTGGCCTGTGGGATTAAGGCACTGATATAAACATAGGCAAATGAAGTTGCTGTGCCATTTCACCTTAACCTCAAAGTGAAATCTGCAGAGTCAAAATGGCTTCCTGGTCAGGTGGCTGCGTAATAAGCCCTTTGCAGAGGGTGCATACTACAGGGAGGTGAGAATATTCTCCTGGGGCAAATCAGGACAGCTGATGGTTTGATATTTTGCAGTTATGCAACTTGTTCACCTGTGATGTAATATCTGCTCCCCATGTTTTTATATTACAGCTCATTTACTTCTATACATCCTGTTTCAATACTTGATTCGTTTTCCTCAAAGACTCACCTCTGACCTCTCCTGCAGCCTGGATCTTCCTCAGTGTGCTCTCAACCTCTGTCTCGTTTATACCGATGGGTGTCACCAGGCTAACGGGAAGCCCCTTATTCCTCAGAGCAGTGCCCACTCTCCCAGCAGTATCCACCCAAATATCCTCGTTGGATGAGACCACCACAACATTCGCCCACCTAAAGTGTTTCAACAGGGTGAACAACACCTCAGCGGAAAACGGCACCGTCCTGGCGAAGGTCGGGTATCCCGTGGCGCGGTCCAGCTCGAGGTTAAGACAGCCGAAGGAGAAGATGGCCTTATCCCAGTTCTTGCCCAAGAGAGAGGCTGCAATACAGTATCCGGGGTTGGTGGGTCCCAGAAACGCATCCGCCATTTGCTCATAGTAAATAAAGGCGGTGAGAGCTTTGGAGGTTTCGCACGGCTCCTGGAGGATGACAAAGTCCATTTTCAGGCCCAGATCCAGGTTCAGGTCTCCGTTAATCCTGTTTACAGCAAGCCTGGCGGCCGCAGCGGGCTGGGCCCTGTAGTACACAGGGTCGCAGTTCCAAGGCCCCAAGACCCCCACTTTGAATATTAAACATCGGACACAACACGGGAACGTCAACACTCCGAGCAGGACCCATAACAGAAAGTTATAGAAGGGCAGTGCGGTTAGAGTTGGTCTGCTTTTAATGATGGGAATACATGGATGGTTGGACTCCCATAGCGCCCCTCTGAAATTTGGAGGAAGCTGTTGCATTGTCCTTCCAGGGTGTCCAAGGTAGTGAATCTTTCGGTTCACTTTTTTATTATCAAATATACCAGTGACACCTGCAAAAAAAGATTTGAAAAATGTTATAGGAAATGAACGTCTTCGTAATAGAATTATGAGCCACAAATGGATGAATTTAAATAAGTTGATAACTTACCGTCTCTTGGATGCCATCGGGACAGCTTGGAGGTCCGATGAGACAATCTTACACAGGCGTCCTCTCGGGTCTAGTTTTCTGTCTCCACGTAAACCCTCACCTAACCATCCCAAAACCTTACCTATTCTGTCCGAGGAGCCACGCTCTTGTCGTTCAGGCGAAGACACAGCCAAATCATCGTGTTTGGATTATGGTCTGAAAGTGACAGGCAGGGCTCGGGCGCTGCGTCTGTCGCTGTTTGGAGACAACTTCAGCACCCTGGAGAGCTACTTACGTCCCGCAGTCAGCGCCTCTGAAGGCTCCCGTGCGTCTCCACAAGCACCTCTGTTCACATGCAGCATATCTGAACTGGTTTGCCCTCAGGTTCTCTGTCTGTCATGTGTCTTTGAAGGGGAAAAAAAGATATCATATATTCCAAATCGAAGCAAAAAGCAAATCCGGTCAAAGAATGCCTTGTCTCTCCCCAGAGGACGTTTGTGATCAATAACAATGGAAAAGTCTAATAAATATGGGAGGTCACTGTCAGCTACAGGCCCATTCAATGAAATCCCTCCAAAGTGACCCGCGGCCAAAACGTAGGTGTTACTCACTAATCCATTTTCAGTGAGGCATAATATAAGAGGATTGACAACAGGCCTTAGTCTACTCTAAAAGCCTTGTTATCATGCGTGCTGGAGAGCCAACAAGGCCTTTTCCCATCAGTTAACATACTGATTTTCTTTCTTATCAGACATGATAATATGCTTGATAAGTAATTAAAATAATCTCATAGAAATACTAAATTATAGCCAAGACCTGTATGTGAATATAAACATTTAGTATACCACCATTTTCTTGCCATGGAGACGCCTCAGCCATTTTGCGCTGAAACACCTGAACCATGTTTTAATTGGTCTAATATGCCCACAGTACAACAGGTCCCACAGATCAAATGAATTTGAACCCTGGTGGAGTGGGAGTCATTAAAGATAACGAAGGGCTCTCCCTGCGGGTCCCCTGAGTTCAGCTGCATTTTGCTTGCGTGAAATCTGCCTGCCTGGCAAATGACTCAGAAAAACTGGTTGCCACAACATCAACCCCTGGATAACAGCATTAAAGACAAAATATGGACTGGATAGATCATTCCAGTTGAGATGTTGTAGATCATCTCAATCATCAATGTATCATTTTTATGTGACTTTTGATGAGCTGCAATTGGCCCTTGCAGCTATATGATGTAGGAAATTAAAATACATTAAGGGGAAAATAATAAACTCGTTAAGACAGATTCAGTATGCTTATGCTCAAAAGAGTTTTAGAAGCTGTTTAGAAACAAGAGTGAATAGTTCAACCAACATCAGGCTGCAGTGTGTGTGTGTGTGTGTGTGTGTGTGTGTGTCTGTGTGTGTGCGTGCGTGCGTGTGTGAGAGAGAGAGAGGGATAGAGAGAGGGACTTTTCCACTTCTTACCTTCTTCTGCTCTTTCTCCAACTGTTTGTGTAAAGGAAACAGTTAAGGAACATAATATAAGCTTTACAGAAACACTACAGTTCACAGTTACAGAAATATTACACTGCATTATTATGCACATGGAGCTGGAAAGTGAGTCCACCTTTGTTGACCCATATCCCACATAAGCTGATGAGCCTCTTAAACGTAACACCTTGACAGCGCTGTCCCGCATCCAGGAATAGAGGATAGAAATGACGACTCAGCGCAATGTCCACCCAGTGAGCAGTGAACACAACACATGAGGTGCTGCTCCTGAGACCAGCTCTGTGCTCTGTATTGGATACAGTGAAAGGAATCACAAATATTCTCTACAAGCAAAATAACAATTTAAATTTCAAAAACATTTAAATCATTCAAAAGGTAGATAAATCAAACCACCAGATGACGTATCAGGCTCCAAAGTCACATCTCTCTCATTATACTGCATGCAGCTAAGAGGCAAATGCTGTGAGGGTGAAAAAGGAGATAAAACAGGATCAGTGAGGAGCTGGAAAAATAAATACACCATTGAAAGGTAAAAGGAGCCACCAGGCAACAGACTATTTTTAAGTTCCTCACACTTTTTATATTAATCTTAAGGTGAAGTGTGCCTGGGAAAATGACTGACATGGTTTAACCTGTAGCTATGAGGTTAAAAGAAGATAAGATTGACTATATTCATAAAATGAAAGGACTATTCTTTTTAATGAGGGAAAGTGGGCCTCATCTATATCCAGGCAATTTTGACCAACAGTGTCAATAAAAATACTTATTGTCACTTTTGGGATTACATGCTCAACAAGATACATGCAGGATCAACAGGAATCTCAGGCCTGTGCTGAACATTATTTACAAAGAAGCTTTTTGAAAGTTACTATAACATGCAATAGGCTAGGACTCGAGGTCACAACTAAGCCATGAATAAAACGGTGCTGATGCTATGATAAAATGGCAGCCGCACCTATGTCTGCCAACATGTTTTATTTCCTTTCGTTTTCGTGTTTAAAAGTGAGCTGGTTTATTTGAATTGTCTCATGAGCCTTCACATTGTAACTGCAGAAAGATTTTTTTTTTTTTAAGAGGAATGCCTTAACTTCTGCTGCCATCTAGTGGACATAGAGTATGCAGTTACTGTATCTTGCACTGGGTTGAAGGGAATAATGGACTTGCATCAGGAAACCATTAGCTTTTTGGATGCTAAAAAATTGCATAACACTACTTCTAACCTAGATTAAATAGGGATATTATCCATAATATTCTCCCTTAACAAAGCAGCACAAATCAGTTAAGAGGAACTAAGATGTTCTGAGTAAAAGACAACATACTTTTTGGATTTTTCTTAAGCAGAAAGGATCCATTATTAGGTTATTATGTTAAAAAACAACTCTCTGCAAAACTGCTATTAAAACTCTACTATTACTACTATTCACCCTCCATAGTATATAAAACATCTGGGACATGCTGTACACTCCACTGGGCCTTACATCGGCACACGATGGCCTCAGTGTGCTGTAATGGACTGTGACTGAAGAGACAATGAAAACTAATAAAAATGAGCAAACTTCTGGAAGAACTGAATGTAAGTGACAGGCTAATGTGTATATAATTACAATATCATAAAACATGTTCACTTCTGACGTGTTTACATCAACTTATTTTCTTGCAGAAGCTCTGATCGCTTTTTTTTTGTACCTTTTACACACTGGTCATACTGTCAGGCAGGCAGACTGCATTCTGTCTGCCTCAGCCTCTGACTTATCAGCTGTCACAGCCTTGAAGATTCTCAGACACTGCGACATACAAGTGGTTTGTGTATGTGAACAAGTATGTCAAAATAGCTTCCTCTTTCCATCACAACTTACTGCATTAAAATATATCTATTTTGCAACACTTGTGCAACACAATAATCATGACTGATCAAGAAAAAGAAAGAAAAAAATCTATGGCCCCTTAGTGTGTGTGAACTCCTGACTGTGCATGTGTGTCTTGTACTGTATGGGTGTGTACTGTGATGCTGTCATGGTCTCACAAGCAAAACAATGGCCGAGGGCTCAGATGCAGAGTGGAGGCCCCTCAGCATTGTGTGAGCAGCAACAGATGTTCACCATAATTCATCACACTTGACCTTTGTGTTTCTGAGCCCTCCTTTTTGAGGAACTTGTTATCAAGTCTGATGTAACAGGACACAGCCTAATGTCTCCATAGATTTGCTATGGTCTGCAGTACAGTAATATGTACAGGAGTTGTCCTGCTAAAGGTGTCAGGCTATCTTGTAATATTCGTGTCTATATTAGAGTTTAGAAATGATTGAATTTCCAGATTTAGTTTTTCCTCATAAAACAGTGTAATGACCTTTTTCTAAGTGAAACTGTGTAACATATTTTGTACATTACTTTATATAAACCTGCAGGGTCTGTCCTAGCATGGTTTAAAATATGCAAGGCAGATATGCTGCGCAAACAGTAACAGGAAACGTCTTGGTTTCCGCTCACATTATTTCTTTTATCAGTTTAATCAAAATGCAAACGTCAGGCCAAATGAAACAAACCACCGCCTTGTTGCGTAACACTGCATTTCAGTTTTTGTTTTCATGTGGGTTTGTTTGAGGCGACTCCACTAGAGTGCGCGCCGATAAGAAGCGTCAACAGTACCCGAGGCAGGAGAGAGAAGGCGGAAGTTACACGTGTGAAGCGTTAAAAATAAAAGCGTAATATTAGTTAATAGAGCAAGTTAGTCTGTCATAGACTTTATAAAAAGTCTATGGTGTGTGTGTGTAAAATTAAACAAACAAACAGATAAAGAAAAGATAAGGAACGAATGGAAATTACCAGTCTGAAAACTGAAGATTATAACATGGCTTAACTATACGAACTACTATGGAGAACAACAGTAGCCTTGACAACATAATGAAATAAAAACTGGCAGCATTAACAAAACTGCATGACTGTATGGCAACGGAACTTATTTCGTGCAAATATCTGCTTAAACACATAGTGAAACTTAAGTTGAATTTGAAGCGCTTTATTTTGGAAACCGCTGACAGGAAATGGTCTTATTTTGTACGCCGGTGTGCTTGACGGTGGTAAAACGAGCCGAAGCCACAGTACCAGGCTGGACTTTATGGGATGGGAACAGACGAGTGTGCCCCAGTGTTTCCAGCTCATGGCAGTTTATTGCGGCGGAGCAGACACACAGAGGGATCTGCGGAGCTCATGTAGACCAGCAGGCAGACTAACCACCGGGACACAGCGGCGCTGCGGGGGTCTGGAAAAATGGGAGCGGTGAAGTGAAAAACGACCGAAAAGCGCACCGTCTGGATGAACGGCACCAAAGTAAGTTACTCGGAACATAGGCTAGCGAGAAAAGCGGTTTAACTAGGACAGTTTTTCTTCTTTTACTCCTCTTTTTTGTTGGTCAGAAGCAGTCTGTGAAATCCTCGTCTACCAGCATTGTAGTTTCGGACAGTGGACCAGATCAGGTTTCACGTTTGCCTCTGTTTAAGAAACCGCCCCTGGTGTCCCGACTGAACTGGCCAGGGTCTTGTGTGTCTTTACCGCAAATTATTCAGACACAGAAGAGGAGGAAAAAAAAACTTTATGGAGTGTGCAAACTCCGGTGAATGATGCGCGCAGAGGTGACATGTGGAGCTTATGATTGACAGCTGGAAGGGGCGGGGTTGACACCGAAGGTATGATTAACGGTGCTTAAAGATACACATGTGATAAATGTGTGGGATATTTTATCCGTTAAGGCACAGCGGAGGTCTCTGCTGTCCGTGGTTTGCCACGTACGGCTGCAGGAAATTTGATCTGCAGAGGTGCCCATGCAGACACGGAACACCCGCCCCTTCGTGTTGACTTCCCAGGAGCATGGCATGGTGATTCACTTTGTGGTAACGCAGAGAGGGCAGTGACAAATTTGTCACAGTTGGTCAGACTTTTTATGATGTAGAAGGGAAAAGATGCCGGAAAAATCGGCGTTTAAAGCCAAAGAGAAGATCTCAGTAAGTATGAGTTCTTTGGTTGGGATATCTGCTGGAAGAAGTAGATTACTACAAGTAATAACGCTGCAATGTAGTCAAGCACTCAAAACATTATTTATGTAGAAGTACATAAGTATTATCAGTTAATAGGGCACCAGAATAATCCTTGTCTGTGGTAAATCATTATATCTAATATTATTAGATTATTATTACTGACTGTGTAAGCAGCATTTTCATGTTGTAGCTGGTGAGGTAAAACTTCTGATGGAGTAAAAACTACAATAATTCCCTCTGAAGTAGTAAAACTGCCATAACATGGAAATACTGAGTTAAAGTACAAGTACTGAAAAATTGAACTGAGACTTTCTCATTGACAAAAATGGTCATTACATTTAGGCCATGCCATTAGCTACACCGCTTATCAATCTTTGATCACTTTTAAAAAAATATTGTCTCTTCTAGCCTCATACTTTGCACTTTGATGAATTTGATTAGTTTCTGTGTTTGCAAATGGGTGTATTCACCGTGACTGGAGGCGTCACATTGCTGCCTAATTGTTTTAAAACACTTAAGCACCATCTATTTAATTTAATCTCACTGCCTCCTCCTCAGTGTCATGCATTAATTTGGCTTAAAAGGATTAGTGTGGCATCCATCATTTAATTACACAGTTTTCAGCTTTCAACCTGAAGATTAAATGGGGGAAGAGTGGTCTCAATGACATGACGAATACATCAGAGCACTGGAGGGATACTGAACGAATTGAGGGTTAGATGGGGTCTGACACAAATAAATGTGTTGAATAGAATTCAGAAGATATCATGTTTGGCACATTCGCTTTGTTTCAATGTGCATTAAGTCTCTTACTTTTCACTGTCAACAAATTTGCATGTGATAGATAAAGAAAAGCCTGCTGGAAAAAAAACTCTTATTTGACTTGAGATAAGTGTATCGCTGGTGGACAGTAATAGTGGTGCTTTTATATTGGCTTTTGACATGTTAAATCAGTGTGTTTACACTGATAACACACTAAGGTAACTGGATTATCTCACTGACAAAGTTTTGCATAAGTCAGTATGTTGTAGTTGCGAGGTGATGAGTGAAAATTATGCTAAAAAGTAATCACTGCTGTATACATTTGCTGTATGTTGGTAAATAAATAAGTAATGGTTGATGGCAATCAGAGGACAGCGGAGGTTGTTGTGCTGCTTTCCCAGGATAAAAAGGTGTGAAAAGACTTCTGAAAGTGAGAAGGTGTCAGGGCGTGATTTCACAGGCATTTGCCAATTGTCCATTCAGGGCGGTTCACAGCTCTAACTGCCGTTGCCGTTGGGTAATTGCAGTAGTTAGAATGAGCCTGATTTGAAGGCAGCACCAGCAGCAGTTTGCTGTTAGCTCAGATTTATTAGTGAGATGTTGAGAGGAACACCTGGTGCAGAGAGTTCACAATCCTTGCCGAAGCAACAGATGTAGCAAAGGATGCAGGAGAGGAGAGAGGGGCAGATGAACGTAGTTGCAAGACCACACAGAGGTGACGAGCTGATGAAGACCCTGTTATTTGCAATGAGGTGAAACAAAGCTTGCAGCTGCAGAGAGGGTTGATTCAAACCTGTGATGTATACAAAAATGAGAGTTTAGCAGTTTCTCTAGAAACTTTAGGTGTAAAGTTAACTTCCAAAAACACTATGCAGGAAACATCAGACTGCCATATCTTGAAAATACAAAGAACTCATTAACCAAGTTTGTCCTCTGTCCTTTATATGGTTTATTTATTCTATGGGTGGACACTTCTGAGGAACTCAACGGAGGAAAAAAAATCAGAGTACAATTTGTGTACTCAGCTTAATTTGACAGTCATAAAAATTGCCCATTCCTGTTTGGTCAAACCCTGCATTGAAGGGATTCTGGCCTTCATGAAAACTTAATCAAAAGTTACTTAGGGTCTAGTTGAAAGCGACCTCAAATCAAATTTATTACTATCATTAATTAGTTATACCATTTATATAGAGAACAAAATAATAATTATATATTCATTATGATTAAAAACATTTAACAGTAAACAAAAACCCCTGTGAACTTACTGTATGTTATCAGAGCTTCAGTAGACAGAGTGAGTGAAACATTAAACTAAAATCATTCAGCTGATTACATTTGTAACATTTGCACTCAGTAGTACAACAAGCCAGAGACAGTAACAAGTTTAAGGGTCAAAACAAAAGAAACACTGCACAGAGGTTAGCAGCTCTGTCTAAGTGGACTTTGAGCCATGGTAATCAGCCTGCATATGTTGAGCCACAAGTACTGTTCAGCTATGTAACCTCATCCCATTACATAATCTAAGATGAATAACCTTAACCCCAGTTAGATATACCTGTTAGCAGCCGTAACCTAATACACTGAGTGCGACTGAACTGCACACCCTAAAAGACAGTCTGATCAAATGATCAGACAGCATCATCGTCTTACTAATTTTTAGTTTTTACTACCAACCGTAACCTTAATCCATTTTAATTTCTCACATGGCTGTAAGGCTGTAAAACGCTGGGTTATATCTTTCACGCGCGCTCTGCTGTGTCACGTCTGAGTGACTTGACCGTGACTATTCATTTTTTACCTATTACACAACTCTTAACCTCTGTCCACTTTTCATACTTATGTGAGTGTTTGTGTCAGTGTGTACACATTGCTTGCAAGTTGAACAGGGTGAACTCTATTCAGCTTTCATTTACACATGAGGGATACACATAGAGGGATAACTGAAAAAAGGTATGACAAATTCTTCTCCAGTTATACATATTTTTATTTACTTATTATATATTTCTGTGTACTCAGTTTTTTCCATTTCTTTCAGAATTGTTTGAATGCACAGACTTTGTCTTTTTGTTTAATTTACTTTGTTTCATTCTGAAGCTTTCCTTTCTGCTGCTATTGGTATTGTAGTATCAGACTATATTTTTGAATGAGAAGTTGTTTCTGAATTCATTTTGTCTTAATGCACTGATGCTCACATTTCATTTTTCCTGATTTTAAGATGGAGCAGAGATATTTCAAGAGCCTTGATTCATGATACACTCTTACACTTACAGCCATGCATACTCATTGTAGTGAGTAAACTAAGAAAGTGCAAATGAACTCTTTGATCAAAGAAATTAGGTCACACCCACAGGGAAGCCAAGAGGGAGGGAAATTGGGGCTACTCAAGTTGCACAAAAAGCCTTAAGTCTTTTTCCAAAGATTAACAAATACAAATACCAATTACCTCCTCTAATTTCTGTAATCATGAACAAGGTGTTCTGATATGATCTGGTGATTGAGGCTGTGCCCTGAACGTTGATTTGAACATGATAAAGGATGGTTGTTGTCTCATTTTCATTTAACATTCCAAACCTCAAAGGTTGTGGCATGTTTAAAAAGGTTTCAAATGAAAATAATTAATTTGTTCTCTCCTCAGGGCATAATGGTACTCCTCCTGTGTTTTGGCCTGTCATTGCTGGCGGCCGTCCAGTCCAGTACTGTCAAGAACTGCCACCCTGGCTGCCGCTGTGAGGTGGAAAGCTTTGGGCTGTTCGACAGCTTTAGCCTGACCAGGGTGGATTGTCGAGGGTTGGGACCCAGCACCGCTATGCCTGTCCCCATCCCACTGGACACTGCCCACCTGGACCTGTCCTCCAATGCCATGGGCCCACTCAGTGACACCATGTTAGCTGGTCCAGGCTACACCACCCTTGTTAGCTTGGACCTCAGCAGCAACCATATTACAAAGGTTGGTGGTTTGCAAAAGTCACAAATAGACCTTAAAACGACACTGAGCAACTTCAACTGGTTCAACTTGCCCAAGTAGATTCTAGAGTATGGGAAACGCTGTAGAGTTTTTACTAATTTTACACAGCACTGTAGTCTGTTCCAAGTAGCTCTTTGCAAAACCAAACTATTTCGATCCGTCCATTTCAGGAGCCATGAGGTAACATGGCTACCTTTTTTTTGGTATTATTTCGTAATCCAGTGGCTGTGGCTACCATTACTTAAGCTTGTTGACCAGAAAGCTCAGAAACAATGACAGCCAAAGTTACTGTTGTAACTAGAGAACTGCTGAAGTTGGTGTTTGAGTGACAGCAGAGGAAGCACTAACCTCAAAGTCTGCAATTTAGACTTTTCCACAAGGCTTAAATTAAATATATTAATTCACTGTATCTCCTAGTCCTACGTACAACTCATGACTAAAAATGTTTTCTTCATTTTTCTCTTTGTTAACCTCTTCCCTACCATCTCATTTTCAGGTAAGCCCCAGTGCTTTGTCTAAGCTGCGTTACCTGGAGACTCTAGATCTGAGCCACAACAACCTGGAGAGCCTTTCCCCAAGCTGTTTCTCTGGCCTCCCTCTGGCTGATGTTGACCTCAGTCACAACAGCTTCCTGGAGTTTGACATGGATGTGTTCGCTACTAAAGTCAACAGTGAACCTGTCAGCGTGGATCTGTCTCATAACAAGCTTGTGTCAGTCTCCACAACATCGCATGGAAGAGTATTACACATTCAAAGCTTAAATCTGTCAGCAAACCGGCTGTTAATTGTACCAAGGCTGGCAGGACTCCCGCTGAGATACCTTAATCTGGATGGTAACCCTATCACACAGATCCATGAGGGAGCCTTTGCTCAGCTAAAAGATCTGGTTTATTTATCCATCAGTGGCCTCCATGAGCTTCAGGAAATTGAACCTTACAGCTTCAAGGGCCTCCAGAGCCTCCAAGTTCTGGATCTCTCCAATAACCACAAGCTGAAGACTCTGAACCCTGCTGTTTTCAGTGGACTAGATTCCCTGCAAGAGCTGAATTTGTCAGGTTCTGGTGTGGCGTCCTTGCCAAATAACATGCTGACCCACCTGCCCAGTATTAAGAGTATTACACTGGGACGAAGCATCCACTGCTGGAGGACCCAGAAACAGGGACAGTTCCATCGGCAGCTGGGTCAGGTCCAACACAATGAGGTTCTGACCTGTAATGTGGAGGGCATCGTTTTGTGAGGCTGTGCCTGTGGACATGGACCACTCCTTAACAATCCTAATGCCAGAGCCGTGCCTTATCTGCTTTGATATGCAAATCTTTTTTTCTGTGTAACTCTTAGTCAATTACCTCTGGAACATGTCTTAAAGGATAATTGCAGCCTTCATGAACTCTGGACACAAGTATCACAAATGCTGTACCTTTTAGCAACACAACAGCAAAATGTACAGTATTTTACATAACAATCTCTTTTATGTCTTAACATACAATATAGTCTAAACTGGTAGAAAAACTTTCATAAATCCAAAACCTTAAGTAATGTTCATACTACATTTAAAGTGGGACCATAATTGCATAATTATTTGCACTTATTCTAGTCACAGATTTAAAAAAAAAATGCACTTACACATTGCCAAAATGTCATCCAGTGTAACACAAAACCATAAGTTGACCACTAAGAATTTTCATTTGACTTTGAATGTGATGCTTTATAGAAATAATTAAAGAAATAGTTTTGACATTTTTGGTAAATACACATATTTGCTTTTTAGTTGAAAGTTAGATGAGAAGATCCCTCTCTCACATCTGTTTGTTCAGTGTGATGCTACAGCCAGCAGCTGCTTAACTTAGTTTAGCATCACAAAGACTGAAAGCAGAGGGGGACAGCTAGCTCACTAATGAACCACAACCTGTTGCTTTTACCCTTCCTTTTTTTTTTAACAGATAAAAGAAAGTGGATGGATTTTGTTACCTTCAGACAGAGCTAGGCTAGCTGTCCCCTGTTTCCAGTCTTAGCACTTAGCTAACCCAACTGGTTTGTAATAGCTTCACATTTACCACACAGACACAAGAGTGGTATCAAACTCATTATCTAACTCTTGGTAAAAGCAAATCATTTTCTGAATGATTGACCTGTATAATTCAAGGACAAGAAATCATTTATCTATTGTGGTCTGGGTGGGAAGCTTATAGTAAAGACTTGTTACACACACTGTGACAAAACCAGTTGATGGTAAAGATCTTTCTTTTGTCACACCCACAAAATGTCCATTTTATTACTTGAATTTACTTCCACAAATATTTGCCCGAATCTGACAACTTGTCCATTGTGTGGGGACAGTTTCTCTTCATAATGACACTAAGTTTGATGTAAAGCCTTTGCAAGTTAGGTGTATATGTCTTTTGATATGATGCTCACTGATTTCTGTTCCGTTTGTTTCACTGATATTATGCAACAAGATTAAACAAGCTGTGTCCATGTTGACTGGGGATTTTTTGAACCTTCTGTCATACCAGTCTACAGTAGAACAAGAGAGCTGGACAATGAACTACGACAACTTTCACATATTAAGTAATCAAGTGATGCAGGTATCTGTTGATCTTTAAACACCCAGCTGCACTGTGCTGTCATCTGTAACCTTACCTTAGCATTCCTGTGGTATTTCCAAGATGATCAGCCTCAAGACTGCATAATAGGTTTTGTGAATGTCAGCTATTTGTAAAGGCTTAAGTGTTTTAGTTTTGAGATTTGAAAGGAATCCACCTTTTTCAGCTGGTTAATTGAAAGCCAGATAATCCCAGTCTTGGTGTAGAGGTTTATATTTGTATGTATGTAACTATATTGTATATAAATTTATAGATGTACACATATATACACACATATGTGTGTGTGTGTGTGTATATATATATATATATATATAAATCATATGTGTAATAAAGTGACTATTCTCACACTTGTGGTTTGAATGACTGCTCTTACTCATATTCTGTATGATGTAAGCATGGCAGCATTTGCTTGATGTATTTCAGAAGAGGAACATAAACACACATTAAAAACAAAAACCAAAACAAGGAAAGATTGTGTCAGTGTTAACACTGTTTAACATTTTGTTGAAAATCCAGTTTTTCAAAGCAGTCTGTGGTTTGTTTCTACATACAGGACTGACTCATAGCAGGGTGTGACTCTACAGGACAAGAGGGAAAGCTTAGATTTCAGCAGTTTAACCTCACAGCAGTTTCTTCACTTTTTACAACTAAGTAACATGTTGAGTATAAAGCTTTTTAGCTTTTTTTGGGTTGCTTGGTTTACTTGCAAGTGTTTGGATAAAAAGACTCATACACACACACTTGTGGTCTTGAATGATCCTTAATAAACACTATAGTGGGCAGACGCACCATGGCTTGGCAGGTTACCAGCCAAGTGTAGCATGGTAACCTGCCAAGGAGGTGACTGGGAATGAGACAGGAAGTGAAAGGAGAAAGAGAGGAGAAAGAGCTTGGTTTCAGTCACGGCAGCTTACTGATCTCCTGTGTGTGGCAATGAGTTTTTCTCCTGTGAGACAGAGAAAACATTCATTATACCCTCCTTTCTGTGACATCTTTTAATCTCCAAGACACCCAGAAACAACCAAAATAAATAAAAAAGAGGCAGACTAAACTGAGGGATTTTCACAGATTGCATCAGAGTTGGACTGTCCATGTTATATCCTGAAGACTAAGCTTGAGAATATAGAGCATCTCTGGTAGGTTTTTAAACAAGCCTAAATTCCTCCTGTTGTCTTGTGTTTGAGTCTATTTATGTCGGCATATGTGTGAATGTGACTCTATTCTCTTCAAGTGAGTGGGAGGCTGCCTGAGAGCCCTCAGTGGATTGACCCCATTACAGAAAACATTTCCAGATGTTTGGATTTTTTTTGTCCATCTCCTGAAGAGCTGGCATGTTGAGCCCTAAGGAACCAAACATCCATCTCAAACTGCCCCGGCTGCATTCAGTAACGCTTGCTACAACACTGTGAAATTGCAAACACACTCTGGGAATGCAGCAGCATAACAAGTTAGGACAGAAATCAAAGTTTTTGCCACTTTGGTCCCTGTATTGTTGCTCTCAGGTCCAGTGTGAGTCATGGTTGTTAAGTATGAGATTATGTCTGAAATTTCAGCTGAAAACAGAACAAGAACTTCATCAGAAAGCTACACTGAATATAGATCAGGTCACACGTCTGTTTACATTTAAGCTTGCTTCTAACAGTGTCCCTCTGTTTAGTCTGGAACAGGCACAGATATGTTAAAAAGCAGCACAAATGCATTGACATGCAATCTGTATGAAACATCACAGTCTAGCTGGCTGAGAAAAACGATGTTAAGAGAAATCACGCAATTTGAAGGGCACTTGTCAGGATCTTTTTACAGCTAGTGAAGGTGAAAAAGTTTCCCACAGAACTGGAATCGATAAAGATCTTGACTGAAATGTTGACATTTGTTTGATACTGAAATTTGGTTTCCTAACTGTTGACATGGAAGAGACAGGGAATTCATTTCCCATAAATACTTCCTTGTAACATATCTAAGGTTTCTATGATAACTTTCTACGTTAAGGTAAATGTAAAAACTTCAGGTTTTATCTCCTCGTGACACCTTGTTTTTGTGGTTTGAAGTAATGTCATCACACAAATACAGTATACACAGCCATACAAGGAGGAGGCAGTAATCAGGAGAACAAAGTAAAGTTGAAACTGGGTCAACAGACACTTTGAGAGAGTGTGTCGTGTTTTCGGTCACGCTTTCATCCCATTTCTGGAAAAAAAGGATTTGCAGGTACATGTTATGTGCAGATATTTGTGGTGTAATTGCCACCAAACAAACTGCAGTTCATATTTATCGGAGTCTGAACAAGATACAACAGGATTTATCTCTTGAGTCAGCTTTTACCGGATAAAAACTGACTTCATCTACCTGTTTTTCTTGTGCTTATATGTTTTTTTTTTTCAAAGCTCACCAGCAGCAGAAAGACAGTTTTAAACATCATAATTAATGTTTGTTTATGAAAACAACTTAATTTAGGCATGCTGTTTGCTTTATGGTGGCGTGGGACGTGAGTGAGAAAATCAAAAGGTAAACACTTGCTTCTGCTGCAGTGGTTTGGCTTTGAGTTGTAATTACTTCAAAGCAGAGGGAAGCTTTGAACCGTGTATAATTAATTCAGGCGAGCAGAACCAGGGTGTCTTTATTAAGTGCTCTGTTCTTGCCTTGAACAACTATCAAACTAATGTAATTTGACCTTCCCGCACAGATCCTCTGGAGGATCAAGCTATCCAAGCAGCTAATTCACTTTGCTTCAACAATGAGCGCATACTGCTCCCAACACTGGAAGGTTTTAGTTTTCATTCCCGGAGGAGGCTGTGAAATCCAAGAGTGTGTATTTAGAAGCATGTTTCGAAACAATATATGTAGAATTTAAGAGGTTAATATTTGAAAGTTTACCGACCACAGTGGTATCAATGCCCTGAATGCCGTCTGGCTTTTCAGGCCACCGTGACAATGGACACCAAGGCACTGTGTCAGCGTGCTGCAGCTCAGCACAGAGATTTTGTATTTCAGACAAACAAAAGATCAGCTCAGCTTGTCACAGTCCACAAAGATTTGCTTGTTTTCCTGAGAGCCACGATAAAGCTGTTTAAGTTTGTACCACTGTATGGCATTGTTGCATCTTCTATAAATCAGTTGGATAAAAAATAGGTTTCTGAAAGTAGATACTTAGATCTGACATGAGCCACGTCAAGATCAGATATTGCTGATACAGACATTTTGCTTGCACTGTGCTAATAATAATAATATAATTCTTCATTTTTCCATCTCTTAAATACCAGAGACAGTGTGACCCATCCACATGTCAATAGTTAATGTTGCAACTGAAGGTGGAGTAACCTTCCCTTTCATATAGCAACATTGTCATACCACCATGTGCTGCACAACAGCGACTACCCCTTGTTGAACAGTTTCAGGTTATCAGTTGCTGAATCTATAGCGTTCGACATCAGGTATGTGAGAGAAAAGCATGACTTTGCTTGTCAGGGAAAAACTGTGGGTCATATTACTCTCACTGACAACTGCCTCCTATTCATTTTGGCTTACATTGTATTTTGTAACAGAGTATAATCATTAAAAATAGGCGGATTCATACAAAGACTGAAATGAAACGCCAAGTGAGCTACTACTATATTTTCTTTCAAATCTTTGACTTTTAAGACAGTTACACTTATTTAAAAACTAATATACTGCTGATAGTATTTCAGAATGAAATCATCCCTTACACTTCTTTTGGTAGTCTGGCTTGATCTTTCAGGATGTGTGAAATCTGTTTTTTCAGGAGAAAGAATATACCTCACAATATATAGTACAGACAAAATATGCACTGTTCTCGATTAAGGCCTTGCTTAACTGCTGGTGTTCATATGGTAAAGATAATAATCAAATGCCTGAGGTTGTACCCTTTCGTTAACATGATCTAATCTAAAAAAGGCTGCAGCAAAATCCACTGTCACCCCAAAGAGATAAAAGTTACTAAATTTATGAGTCACTTTAAATAGACTGGTCTATCTGGTCTGATTTACCTATAGGCTACTTGTAGGTAAAAACCTAACTTTCTGTACATTCCAGCACCTAGGAGGAAGAAAAACAGACATGGTGCCTTATCAGTGAAGCACTGGCAGCTCAGACTTTCTCTATCCTACTCAAGGAAAAGTAAGAATAGCAACAGACAGATGAGATAATAGAGCCAACAGTACGCACAAGGCAAGAGAAAATGATCAAGGTGGAACATAAGCTGAATAGATACACAGAGGAGGATGATATTTGCCACTATCAACACTAAGCACACTATAAAAATCACATTCATCAGCACTATTAAAACCAGGCGAACAAGACTCTTACCTCTCCCGAGGATGTTGTGCCTACCTGACCTGCACTCTAAGGCCATATTGTAAAATGTGTATATATAATAATATATATATATGCACACGTCTCAGTTTGTCTGGTAACACAAAGTGAGACAAAGTAAAAAATTAACATTGTGATCCACCACTTACGTAAATTAGAAATTTAAAGTTATTTTTTAAAATATACAAATAATAGGCATGTTTCATACAGGAGAAAAAGTAGAGGCAGGTCTTTCTTGGTGTTTCATAAACCTTGCTGCCTGCCCACACACAATTATCAGAGCAGTGTAGGAACACTGGAGCTGCTGGACAACAGCAGGAGTCTTGCATCACCACCTCTCATATTGGTGGTCTGAGGAGGGAGTTTCCCAGAGGAAAAGGGATATATCCTGACTCCACTGCCCTCTTTGTCATTCTCCTCCATCTGGTTTCCATCAGGAGCTGCTGGGCTGGACTATGTAAAGGTTCTCCTCAAAGGATACCACCTTTTTCTACCCCCCTTCCAATGCCATTTTTCATTGACCTCTTTCAACTGTCTCTATCCTTACTCCACATTTTTCTAAATCTTCTGCTCACACAGCAGTGAATCCTCTGTAATGTAGTTAAACATTGACTTAGCTACACTTCAAATATCAGCAAACCCAGCATCAATACACGACCTTGTAACCAGTGGAAAGATGTTAAAATTCAGGGTTTATGATCTTTTCATTTGGCACCAGCTCCAATCCTCACAGCTGCATTTTGAATGAGTTGAAAGAGTTGGTCATGATAATGACTCTTGACTGGTGCAGGAACAGGGAAAGGTGCATGACT
This sequence comes from Lates calcarifer, assembly GCF_001640805.2. Taxonomy (NCBI): domain Eukaryota; kingdom Metazoa; phylum Chordata; class Actinopteri; family Centropomidae; genus Lates; species Lates calcarifer. Next base: position 4,223,169 of record NC_066853.1, read on the forward strand.
GTGACTGGAATAAGATTTTAAAAAAGGGAGACTTACATGACCTCTAAATCCACTTGGGCTAAGAATGACTTAATTTTTTTTATGTTTCTCAGTTGCACTGCTCTACCAAAGTCAAAAGTCAAGTCAGTACCAAAGTTGCTCAATAACTGCAAACCACTAAGGAGTCAGAGCATGCCAATAGTAACTGTTTTGTTCACTTTTCCAGAGGAGTCGAAACACTTCCAGGCACAGAAGACAAAATGATCCTCACACTAAAATAAACTTTAATTTGAGAAAGCTTGAAATATTACAGCCGCTGTGTTTTACTACAAGTTTTTTTTCTTCTTTTCTGAGTTTTTATTCTCCTTTGCAAAACTGGTCTGGATCTACTTTCTCTCCTGCCACAAACACGTATCTCTAAACAACATAAACATCATGGTAAGGTTACAGTTACAGGAAAAGGGGGATTTCTAGACCAAGTGTAGCACAGGCCTGGAGTCAGCTGTAACAGCAGCAGTGATTACTGAGCCTCTGTCAGTCTGCCCTGCTTCCCTAACACAATGAGCTCTGTTGTTTAAATGTTTTCTTTGTCAGCTCTCCTGCCTCTATTTCAATTGCTCAATGCAAAATTGCAATATACACTCAGACATTCAAAAGACAGAATGCCAAGGAGATGTGTACCATTATTTCTGACTCATGAAAATGACTGGATAAAAAAAATGTAAAAGGAATTTCATACTTCCAGATAAGTCATCTGTGTTTCTGTAAACTGTGGCTTAGACCTTCAAAGTCAGTGTCAGTGATGAGCACACAGAATTTGTGAGCTGGTGAGCCTCCACCACGCGATACCTCGGAAATGAGCAAATGAGGTGACTGCTTCACTGCACTGTAATTACATCCACATGATAGGGCCTGTGGATTATACTGCTTGGCTCAGGCCACACTGTTTCCTAAACTAGCAATACTTCACTGACCTTTCAAAACTGAACTGCTCACACTACACAAATTCTTAATCATCATAGAACATCCCACATATCCTGATACTTCCCGTTCAGATAATTGGCTTTCTGTTGTTAGAGTACGCTGGTGGGTGAAGATACTCTGTATAATGGCCCTTTATTATAATGATTAGAACTTAGTTTGTTTGATGTGTGGTATGTTGAGATTTAATGAGGCCAGAGCCAAAGATTTTCCTCAACATTTGTTGTGCTAATGAAGCATAAACTGATTTTTCTTTCTAATTTCAGGAATGAAGCCAGACATGTCTGGATTTAAGACTGAAAACTAAGCAGTGGAATACTGTCATGATACTGCATATTTCTGTATTACAGTCACTTCAGCAGTCCCAGAATTACAATCAGGATCAGAAATTCTTTCTTTCTCCTTCATGTACTCAAACAGTTGATAGGAGAGCTCTCTAGTGGAAAAGGGAGGCAACTACAAGGCACAAGAATTCTTGAAGTCAACAACCTAATCTATATATATACCTCACATTTTCAGCCTTGTTCAGTATAACAATATAGAACACAAGTCTATGATATCAGCATCACAATACCTGGAAAAGCATTATGAATAAAACTGTTTTCCAAAAGCTACATGTGACCAGTGAGCCCTATGCAACCATGCAGCCTAAGTGGTGGAGAGAGCCCACCCACATTAATACTGTTTGGCCCACTTAACTTCTCACATAAACAAATAACCTGTCACAAAGGGTAATGAGGTTGTGTATGTTGTGAGGGACACAGACAACTTCATTGTCTTGAAAGACCCTACACATTGACTTAGTTTCACATATTTTAATTGAATAAATCGTTTGAAAACACTTGAAAATACTGACAGTAAAATTCACAGAAATGTTTCAGTGCTAGAATGACATCAGATGAAAAGCAGTTTGTTTTAAAAAATGGTTTAAATAAGTGGATTTGTTGGGTATACATGTGACTGTAATGTTTGATGTATGCACAAAAATATTGCATACAGCCTAGTGTTTAGGATAGTAAATTAACAGATCTTGAACACTAACATCGTTAATACAGCTTTACTTTCCACTCTACCTTTGTTGATGGTAATTCACAAAACAGACAAAAATCTAAAGACAAATACGGTAGATATTAAACTGCTAAGCTCCTTGCTGAAATACTAATATATTAGTGTAAAAGGTCAAGAAGTCAAATCATGAGCTCACAGACCAGCTAAGCCAACTGTCTCTGGCAAGAAACTTAATCTGCTAAGGATCTTGCTGTCCATAGTGAAACATGTTGTGCAAATATAGAGTTGTAAAATAAATAGCAATCATCTAAGGAAATATATAAACGAGGAATTTTCCAGCATTCTGTGTCTGACAAATAACATGACCTACATGTGTCCAGCACTAGTAAAAATAAACATTTTTCTTATGTTGTCTCTTCCCCCGCCATTTCCCTGCTCATCAAGTATGTTTGTGTATATTTAATTTGTTGTCATCTGCTATATTACCTGCTGTATTTATACATATTTCTAAGCCTTGGTTGACAGTTGCAGACCACCTCATCAGCAGTTGAGGATGGAGTTGGTCCTCATGATGCGTATGACCTTCCTTGAGTTGTAACTGTATTCATACTGCATGTGTTCATGGAAGAAATAAAGGTATCCTGAAAGAGAGCAGAGTGGGATGAGTGTTAGACAATGCAATACAGAAGAAGAGCAAGAAAAATCCTCCTTTTGAATATTCATGAAAATTATTAAAGGCTTCACAGTACCGTAATGATAAACAGCAGCGTCGACCTCATCATCCATTCCAGGAAAATCATCCTCAATGGATCGTGGGTAGCCTTTGTCCATGGTGCCTGTCGCTTCATCATAGCTGTAGGTGGCAAATAAAATCGATGAAATACAAACTAACATTTGGCAAGAGTGACTCTGGGAGTGTTGTTCACCAAGAATACTGTGCTGAGCTTATTTAAAGTCTTTAAAACATGTCTAAATACCTCCAATAGTCCTCATCGGTAAAGAGCAGAGTTTTGCCTGTGTCTCTGATGTACACAGCTGCATCTATTTTCCTTATGGTCTTGGGAAGGCCGAGTTTGTGTATGTACTTGGGGTAACCATCCACAAGGTCATACCCATTCAAAGCCCACATTCGGATCCCTGTGGAAACAGAGATCAGAGACCAAAGTCAAAATAAACTGAAATTACACCTACACATGAAAAAAATATGTGAAGGAACAACAGCAATAATAACCCACCACTGAATATGATGACTCTGTCCTTCTCTGGGTTCTCATAAGCTGCGTCCACCCTATTGGGGATTGAGGGCCATGTGGACTTGATCAGTGTCTGTTCAGGCTCTGGCATCTGAGGATGGAGACGCCAGTAGAATCTGCAACAAGGTGCAGCATGTTAATAAAATAAAGGCACAATAAACTGATCTACAATTCACAGATCTCAATAATAAAACACAGCTTTTACCTGTCTTTGAAGATGATAGTCTCCCCTCTGAGTTCTGTGGCAGCATCGAAACTCAACGTGGGGTCACATTTGTTGGGTGCGTCAGGCCTTGGCTTCACTTTCTTTGAGTTTGGATTTGGACCTGTGATTGAACGTCGGCATGAATACACTCTTCATGATAATATTTCCCAGAATAGCTGTGAATTCCGTTGTCAAGTTTCTAATTAATCTTAAATTAAAATGCAAAATCATGTCTCCACCCACCGTAGAGAGCCTGAATGCCCTCGATGTCGTCCTCAGACAGTGGGTAGCCTGTGGTGTATGAGTAAATGGGGTACATCAGGGCACCCACGTCTGTGGAGTGGGACATCCCAAGGGCGTGGCCCAGCTCATGGGCTGCCACTACGAACAGATTGTAAGCTGTAGAGAAAAGATGCTCAGTCAAAATGTTGGTCAGATTAGTGATAATCATTACACTACAATATGGTGACTTATGATGAGCATCTCTGCATAATCCTACCAGATGAATCTTTGGTCCAGTGTTCATCCTCATCAAAGTGAGTGTCTCCACCGATGCCTTGGCCTGGTGGGTAGGCATGAGCCAGCAGACCGTTAGGCCCATCGAAAGGGTTGTAATCTCCATGCTCTGCAGAATACAGGAAAGAGAATATTTAAATCTGATACCATCTCCTCATCAGAGCATGTTATTACGCTTTTAGTCAAGCACCATCAGACTGTAAAACTGTAGGTTTACTGTACCTTTTGATCCAAAGCTGATCATAATGTCTGCATTGCCCTTGTGCAGTTTCTTAAAGGTCAGAGGGGTGACATCAGACCAAACATTCAGTGCACTGCGGATCGCTCTGTCCACATCAGACTTCTTAAGATCAGGTGTATAATTCAAAATCCTGAAACGTCAGGGAATAGAGGACAAAGTTAAGTGAATGAATACAAAAACTTCAACTCCATGCAAAAATGTTTTTGTCACCATTTGCACTTATATTCACAATCATCATTTTTAATACATACCTAAATGTGACATTGTTATTTTGCCATTTGAGGTGTCGAGGGAAGTGGTTATACTCCCCAATATCTGGGACACCACATCTGGCCAGCTTCATCAGCTCCAGAGTGTTGTCATCCAGATTCCCTGTCACCTTCAGAGGTGGAAGAAAATATGTGTTACCATAGTGACTAAGAAATTGTCAACAAGAACACATTTTATTTTTAGCTTGTGTTCTTCCTTGGAAATTTTGTTTATTTTAATATAACAACCTCCCACAGGAGAAGAAAAGTACAGTTTTAGACTAAACTGAAATATTATGTACATTCCCTCATTTGTACAAAAGGAAGACCACAAAACCAACAAAATCATGATTGTGGGGCAAAATGAGCTCCTGTATAATTAGATATTTTCCTATCTGGTCACCTCAAGTTTGAAGAATTTCTGCATTTCCTTGATCTTGGTCTCAAAGACGCCTGATGCCTGCTGTTTACCTTGAAGACCAGCCGGAAATCCATAGAAGCGACGAAGGTATTTCTGTTTGAAAGAGAACAACATTTTGTCAACAGATTTTTTTTCACAGATTTTGACAAAAAAGCCACCTGAAGTCAGTATATAAAACTAAATAATTACTGAATCAGAGAGCTCAGATCTTACCTCTGCTAAAAGCCGGTTGTCTTTGTCCCCCGACGGCACAGGCAGAGCAGATGAGTGAGCGACCAACGCCAGCAGCAGCAAAGCTATCATTGTTGTTGTCTTTGTGTTGCCCAAACCAGTCATTGGGGTCAAGAAGCTCTGAAGAGTATTTATAGTGTTTTGGGTCCAGGTTTTTTTTTTTTTTTCAAAGGGTCCCAGTGATTCATGTAAAAGCACCTAGCCACCACTTCCTCCTTTGACTGTTGAGAATGTGCTTGTATCTGTAAAACTACACTCCCTGTGGTTTGACTGAATTCCTCTGAACTCATTTAAAATGCTGAGGTAAAACAATTCCCAGACTGCAAGACGTAAGGAGTTTGCTATTAGATTAATTGAAAATGTCTATAAGGCAAAAAAGTCTGTAAGTCAATTTCTGTTTTTATTTATCTTGTACTTAAAGGAGACTAACCATTTTTGGAAGAAAATACTTTGGGATTAATAAGAATATTGTAACATTAATTATTCTCTATCCATCTCCTTTACTTGAACTATTAAAAAAAATAGGGAATTTTGGGAATACTTTCATGCTGCTGCTGGTCTCATGATAGTCAGTCTGTGTCTTGTTATTTTAGGTGAAGACGTTCAAGGATGCATGACTAACAAACACACGTCAAAGCATAGAGAGAAATGATGAAAACATAATAGTGTAAAACATGTGATTTACATGTTCCTCATGACATTGCATTTTATATGACTTTATTCCACATGTGGGTCCGCCATTCCACATGTGTTTGCTTCCACACAAACAAATGTACCGAATGGGTTTTGTCTGATGATAATTAAAACCAGCTCCCCCCGATTTACATGTTTTCCTACATTTCCATTGCAGCAGTATGTGATTCAGAGTTACCAGGATTACACAAAATACAAATGGCAAGTAGGATGCTTAGTTAAATTGCGTCCGGTCCCCTTAGTTAGGAGGAACTGTAGTGTGACAAATCAAATTATGATTAATCACTTTGTAACTGTACTTTTCACCTAGTTTCACCAGCTGGTCAAACTTCTCATGTATCAAGTGCTTTATCTCAGGATGAACTATAATAACTTTCTTAACGTACAATAACTTTTTTATCCTTTAGCTTTTCATCAGAAAAAGAGAAGATGAAAAGGTGCAATTAGTTTAATCTAATCTACTAATCTATTTAAGACCCTGAATTTATCGCTCCAGACAGTAGGAAAATACACTGAAAAAATATAGCTGTGTGGGACTTTATCAGACCCTGGGGACCAGGCAGGTAAAGACATGCTGCCTACTACTGCTTCTACTCCATCAGTGTCTGTGTGAGACAACAATGGCACATAATTATTAGCTCCTGCCACATAAATGGAATTCCTTAACTTCCACAGAGTGAACTAAGGCTGGTCAATGACAATTAGAACAGTACATTTTGAAATATTTTGCACTTTCCTGAATGAAGTCATTCACATAATGGCACTGTTAACATATGTGGATATAAAAGCATTCTTTTTTAAGTTATGCATTCAAAGAATCTGGTTGAACTTAAATTGCTACATTGACAACATTTAGGAGACGTCAAACATTTGACAGACTGATTCCACAGTGTTACAATTCCAGTCATTATCAACATACGTCTGGAAAATGTTTCATAATGACAATGATTTGCTAAGTATGAGACCGTATGTCACGTTTTGCAGTCAAGGTGGGCACCAAGCTCCTGTGCTGCCAGAGAGGATCAAATCTCATACACTGCATTAAGAAGCTCAGATTGTAAATAGTTGGTGTCACTTGTCATTGTAGAGGATCAATACTTATAGAGGCAAAGATATGTTGGACATTAAATACTACACAGACATCACAGAGCGATGTTCATCTGCATCCCATCAGTAATATCATGTCTAATGTGTAACAAACACTATGTCCAAACACTTCAGCATCCTGTGGAGACAAATATTTTTGGAGCAACATCATTGTTTAGACGGTGGTTAGCAGGGTGCTCCTGACTCACGCCTGGGGGAAGTTGGCAGTTAGGGGGATTTTTGCTGTTATTTTAAAATTGTCACCAACAAACACACACACACACACACACAGAAATATATGGAAACATAGACACACATAGTGATATGTGTTGTGCCCCAGTTGTTGTATGCAAAGAGTTACAGCTCTTAAAAATCATGTTGTATCTAGTCTGAAGACTCAAACCTGAGAAACATAAATGACACACTGGTAAAATGAATGGTATTAAGTAATATGAGGCTGTTTTTCTCACTACGCAGCAGACACTAAATTAATCAGATATTGAATAAAAAATGTGATTATTACCAGGTGTGAGGCAAAAATATGAAGTTTTGTCTGATCACCTCTCTGTGGTGAGTGCTTTAGGACATACCAGATTCAACTTGTAATGCTCAACTTAGCATTACCTGGCTTAGTATAATCCATCAGCTCTATACTGGCTGGATAAATTGAAATAAGTGCTTCCAGCGGCAAACAGTTAGTTTAGACATGCTAATACATGTAGAAGCTGTGTCCTAATTTAATACCAGATACTAATACTATACTGTTTTAGCAGTTAGTATCCAAAATATCAACATACCTTACCATTTTATACAAACAGGAAAAGAACACCGTACATGTGTCATCAATTATATTTTAGAGAGACATCAAGATGTTTTTCCTAAGATTTCAACTGAGGATTTTTTTTGTTTGTTTGTTTTCAAAGGTTTTTCTGGAGCTGTTTCTCCACCACAATTTATTTAATTTTTTTCAGCTGTGATCAGCTTCTCCATTTCCTTTGTATATGACCATTAATACCAAACATAAAATGCTACCACATCACCTCATTGAGTTCAGTTTATTTTGTCCTCTTTTCCAGTGTGAACACACTACATACGAAAACCCTATCGTTTTCAAGCAGCTCGCTCATGGCAAGCTGACAATAGAAAATTATGAGCAACTATCTTAGATAAACAGTTAATCTTTTCTTCCTCCTTCATCTGGTCTCTCATTAGTTTACATCAACCTCTCTCTGACACCACAGGGAAATGGCTGATACCTTTGGTGGGGCATGACTACGCTTGTTGGTGGTTTGTTTCCCTGAGTCCCTCTTTGCTTCTCAAGACAGATCAGCACTTGGGTGCTGTCCAACCCAAATCCTTTTAAGTTCTGTTACTGCTTTTGTGATAATCTCTTGGCTTGGAACAGGGGACGGGGTTGTACAGAGATGACATGACCTGTGACCACGTCCCCACTTTCAGAGAAAAGCTCTTGCATACTCCCATCAGATCTGATGTTTAAAAAAAAAAAAAAACCAGTGATGACTTACATCCTTACTTGGAACTGGTTATTTCCCTTCTAAGTGGTTTAATTTCACTTTGGTTTTGACTGTGATATTGTGTTTATTCAGTTATTACACATTTAATTAAAATTACTCTGAGTAGTATATATATATATATATTTATATATATTTATATATATATATATATATATATATATATATATATATATATAATTTTTACGTAAGTATACATTTGGTTGCAAACTAAGTTTGTTGGTTATTTAGAGAGCTCAGCTGCTTTGCTTCTTTAGAAACAGTCAATGCTTTTAACTAGTGTGCAAAAGACCCGGTGGCAATCAGGGAGCCCCCTCTAAATGGTGCTTCAGTGTTATGCTGAAGTCTTACACAGGCTAAATACACAATGTAGCCTACAAAATTTCATGGATGCAAGGCAAGCAATTAGAATAAACACGCTTTCAACACACATCAGCAAGCCTCGTTAACAAAAAGGTCACTCACACCACTACACAATGTACGCAACATGCAACAACTTTTCACCTTAAACACAGCGGGTCTACCACAGGCAGTGACAGGAAACGTATAGAGATCGAAAAATATTCTCTTACCTCGATTATCTTACTTTACCTGGTTTGTTGTCCAACCAACTGGCAGGTCATAGTTGCAGGTAGCAGTCGCCTCCGGGGAGCTCTCGGCATCAACTTGACCTGGTCCTGGAGAGCGACTGAGCGGGAGAGGAGCCTCAAACTCGCTTGTGAACATGCTAGCTGCTCCGGCGTTAGCTCCGCGTGTCTCCGCTGCGCTTCTCGCTGATTCGGCTTCTTAAACGTGACTCCAAAGTTAGCAAGTAATGAGCTGTGCTTTATTTTTGAAATATTTTCCCGATTTGATAGGAGTTGACTCCATAATTTTAACATGAGTGTCACCACGACGTCGAAGCAGAAAAAACACCGCTCCTCAGGTGGTTCGTCCGCTGGGTTTAATTTTTCCACACGTTTGAATTGGGGACCATTTGCAACAGCGCCACCCTTGGATGGAGGCCTTACCAAAAACAACCCACAATACTTTTCTGTATTCACGTCTGTCAGTACTCTTCAATTTGAATAATGAATGCTGGACATAGCCAGCTTTTAAAGCCATTTTAGTTTTTTTGGCAGACCCCCGAAAAAAAATGCCATTGAGGTTTTCAGAGAATCTCAAGTGTCAATTTTGGACATAAATGTAAGAGTTATTTCCGTATCTCTTGAAAGCAGCAACAGTAACATAAAGGTAAACAAATATAAACATGAAGCCATTAACTTGCAGGACAGCTGGCTGTGGGAGCAGGCTTCAAGGGAGGTCAAGCTATGTTAATTGTAAATTGTGGCTGGTGTTATTTTACTATATTTACTGGCGACATACAGCAGAAAAATCATTTACCATAATGAGCCTCTGACTTGAATTTATCCCAGGATTACACAACCTAGCAACCTAACCTGGACAAAAGCATCTGCCAAACGACTGTAATGTAATATAGTGGCAATGGACAGTGAGCCACAGTATGAATCAGCTTCAGCCTACAGTAAAAGAAGATTTAGATTAGATGGATGCCAGCAAAATCAGAAACTGTTCAGTGTACAACTGAAACTGTAATTTAATCTGCACACATTGCAAGTCCACAAATAGGATAGCAAAAATGGGCTTTTAAATGAAAAAGCTGAGCAACTGGTGAGATTCAAACCACAGTGACTGCTGAGAGGTAAGGTCAGACCCACTCAGCAGAATTTAGAAATTATAGAAATGCCATGCACTGGTGAGATGCCACAGGAGGGCAGCAGAGACTCAGCTGGAGACTGTTTTGGAGAGGGAGCACACAAATGGCTCTCGGTCCAGAAATTGTCACATAAAATATCATTTCAAAATGATTTGATATCTTATTTTTTTGTATTGATGGTGAACACATTTAGTTGTTTGCTTTAACACAATGTTGTTGGCTTTGCCATAAATGCAGTAATTATATAAATCTGTGTGTTGCTTTTGTCCAATTCATCTCAGGTCAGATGTGGGGTGAGAGGGAGGTGACACTCTGCACTGCAGTCTACCAGTGTTTGAGAGTGTGTGTTTTAAATAGTGGACATGTCATTTTAAATATGTAAAAATGCCATTTTAAATGTAAAAATAATAGCAGCATTTTCTGAGCTTGGTGTGATTCTGTGCAACATGACATAATATGAACACATAATACATCACTGATGTTTTGTATCATTGTATAATTCTGGCTTTCAGTCGTCAGCTTTTTCTTACACATGTACAGCATCTTGAACAGTGCTGAAAAACAGACACAAAGCTTTTCAATACTTATCATTACAGACAAAAAAGATGCTTTCAGAAACAGTTATTGCTCATCTCAGCTATACATGTTCTTATATGAAACATCTCTGGCACCTTTTCAGTGTTGTGTCTGTTTGGAAAACAGAGATGTTTCTGCTGGTTTAACTGCCATAGCGGTCTACCCCAGCTTGTAACCTCCCAGCTCCAAGCTTCACTTTCAGTCATCACCCCTGCTTAAAATGACTTCATTACCTCGTCTTTTCTCAGACCATAAAACCAGAACGACACAAATTCTTCAAGTAATTCTGTAAAAGAGCACAACGCACCCCGGAAAAGTCAGTTCATGTTGCCTTAAGGAGGAATACCGTTGCTCCCATAAAGTGCCACAATGACCAATCAACCGTAATTGTAGCTTGAATTTACCGCGGCACCACCCATGCCAGTCTAGGCATCCTGGCTGGCGGCCATTTTCTTTTTCGAAGGGCTTAAATCCACCCCTGCAATTTCAGCTCCCCTTCAACAAACTCTCTCATTGAAAGGTCTTGCGTGTATTTGCTAAAACTGGACAAGAATGGGCTTTGATGGTGTTATTTCAGGAGAACTAGCAGAATGCGTGGGACTGAGCAGTGCCACCCAGCTCACTGTGTTGCATCAGTCTGGCGGGAATTATGTTGAGGTTCTTCCAGACACTCTGCTGAGGAAATCGTTCACTCGATATCAGAGTTGCTTGGTGACTTGCTTTTGATGGAAATATCAACATATTTATGCTGACCACACTCATAGTGACAGTAATGAACACATCTTGCAGAATGAACCTTTTCATCTGTGAGCCAGCACAGTGCACTTGAATAATAATGTTATGTCTTAATCTTCATATCATGTTAACCATTATTGAAACAGCTGATTTCAGTCCTAAATTTGCACTGAATTTAAATAAGACGTTGAAATTGAAACCATATACCTCATCCATTTAAATCATCATTGGAGCAAACATGTCACGTGACAATAACTGTTCAAATGTCATTTCTTTCTTTTTTTTTTTTGCTGTCCTTGGCTGTCTGCAAACCCCTCCCTTCCATAGTACTGTCTGAGGCTTACCCTGGATTTGCAAGTGGTATGAGTCACAATAACCATTTAAAAGGCTTTCTCATTAACCAGAACTCCCATCTCCATCTGTTTAAACTAGGCCACTACAATTCATGTAGTGTTAAGTCTGTGAAATGCATGTCATGCTGCTCTCTTGCTGCGTCTTGGTCTTGCTACTGCCTTGTCCATGTTTTACGGCACCCACATTTACTCCGGAGGGAACGAGCTCTCCTTCCACAGAACCACAGATTGACTTGACGCTGGCCACAGTAAGTGCGTAATTGCATGAGCTGCGTTGCAAATGTTTGAAATTGAACTGCATGTGATTTAATCTCTTGTACAATGCCAAAACATGCCTGTTGCAAAGTGTTTCTACTGTGGGGATTAATTGCATTACAAGGATCCATTCTCTTCTGCATGTGAGATGTCAAGATTTAGTTTTTATTTCTTTTGTTTTTGTGTGGGTGGGGGGCGGAGGTAAGTAACTGCACTGCCCCCTGAGTCCTTGAAGTTGTTGTATGCTTTTGCTGATTCTTTCAGCATCCTCATCTCTCTCCTATTTCTCTTTCCTCATCCTTTTATTTGGAAAGAATTAGTGGAGAAGACAATCTGCATGGGAATTGATTACCAGCGTTGTTTGCTAAGTCTTTATTGTGCATGGAATTTTTGTTGTAATTAGAGAAGGTGTACATTTTACAGTTGATGTTGTAAATCTGATCATTCAAGGGTTATTGATTAGTATGTTTATGAAGTTATAAATGAACATTAATTTGATAGATGTTACACGTGTAATGTACTATAATGCTTTCTGGAAATAAGGAGCTCATCCATAAGGAGAATACAACTTTCTACTTGGCATTAATTGAGCTGTACAGGGCCAATTCATTTACTGGGCTCATTAGTGCACAATGATATGTGATGTGGATCTTTAATCTCCTCATAGGAATACCTTCAGCAATACTACAACCTGGACAAAGAGCCTTTGGGGCGCATGAAGCGGAGTGGGCCTGCTTTCACCTCCAAAGTGAAAGACATGCAAATTTTCTTTGGGCTCAATGCAACAGGTGTGCTGGACTCAGACACCCTGGAGGTGATGAGGAGCCCCCGATGTGGCGTTCCAGACGTGGAGGAATACAGCCACATCCAGGGGACACGATGGAACAAGAACGTCATCACCTACAGGTATCAATGTGGCCTTTAGTGATGTTTAATGATCAAGATGCTATCACTCTTTTTACTTCTAAAGTGCAGTAGAATTACCACTGAAAGACATATACTTAAATGAAAGATATGGGCATGTTTGACCTGGACTGAACTTGCAAAAAAAATGAAACAGCCTGGTTGTCCCCAAAATGTAAACCCCGCTAAAAACGTGGGAAACAATTTGAGCAAGCAGGCAATAAAACTTTTGGCAGAAACAGGGAATAGCAACTGTCACAAATCATTACGGCTAAGAGATTTAGGGTTTGGGACTCCTGCCTCAGAAAGTTATTATGGGATTGTTGAAGTGCCAGGTTCACCATACATGCTTAAACTTATGTAACACTGTCTCAAACATCCATATCTATTTCTGATTTAGCCATGTCTGCTGGATTAAATGCAGAACAAATGTATAATTAAAGAGAACATGAGAAACGTAGCTATTGCATTTGTTTTAAAATGTAAGCTGATTTCCAAAAGGCTGTATAACTATAACAACCTTCACTGTGTTATGATCTTGATATTAATCAACGACATGACACATTCTTTGCAGAATTGGCAGGTACACCAGAGATTTGCCTCGGAACACTGTGGACTCTCTAGTTGAGTCAGCTTTCAGCGTTTGGGCCAGAGCCAGCAGCCTGACATTTGTCAGGTCACACACCCGCAACGCTGACATCATGGTGGAGTTTGTGGCCCGTGGTACGTTTGTCTTTTGTTTTATGAAGGACAGCGGCAGAAGATGCTTTTAAAGTGAACTGAACAGTTTGAGTCATTCTCACATAAAGAAAGATATATCTCTGTATTATGTAACTGTAACAGTGCAAAAAATACGCACATGTAGAGCTTCAGTAGTAATTTAGCTGCTAACCGAAGCAGCGTCATCATGCACTGGCTGCTGAACTCGACAGACTCATTTAGATGAGGTGAACAGAAGCCTGTAATTTTCTAGTGGCATGAAAGAAAATGGTTTTCTCTGTGGTTTCTATTTCATGTTTGGCCTGGATTATATTATGAAGAACACGGTGACTTGTATCCCTTCGATGGACCCAGAGGAACGTTGGCTCATGCTTTCGGTCCAGGTTTGGGCGTTGGAGGTGACACACACTTTGACGATGATGAGCACTGGACAGCAGGAGAAACAGGTGCTGAACTGAATCATACTGGCACTCCACATTCGTACAGACAGAGCTGTGTAGATATTTATTTATATGCATTTTTTGTTGTGCTATTGCAGGTTTTAACCTGTTTGTGGTAGCTGCACATGAATTTGGCCACGCTTTGGGCCTGAAACACTCCAGAAATCCAGACTCACTGATGTATCCGACCTACAAATCCTCACGACCAGCCAACCTATTATCTAGAGAAGATGTAACAAATATCAACGCACTTTACAGTAAAAAGTTTTGATTTATCTATGGATATACCATATCTGAATACTGATATACCTATTATTGTTACATTTTTACTCCTTGTGCAAACTGATATATAAGTGCGTGTTGATATACGTCAGGCCCGCCCAGAGGCCGTCCAAGTTACTTTCCGAGGTATGACTGGAGCTCTCAGTTTAACCCCTGGATATCAGGATCATCGTTCCCTCGACTCCTGCAGAACAAATGTGCTCCAGACCTGACCTTTGATGCAGTGTCCACTCTTGGCGATGCCACTTTCTTTTTCAGAGAAAGGTGTGTTGCTGACTTTTAGTTTAAACCTGGAAGTTCACTGACAAGAAGAATATATACATAATCTATAGAAAATGTGAAAAGCAGCGTTTCCACTTTTTGTGATGTCATCTGATGGATGTTTAAAGGTGCTATTTGCAAGTTTTGCTACTGCTACTGCCAACATTAGCATTAACAGCTGTTTACTTACCAGTCTAGAAGAAATGTTGTGAACTCAGCATCAAACTTCATTCCTTTACTCACCAAGAGCTGTCTCCAGCTGTGGAAAGCAACACCAATGTTAACACTTGTTTTGCTTCTATTGCTGTCACTTTACTTCTACTGATGTTAGCACGCTAACCAGCTAGCCCCAGCCTTGCCAACTGTTGTTACTTGGCAAATGACTATCACCACCACCCAATCCCAGCAAGAAACCATGTTTGACTGTAGTGAAAACTAACAAACATCCCCTTTAAAAATGTCACCATCTACAATTCCAGTGTGTCTGGCACCACAGTTAGAAATCTTGATTTTAATGTCATCTGTAACATACAGTAACCAAAATGTGTGTCTGACCTGACTAAAAATATTTTTCCCCACAAGCTATCTCTGGATTAAACATAATCAGCAATATGACATCAAAGAAGGTCCCATCACCAACTTTATGCCCAAGATTGAAACAAGCATCGATGCAGCCTTCTGGGTACCTCGCAGATCCACTGCCTACCTTATTCATGGTAACTATCTTTAATACTTTGGTGTTGCATGTAAACGGCAACATAAGGTTTCACTAATGTCACTCCATCCCCATAACTACACTACTCACAATAAGTTAGGGATATTGCGAGAGACTCAGTGGGTGTCATACATACACTTCAGAGATTTTTGGGATAGGGAGGCAATTGTTTTGGGGTGATAGACACACTTCATTTTGTGTTTTCCACGTAATGGTCTCACTGTGTACAGTGTGCCTTACATATTGGGGCACTCATGTAAATAACAATATCCCTAACTTATTGTGAGTAGTGTAAATCTAATCCCAGAGTCAAACCATCAATCATCTCAGAACTCGACCCCCACAATTCATGGATTCAAATAATCATTTTGACAGTCACCAAATTAGAAAAAGCCCTGCGACATGAAAGATAAATAAATCATTACTCATTATCTATGAGGTAATGAATTTAACCTTTCATTAAGAAAAAAAAAACATATTGCCAATGACCTTTATCCTCTGACAGAATCCATGTTCTGGACAGTAAAAGGTTCTCTTGTGAAGGGAAAGCCCAGAGCACTCAGTCACTTTGGGTTTCCAGCCTGGGTGCAGGACGTTGATGCAGCTGTGCACATAGTGAAAACAGGACGCACACTCTTCTTCATGCATGATATTTACTGGAGGTAAGGCAACAAATGAACAACATGAATACTCCCTGCTTTTCTTTTTATGCACCTTCACACATCAGGGCATTTTTACTTTTGATCATTTGATTTGATCATTTTGATCAAATCATTTGTTATTTTAACTAACAGCAGATATTGGTCTAACATTTGCACGGGTTATCTTTTTTTATTTATACACAGGGAATTGGAGTTCAACATCATGCATTAGCAAGTGACATAATGAATGTATGTGCGTGAGCACCACAGATTGAATTAAATCAAATTACACTCTTCTCATTTTAGTGAACTGCTATTGTGTTACATTAAATGAAAGTGTAATGATATAACAGAGCTGAATTACAAAGCACTGGAAGATATGGACTTGCATATTGAAAAAACTGAGTCAGATCTGACTATAACATTTCCTCTGTCATTTGGACCTCACACAGAGAGTAAAGGGCTCACTTTGGACTCTGAGGTTTGATGACGTGATCATAAAGTTGCAACTGTACACAAATGTTTTGTCTCAGCTTTTGGGGAACGAACAGATGATGGTGACTCACGACCTGTTTATTTTCAGTTACAATGAAAACCGAAGGGTTATGGATTTTGGTTTCCCAAAGTATATCAGCGAGGACTTTCCAGGAATCAACATGACAATAAATGCAGCTCTTCATAAACACGGTGAGCGAAAGTCAGAATTGTTACTCATTGTATTGTATATTTGCAGTTGATGTAGGCTTTACAGCATAACCTGAGATGGATGAAAATCCAAAAGCTTAAAAATGCTCCACAACAAATCTCCTAACATACATAACAAGAGTAAATATATAGGGTCATTTTCAGAGTGAGAAGCACAGTAATCTTGTTTATATTTAGCAGGTAGCATATTTCTGTCTGTAGCTTGAGGGGCTTTTGCGAGTTGCATTATTATTAGTAGCACAGGAATGCTAATTTACGTGCAACATCAGCTCAGTATAGTTAAGTTTTTACAGAGCATACGGTTCCCCTCTATCATTTAAACTGTATAATTTACCAATTAAAGCCCTTCATATGACATACTGTAATTTCAACTGCAAGCAAAAGTGGATATTTGAGTTCAGAAAGATGCTCATCATCATCATCATCATTATTATGATCATCAACAACAAACAAGCCAAAATGTTCTAGGCAGCGCAACAACAAAAAGGTGAAATATGTGAATCACTCTGTTTGCTTCTTGAGGGTCTAATTTTTCTTCATCTTAGGTTTCATCTACTTCTTTGTCGGACCACAAGTCTACAAATACGACTACACCCAGAAACTTGTTGTCGGAGTTGAGAAAGCAAATTCCTGGCTTGGGTGTTGAAATGCTGTAAATCCGTGAACGTGTGATGAGGAAATTACCTGAAAACCTTGATTAAATCAAACAAGAAGAAGGAAGAAACACTGTGCTTTTCAATTTTGAGTGAAGTTTTATTTATCTGTGGTCACATTTTGTCAAAATAAAGAACTACAATTTAAACCTGATATTTATGTTTTTTTATGCCACAGCTGCCCCCAGTATCTACAGATTCACTTTTGTGGTTTGTTTAGATTAAATCTTTTTATCTGTTTATCTTCATATCACTGGCCTGGGGACTGATTTACAAATGTGATGACAGAGTGCACAGGTTGGGGACAATCTACAGGATCTAAAAAACACTTTTGGCTTCTGGCTGCTATACTACAAAACACAGAACATATGTCTTTCATCACTACAGACAGAGAGCCCAGACATAGCATGTAGACATTTCATTGGGAGGTTGTAACCACAAAACCTCCAGAAAATTGGGGCAGGTAGACCTAGCTGTATAACTACCAGGACTGAGCGCTTTTGGGCCATGTGATTGCCCAACAAGCCCGAGAATACTCCCATATAAAAAATGTGGAGCTAGCTGAAAATGTGCATTTAAAACATGGAGTTGCTCCGGTTGTGGATACTTCTTTTGGGCTCTCTGATGTTTGCGGAAATCTTGTGGACTCTACCCATTGATCAGGAGCAGCAGCTGAGGCCTGAGGATGTGGAGCTGGCTGAGGTTTGTGGGTAGATGACTGTCTGTGTGTTTATGTAAGAACCATATACTTAGAGTTACATATCACATTATAATTTTTCTGAATATGACTTCTCTCATTAAGAACAAAATTTTAAGTATTGTACCAAGTGTAACCAAGATCTATGTTTACTGTGCTATGTTTATGACAGCTTGTGGATTTGATTTGGCTCCACTACGAGAACTTAGCTACAGACATGTAGATGTATCATACATATTTTCCAGAGTACTAATCAATGTATTGACATTAGAAATTCATTCAAACTATAAATACTAATTATAAGTGTAAAGATTATCACTCATTATGAGAGATAATTCTCTACATTAAATGTGACTAGTGCATTTTGGTTTTAATAACATCAGCAACATGCATGTTATCAGAAACACGCACATAATATGACATCTGCTGTTTGTGTGGGCCCAATGTAATAATGCCTAATTCATCTAATTCAGAATTTGCTAAGCTCCGATCTTTGTCCACAAGAAAAACCTTAACAATTTCCAAAAAATAGCCACGTCTGCTCTTTATCTATATTTCTTTGCAATATGCATAAAACAGTGAAATCAATAGTTGACAACCCTTGCTTATACCATAGTTTACTTGTTTTTTAATGTTACCATTTTCATGTTGCAGAAAAGTATTTGTAGAAATAGTGATCCATCCTTATTCCCATGTATCTTTGTATCAGGAAGTTTCTGTAAGCTCTTACCAAACATACACTATAGTTTGGCACTGTATAATGTGGCACAGAAAACATACAAAACACCATTTATAGTGTACATACCTTGATGGCATCTCCTAAGAACACACCTGAACTCTCTCACAACAGGGCTACCTCAGGAGGTTTTATAACCTGAACCTCAGGAGCAGAGGCAGACAGATCAGGTCCATGTCAGCCATGGAGGAGAAGACCAGAGAAATGCAAAACTTCTTTGGTCTGCAAGAGACGGGACACCTGGACCCTCACACCCTTGATGTGATGAGGGAGCCGAGGTGTGGCGTTCCAGATGTGGAAAACTTCAGCTTTTACCCTGGAAAGCCTAAATGGAAGCACCACACCATCACATACATGTGGGGAACACGTGTAGTTTTCTGTTTTTTCTGATTATTGTAAAAAAATTGTAATATTGTAAAGTGGTAATTTTCTTGTAGATTATTTGGATGTTTGTCAGATTTTATTTTGCTAACAGAGGATATGTATCTGAAGCTGCAGCTGCTCTTACTGTCTCACATTTTGTTGGTCCATTTTTGTCACTGGCATGCAGGATTGCCAAATACACTCCGGATATGAAGAGAGAGGATGTGGAAAAGTCCTTTCAAACTGCTCTGAAGATGTGGAGTGACGCAACACCACTGAAGTTCATCAAAGTCAACCATGGCAAAGCTGATATAGTCCTCTCCTTCGCCCGCAGAAGTAAATCTGAAAACCACCTCTGAGGAGTTGTTATGCTGGTTAAAATACACTCGAAAACTAATTGTGGTTAATAATGTAAAAAAATAGATAAGATGTGATGTTTTTGAAATAGAGTAAATATGATTTTCATATAAACCCTGATTCACTCACTCATTCTGTTGTAGCTCATGGAGATTTCTTTCCCTTTGATGGACCCCGAGGTGTGCTGGCCCACGCCTTTCAGCCTGGAGAGGGGATGGGAGGAGATGTGCACTTTGATGAGGATGAAACATGGACAGCAGGGAGCCAAGGTTTGTCAGTCGAAGTATCTTTGTAATTCTGCGACACCGTTTAAAAAGCTCATCCTAAGCCACAAATCTGAAAGACTAAAAACCCATCTTTTCAGACTTTAGCTCAATCCTATTTTTTACTAGACTTATTTAGAGAAAAATAAATAAATGAATAAAAATCTTTAAGCACTTGTACTGAAACACTGAACATGCTTCTGGTTATTTGCTTAAAAGGGATAAT
Organism: Lates calcarifer; assembly: GCF_001640805.2. Classification (NCBI taxonomy): domain Eukaryota; kingdom Metazoa; phylum Chordata; class Actinopteri; family Centropomidae; genus Lates; species Lates calcarifer. Next base: position 4,243,161 of record NC_066853.1, read on the forward strand.
ATTTGGATAATATCTAGCACTTGGTCCTACATGCTTTGAATGGAACTACCGTGAGTCACTTTGGACAAAAGACCCTGCCTCATAAAATTAATGAAATGGAAAAGTTTGCTGCAGATTGTTGTTCTTCATGGGTTAACAGTTCTGGCCACACCCCAATCAGTGATGTCACAGCAGCTGTTTACAGGTGCCAGTTGATGGAAAGCACCTGGTGTGACATCACTGACGAGGGTGTGGCCAGAATTGCCCGTGAAGCTTTCAAACCCACAGACAGCAATGTCGCAGCAGTGTTCAGTGTAATTCCGTTACAATTTCCCTTTTAAATGGACTAATAGGACACTGTCCTGTATTACTGTATTTCAGGTTACAGCCTGTTCGCTGTTGCAGCTCATGAGCTTGGCCACTCACTGGGCTTAACTCACTCAAGGGACCCCTCCGCTATCATGTACCCAAATTACAGGTATCGCAGCAGTACACAGTACTCTCTATCCAAAGATGATGTGCTTGGGATCCAAACACTGTACGGTGAGGAACAAATTATATACATAAAATTATTATTTGCTCAAAAACTGACTTGCAGAGAATGCTACTCAATAACATGGAGTGTGACTCTATGTTTTTTTCTCAGGCAAGCCTACCAAAAAAGGGGAAACTGAACAGGCTCCTAAAAAGTGTGACCCCAACTTTTCTTTTGATGCAGCAACTATGATTGGAAATGAGATTGTTTTCTTTAAAAACAGGTACAGTACAGTTTAATCATGATTGCAGACTAACTTCAGTATGGTTGAACCACAACTGAATCTACTTGTTGTTTCAATCCAGGTACATGTGGATGAGAACAACACAAACAACCTATTGGAATCGCCTGACAGAAGGCCACAGCAGCACATATTTACCGAGCATCAGTTCTCACGTTGATGCCGCTTATGACATCCCTGCCAAAGGCGTGGCGTACATATTCACCGGTAGAGTAATGGGCAGTCTGCAAAGCATCACTTAAGGCCTTGTCAGCATGACAAGGCTAGATTTCCAGTAGGAGAGCACAATGTTGCACCCAAATTACAGCCTTGTGCAACTTAAGTGTTGCAGTTCATGCAAGAGGCTCATTGAGTTTGGCAGTGCTTGTGGTGTGTTCCTGTTTTTCATAGTGCCCCAAAACGCAGTGACACGGCTGTGTTTTTCCAGGTCATAAGTACTGGGTGGTTCAACAGCTTAAGATGAAAAGTCGCTCTGGCTCCATCTACGAGTACGGCTTCTCCTCTAGAGTCAGGCAGGTTGACGCTGCCGTGCATATCAGTGAATATGGAAAAACAATCTTCTTCACAGGAGAATTTTACTACAGGTAACTTTTTCAAACGCGAACTTCTTTCACATTTAAAAAACAACAACAAAAAGTCTGCCACCTAGTGAGTCATTTCATGCAGCCTTATTCAGTTTAAATGCTATACTGAACAAATTTCGTCAGTGAATCTACAAAAATCTACAATTTTTCTATGAATTGTTTGGGCTATAGAATACCAGAAAATAGTGAAAATGTTCCTCACAATTTTGTAAACTCCAGGTGACATCTTCAAATGTCTTGTTTTGCCTGACTAATAGTCCAAACCCCCCAAATATTTAGACTATTATAATGTAAGTTCAAAACCCCCCAGAAAATTCTGTTTGACATTTTTTCTTGAAACAGGACTCAAGTGATTGATTATCAACAGAGTATCAGAATGATAATCAATCCATTAATATTCAAATCTAAACTAATAAATACACTGTACTCTACACTGCACCTATAATTCCACTTCACATGCAGTAAATCAGTATGTATGACTATTAGAATATTAGACATTTGACTTGAAGGAAGTTTACACTGTGGCCGAGCAGCTGAAGGTTTAGTCAAACACTGTCCGAACGCAAACAGCAAATGAATTGTAGAGTGAACTGGGTGAATAAAACAAATTAATTTGAATGGTCCAACCTCAGGTATGATGAGCGCAAGAGACGGATGGACCCTGGCTTCCCCAAACTCATCCAAAAAGACTGGCCTGGAATCCCACGAAGGGTCGACGCTGCCTTTAAGTTGCATGGTAAAAAAAAAAAAAAAAAAAAAAAAAAACAGTTTATGGTCACGACTCTGTATAAAGTGGATCTGAGCAGCAGGATACAAATAGAATACAGCTGAAATAGAAGTTGTAATTTCTTGTTTTTACCGTGTTTAGGTGGTAGACGGGTGGGGTTTACCGCACTGGACACACTTTTATACTGAAAACACCATTTTCCCCAGTTTTAGAACAAAGTGTTACTGGAGTAGAAAATTTCTATTTACAGTTGAACTTTGTTGTTCACATTTCAACTCAAGATGAGTATATACATGAGCATAACACACTTCTGATATGAACACACACACTTAACATATGATATGAAATAAATTTAGTTCAGAAAAATTTTATTACTTTTGCGATCTGAAAAGGTTTATGTGATTTTCTGTTGACAGGTAGCATCTTCCTCTTCAGCGGGATAAAATCCTACCAGTTTGACTTCAGGAAAAACCGGGTGGTGAATATAATTTCAGCAAATTCTTGGCTGGGTTGTTGATTAAGTTGACACAATGCCGGAGCTATACATTCTTTATGTAGTCAAGAAGAACTCTGAAATGAGAAATGTTGAGAAAAGGAAAGTGACAGTTGTAAACTAAGACAATAAGTTGTTATATGTTGTTATATAAGTTATTATATGAATTATTACAGTTTAGACTTTTGGGGCATGTGTATAACTGTATGTAAAATTACATCTCTGACATCCCTCTGTGGCACAACACTGAGGCTTTAAAATGTGAAAATCTAGTGCAAAGTTTATCTTCGATTTTCTAATTTTGTGGACTTTTAAATAGCATTTAATCTTTATGTACTTTAGGAAACGTTATGACGTGTACATGACATGTACACAAACGTTTGACTAAGATGTAAATCTGAATATGTATAAACAGTGT